>NC_080679.1:123541696-123844019 GCF_030445035.2 Dasypus novemcinctus
CATAAAGATGATTTCCATTTTTTAAAGCTGGGAGCCAGATGTAATTGCCTTGCTCTGGACTTTAGATCTAAATCATTCTGCCAACTCTTCCTGAAGTTATTAAGGACTTTATCGCGGCGTTGTGTACTGCATACGCCGGAGGTAAGAATGCCCCAAAGACCTGGGAGTAAACTTCTGAATTTTCCTCAGACAGAGAATGACTTCTCACGTAGGAACTGTGAAGGCTGAGTTTGGTAAACTGGTCAATGGATGTATCACTCAATCAAGGAAGCGGTTTAGGCACTTACAGTCTGTTCAGGCTATCAAGCTCACTGCATTCAAAAGGCTTGCGCTCTCAATGGGAGAAGAGAAACTGACCTGGAACTTTCGTTTCTCGGTGCCTGCAGCCAGCTACACAGTGGTGCTCGAAAAAAGCAGGGCAATAGTGGAAAAGCCAGGGTGGCCCAGGACAAGCCGTGCCGACTGAGGACACGCTTTGGGTGTGCTGAGTCAGCTCCCCTCTGACTCTGGCGGCAGTGGGGGTCAGTGACAGGCCAGCTCAGGCGTGTCTGACCATATCCTATGGGAAGCCCAAGCAGCTCGCTCCCCTTTCCTGCCTCTGGCCTGGCTCTGAAGACGAGGACTCCATTCAGCCTGCAAGCAAGTGCAGTTCAGAGCTGAGACTTCCATGGGCAAGCCCCCACCCGGGCCGGGGAGCCAGTGGATACATGCCCCAGCTCCATCCTCAGAGAGACGTTTCTGGGAGGCATCTGGATAGCTGTCACAGGCCCCAGGGAAGGGAGCCCAGCCGCCTCAGTAACTCACCCTTGGTCCACTCTCTCTGCCTCCCATTTCCACTCTCCTCTCTTCCTCAGGGATCACCTCTCAAATAAACTTTCTGCACCCACATCTCGTCTTAGGCTCTAGTTTGGGGGCAACCTATCCTAGATACCTAAAGAGGCTAATGACCACCGACCACTCACAAGGTCGGCCTCCTTTCCTTAGCGGCGCTCTCGGGCTCCCAGGCCTGCCGGAACACAGTACCTCAACCTGGGTGTCTTAAACAACAGAGCTGCATCGTCTGGCGGTTCTAGAGGGCAGAAGTCTGAATCAGGGTGTCAGCGGGGCCAGGCTCCCTCTGAATCTGGTAGGGCAGGATCCTTCCTTGCTCATCTACCTTCGTGTTGTCAGCCAGCCTTAGTGCTCTTGGCTTGTCGATGCCTGACAGCAGCTTCCTTTGTCTTTTCATGGCCCTTTCCCAGGTGTCCATCTCTCTCTGTGTCCAAATTCCCTCAGCTTGTAAGGACACTAGGAATTGGGGCCCACTCTAATCCAGTGTGGCCTCGTCTTAACTAATCACATCTTCAAAGACCCTCTTTCCAAAAAGGTCCCAAGGACAGGACCAGGGGTTGGGCTTGAGCATGTCTTCTGGGGGACACGATTCTACCCCTAATAAGGCACAGCTCATAGCCCTCTTATGGGAGAGGACTCTATGGGGACTGGAACAATGGGGACAGGCCTCATGGAGGGAGGGGCCCTTGCTGGGTCTGGACATGCAGGGAGGGCTCACCAAGGAAGGGGGGCTCATCGCAGGAGGAAGGATGGTATAGAGAGAGAGGAGTATGGCCTGTGCCCAGGACAGGGAGGAGACCACCTGGCCGGACTCAAGGCAGAGCGTTGTGCAGAGTGGGAGGGATGGCAGATGGGGGTGTGAAAGGCTTGCTGCAGGGGTCCAGTGTGGCATTCACAGCCAGCAACATCCCCCTGGGGACACATGCGTACAGTGCATGTCCACGAGGCCATCACATAGATTATGAATAGATGCACAACAGGCACCAAAAGAAGTTTGCTGGGAGCACAGCAAAGCGAATAGAGGAACAAGGGATCCCGGAGAAGGGTTGGCCAGGAAGCGACCTGCGTGCTGGCACCATCCACCCCTGCTCCCAGCAGACCTCACTAATTGACATGCTGAGCCCAGAGGTGGCCTTGCAATCTTTCTCATCATCACTGCCAATCAACTGGAGTTGCCTTCCCAGATCGAGTCCAGCCCTCTCCTCAAGGCAGTGGGGCATGTCTGCCATGTCGCTCCATCTCTGACAGGTGAGCAGGAAGCCTTCCCTCAACATTTCCAGTGATCGGGGGTTCCCTTCTCCATAAAATGGCCCATGCCGTTGGTCAGCAACTCTCATCATCACCTCCCATGAGTATTCCTCCCTGTGAAACTTATTTAGGTCTTTGAAGACCAGCATCAACCCTGAACCCCACCTCTAGGCAAGACATCTATTATCAAGGGAGAAGAGTCTTGGTTCTTCCCAACTGCCCTTGTATGAATGGAAGAACTTTGAACCTCCCAGTTTCCTTCTCTGGAGATAATCCCATTCCTAAAAACCCATTGCCAAATTCAGCTCCTAGACCAGGGGTTCTTAACCTATTTTGTTCCACAGACCCCTTTGCCAGTCGGGTGAAAACCATGGGCCCATTCTCCTAATGTAACAGCAGATAGTTTTATGACACTCAACATCAGCATGCCTTTATATTAAATTTTAGGATTACTCCAAATTACATTTTAGAACTTTCCCATAATTTCAATATCTGGTAACCCAACATGGTTCAACATCAAAGGTCATTTTTGGCAAACATTTAGAAATTTGCATTTTCCCATGGCATCATAAAGCCATCTCCACTGACTTACCAACCTTTTTGCAGGCAGTTATCCACTGCACTCAGAACACTCTACATCAAAGTAAAAAATCATATTAACTCCACATTATACTGCATACTATTTAATACATTTATCACACCCACTCCAACACATCTCCACGAGAATAATTGTTTTTCTGAATTTTCAATTCAAGCTCACAGATACCCTGAAATCTTTCCACAGACCCCTTGGGTGTCCGTGAACCCCTGGTTAAGAACCCCTGTCCTAGACTTAAGGGCAATCCTTCAAATAACTGCTCAGAGTTCTAGGGCTGTGATCTTCCATTGGATGACCCAGACACACTCCAACGATTCACCCAGAGCTTTGGGATGCTTCCCTCTCAGACAACACACTGAGACTGCAGTCTACACGTCTCCCTCCACCTTTTTCAGATAAACATGTTTCCTACACTTTGTACTTGGGCCATTGATTGATAACTTCAATACATATTGTTGTATTTATCCTTTGTGATAATTTTCACCTTGTTTTAATTTCCTATCATCCATTTTGCTGAGATGTTTTTGAATTTTGATCCTGTAATCCATATTAGCTCTTCCTATCAATTTTGTGTCAATATCAAGTTGACTAAATCTGCCATATATTAAATCGCTAACTTAAAAAATATGTTGCATGCCTCAGGTACCCCATCAGGACTGCTTTCCAGAATAACACTCATTTGTTAATCAAATCTCTTACAGAATGGTTTTCCATAAGGGCTGAATCCATCCAGCTATCCTATCATTCAGTCCATATTTCTAGATCCTGCCTTCAAAATGAAATTGGAGACTTTGTTGTATGGCCAGGTGAAATCAACTGTATCTGTGGAAAGGGTCCTTGACTTCGGGTGTCTGGGTTTCAAGAAGTCTATGAACTTCCTTCCCAAAGTTGGACCCAAATATATGCGTGTTGTACATACATATGCATGCTCACTCATTGATTTTTTTTTCAGGATAGGGTACATAGATTTCTTTAGGATCCTAAAAGGACTGATGACCCACAAGTTTTCAAGATTCCTTGGGCAATGGCATTTCCTTGGAACTCCAGGTTGTCATCTTCTCCAAAGTGGAACAAAATCAGTTTGGGATACCAGGGTGTGTTACTTTTGTTAGTCAAGAACCAGGGCTGAACTCTGGTGATCAAATCTTTGTTTTCTAGTTGTTCATAAATCCGCTGGAGAATGACAGCAGCTCTTGGAAGGTCTTGGAAGGCTTCCAAGGGAGATAGACAAGATCAGCATCCTTGGCCAAGAAGCAGGAGATTGACAAAATCGTACCACCAGTCTACTTGGGAGTAAATTGAGAGATTTGCTTTCTTTTCTCATGAGAGGACTCTGGGTCTATGTGGCAAAGGATGATGGTTCCGGAAGTCTTTTAAGCCATCTGGTCCTGAGGCAAGTTTGTAACTACTTTGTAGGACTTTGCAGATTAAATGCAACATGGCTGAGCCTGTTTACCATGGAGCACGGATCCCACGAATGAGTCAAACTTTCTGTCCTGATCCTAAAGGCGCAGACTAATGTTTTTAGTCTAGGAACTGTCGTTTTCAACTACAACTCGACAACTCAAATTCCCTTCAGCAAACAAGGTAATTTTTTCAGAAGGGAACAAAGAAATCTTTGAGAATTTAGGGCAGTGGGAACCGGAACTAAGACCCTTCAGGCCGGTGGCAATGACATCATCACCTCTCAGGGGCCACTTCCGGTAGTGCCGCGTCTCTCTTCCGGAAGGTCTGTTCTCTCTCCCCAGGCCCTGGCAGAAAACGGCCACCCAGAAGCCCATCAACTCCTCCATTCAGGGCCACCAGCTTTCGTGCTCCAGGGTTCGAAATCCAAATTCCCAGAAGGGATATTTTGGTTGGCCCGGCTTGGGTTAGGTGTTCACCCTTGCTCCAGTGGGCTGTGATGAGGAGGGCTGGGGTCATAGAGTATAAAATGATTGTGGGGAGGCATCGTAACGGGTTTCAGAGAAGAAATGTGTAGGCGGCTAGATCACCCCAGAAGATACCCACTGCCATTAAGTATTTGTAAAAACATCACATCTTCTTACATTAACTTGGCTCATATATGAAATATTTTACTTAAAGTCACAGAGAGGTTCTTTAGAGAGTTGGTTATGGGAGTGGGGATGGGGGTGGGGGGACTTGAAAGGTTCTTCTAAATGTCACTGAGAAGATTAAAAAGGTGAGGAGAGCCAGGAAAATTTGATAAGGAAGAGTAATGTGGATGAATTTGCCATCCCATTTATCAAAAATACGTTATAAAGCTATAAAAATTATGACCGATTAATACTAATACAACAATAGACAAGTAAACCACTCCAACTAGGGGCTGTATTTGTGAGGGAAAATAAAATTCCCAAGTACAGAACCCAGAAGCATACATATGTATTTGTTATATAATAAAGGTATTGTTGCAAATTAATAGCACTAAAGAAAGGAGAATTCAATGAAAAATGCTGGAGTAACTTGGTAATAAAAACTGGGGAGGAAAGTTAGATCTGATTTTAATATCATAAACCCAACACAAATTCCAGATGAATAAAATGTTAATTATGAGTACAAAACCAAAAAAGGAGAGGAAAATATAGAGGATGTCAGGACTTCCTAAGGATAAAAGAAAGGCAGAGACCACAAAAAAATCAATGCATTTAACTACATAATATTAAGAACCTCTGAACTTTAAAATAAAACAACAAAAAATAAACCACCAAAACAAAATTAAAAGGCAAGTGAAACAGAAAAATACTTGTATAATAATGACAAAGCTTTAATCTCTGAATACATAAAATGCTTTTATAAATCAACAAGAAAAAATGGGTGAAGGGTAAAGGGTACAATCAGGCAATTTACAAAGGAAAAAAAAAAAACAGAAAAAAATTTAACCAGTATATCTTTGGAAAAATAGCTAACTTTACCAAGCCAAAAAAAAAAAAATCAGTTTAAGTAAGCTACCATTTCCCTCCATGGGCTTTTGTGTTGTGTTTGCTTAATAATTTCCTGTGTTGAAGAGGTAGGATGAATTGGACACTCTGGCTGGTAGACTATTTCTGGATAATTTGGCAATTTATAATAAGAGTTTTTAGTCTGTGAGGGATCTATCCTAATGAAATAATCATCAAGGCATGTGGTATTTATATTTAAGGATATTCATCTCTGTATTGACCACTGGAGTGAAACAACTTAGATGACCAGCAATAAAGTTTTAACTAAACAAACTATGGCATACTTCCATAATGAAATATTGTGCAGTCATTATACATATATTTGGAAAGAACATTTAATGACCAAAGGAATTTTCCCATAATACATTTTTAATGGCCTTATTGAGATATAATTCACATGACTCAAGTTTCCCATTTACAGTGTACAATTCAATGGCCCTTTTATAGTGTGTTCACAGGTTGTGCAACAATCAACTTTAAAGCATTTTCATCACCTCAAAAAGAAACCTTGCACCCATGAGTAGTCACTCCCCATTTTACCCTTAATCCTGATCCCAGGCAACCACTGGTCTACTTCTGTTGTTATAAATTTGCCTATTTTAAATGTCTCCTATCAGTTGGCTCATACATTCGTGAATGGCTTATTCCACTCAGCATTATGGCTCTGAGGTATCCATGTTGTAGCCTGTATCAGTACTTTTCATTGCTGAGTGATATTCCATTGTATGGATATACCACATTTTGTTTATCCAATCACCTGCTGATGTACCTTTCTACTTTTTGGCTTTTATAAATAACATTCTTATGTACATATATGCCCAAGTTTTTGTGTGGATATATGTTTTCATTTCTCTTGGGAATGGAAGTGCTGGGTTATACAGAAACTCTATGCTTAACTGTTTGAAGACCTGCCAAACTGTTTTCCAAAGCAGCTGCACTCTTTTAGATTCCCACCAGCAGTGTATCAGTGTTCCTATTTCCCATGTCTTTTCCAACACTTACTTGTCTTTTTTAGTCTAGCCATCCAAGTAGGTGTGAAATGGTATATCACTGTGGTTTTGATTTGCATTTTTGCTAATGGTTAATGATGTTAAGTATCATTTCATGTGCTTCTTGGCCATTTGTATATCTTCTTTGGATAAATATCTATTCAGATTCTTTGCCAGTTTTTAAATAGGATTATTTATTGTTTTATTATGAGTTGTAAAAGTATTTAATATATTCTGGAAACAAGTCCCTTATCAGTTATATGGCTTGCAAATATTTTCTCCCATTCTGTGGGTTGACTTTTCATTTCTTAAATGATACCATTTGCAACACATGTTTTTAATTTGAAGATAAAATTTTCATTTGTTGCTTGTGCTTTTGGTGTCATATTTAAGAAGGCTTTGCCTAACTCAAGGTCACAAAGATTTACTCATGTTTTCTTTGAAAAGTTTTATAGTTTTAGCTCTTATATTTAGAGCTGTGGTCCATGTTGAGTTACTTTTTGAGTATGGTAAATGGAAGGGGTCTATCTTCATTCTTTTGCATGACGATATCCAGTTGTTCCTGCATCATTTGTTAAAAATGCTGTTCTTTACCTCATTGAATTGCCTTGGCATCCTTGTTAAAAATCAATTGACCGTAAGTGTAAGGATTTATTTTGGTCTCTCAGTTTTATTCCATTGATCTATATGTCTGTCCTTCTGGCTATACCACACTCTCTTGATTACTGTAGCTTTGTGGTAGGTTTTGAAATAGGAAAATGTGAGTCCTCCAACCCTGTTCTTTTTCAAGATGGGTTCCTTGCATTTCCATATGAATTTTAGGATCACTTATAAATTTCTACCAAAAAAAGCCAGCTTGGATTCTAATAGGGATTAGTTTTAAATCTGTAAATCACTCTGGAGAGTATAGACATCTTAACAATATTGTCTTCTAATTCATAAACCTGGGATGCCTTTCATTTATTCAGTTCTTCTTTAACATTTAGTGCTTTCTTTCAACACTGTCTTGTAGTTTTCAGAGTACAAGTCTTCTTTTGTTAATTTTATCCTAAGTTTTATTCTTCTTGCTTCGATTACTAATGGAATTGTTACCTTAATTTCATTTTCAGTTAGTTTATTGCTGGTGCATTGAAGTTAAAGATATTTTTCTATATTGATCTTGTACCTTGCAACCTTGCTAGACTTGCTTATCAATTCTAATTTTTTACAGATTCCTCAGAATTTTCTATGTGCATGATCATGTCACCTGCAAATGGATGGAGTTTTACTTCTCCCAACAGGATAGATTTTATCAATAAACTGATGTATTAACAGAATCTCAATTTCATCAAGATAATATACTAAAGAGAAATTGGACAAAATGCCAATATTGATTTCTGTGTTATACTTTTTCCATGATTTTTCAACCTTTTCAAAATTTTACACATTAACTCTCCTTAATATGTTACCATTATATGTTATAAAATTGTATAATTTTTAAGTTTTTTCTGAGCATCTAAGTATATGCTATGCCTTAGAAACTGTCAAGTGTTCAAAGATGCAGAAGACAAGTACTTCGCCCCCAAGGAAGTCCTAAACATCTGGTTAGAGACTTGGAGCATTATAACACATAAGACATTTAGGAAATAATGTAAAATATTATTTCCTAAATATTTTTATTTATTTTAGTTGGAAAAGAATTCATTCCCAAATGTATACTACTCAGAGTTAGTACCATAGGCAGAGTCACAGCAGAGGTGGCCTTGTACAATGGGCTGTTGTGGATAAAGAAGAGGTGGGGACAGGCAAAGAAGCACAGTGAGGAGATGAGCTTGGAGCAGAGGACTTGATGACTGACAATCTAGGACGACTGGACACATCCAGTCAGGGCAGGAAAACAGTGATGCTAATGAGAGGATCTTGTATTTAAATATGCCTCCACTGAGGTCCATGATAGGGCAGGGGGTGGGGGAGCTGGTGTGCAGAAAACGACAAAGACAGCATCAATTGGGAGATTGCACTGAGACTGAGAAGGGGGCTGGTGGCATAAGCCTGGACTAGGTGGTGACCGCAAAGGGAAGATAGTTCATGATATGGTGCGAAGTCTGTTGAAGGACACATGTCATCAACTGAGTGATCTTGGGCAGGTTCTGACCTCTTGCTGAGCCTCAATATCCTCTCTGTAAAGTTAAGACTGTCTCCATTAGAGATGCTTTCAGCTGCAAGTAATAAAATACTTGACAAGCAATGAAGATATCATCTCATATAAGGAAATTCAGAGTTAGGCTACTTTGTTGCAGTAGCTCAGTGACATCATAAAAGATTCCAACTTCTTTTTTTTTTTTAAGATTTTTATTTATTTATTTATTTCTCTCCCCTTGCCCCCCACCCCGGTTGTCTGTTCTCTGTGTCTATTTGTGTGTCTTCTTTGTCCGCTTCTGTTGTTGTCAGCAGCATGGGAATCTATGTTTCTTTTTGTTGCGTCATCTTGCTGTGTCAGCTCTCCGAGTGTGTGATGCCATTCCTGTGCAGGCTGCACTTTCTTTCGCGCTGGGCGGCTCTCCTTATGGGGCGCACTCCTTGAGCGTGGGGCTCCCCTACACGGGGGACACCCCTGTGTGGCACGGCACTCCTTGCGCTCATCAGCACTTCACATGGGCCAGCTCCACACGGGTCAAGGAGGCCCGGGGTTTGAACCGCAGACCTCCCATGTGGTAGACGGGCACCCTAACCACTGGGCCAAGTCTGCCACCATTTAACCTCTTTTTATTTTTCCCGTTGATGTGTTGGCTTACCACCTCAGGGCCACAAAATTCTTGTCGCAGTTCTAGGAACCACATTTGTGCTCAAGGCAGGAAAAAAGCAGAAGGTTGGAAGACCTCACTAGCCTCATCTGAAATTTTTGTTAGGACATTAAAGCTTCTCCAGGGTCCTTCAGGAGATACGCTGTTTGTTTCATTGGCCATGACTAAGTAACATGTCCCGCCCCCAAGAAGGCATCTGGGAAAGCGGCAGGTAGATTTGTCATGACTGGCCTAAACCAATGATGCTCCATTGCCTGAGGTTGAGCAAAGTGCTGCCCAGAACTAAATTAGAATTCTGGAGCTGGGAAGAAGGAAGCTGATAGACATCAGGAAGATCATTAACTCTGCCTGACCCAGGGACAAGGCCCTCCCAGTGTTCAGGTCTCTGGAATTCTCTAATATTGCCCTGCAGTGCTCCTTCTCACTTTCCCTAGCTATTCTGCACAATATCTTCTATCACCCACTTCTTGCAACTGCTTCTTCCCTTCCCACTTGGCCTGTAGAGTAAATAACTATTCTGCTTTGATCCCTTTTAAGTCAATTTAAGCAATCCTTTTCTTTCATCAACATCAATCAAACTGATTTTCCTTGTGCAACAAGGATTTTGATGGGTCAAAAATTAACAAGTGGTTATGGATCCCACGCAAGAAGCATGGCCTCTGCCTGTCCCTTGGCTTGTAGTCTTGGTTCTGCTTCCGATGCTCTTCTGACATCTGTTTACTCCTCCTTCTGGACATTTCTCCTCCAAGCCCACTGGCTTCAGGTGTGAATTCTCCACATAGGTGATGCAGGAAGACAGCCTGGCTTTACCTTCCTTATTCCAACAGGCCTGATTCCTACGTGAGTGACAGTCATCACAAACCCACAGCTACAGAACCTGAAAGTGTTTGGACAGAGATTACTCAAGCTTCCTAGAGGACCAGACAATTCCTAGTCAGGGTTCAAATCACTGTACCCACCAGGTAAAGGACCGAGGCTGATGACTGTCACAAGGAGAAGTTGTCCATGTGGCCACCAGCCTCCTGGTTCCAGAACTCAGAGGGACCCTGTATGTCTTACATTGGTGCCCAGGGCTAGGCTGGAGCTGCATTGCAGCTAGCCAGGCTCCTGGAGAGAATCTATGACCAAGGTTCCTCCCTGTAACTCCCCTCTTAGCTGACCCAAGGGGGGCCAGCACCAGCCTTCTTCCATGCCTCCTGCACCATGTCCTCTCATCCAGCCAGCTCTGCCCACAGATGGCAGATGTGGGCATGTGGTGGTCAGACCCCCTTCAATGAAGGGTTCGCTGCCCATCTGGGAGGGGCGTGGTTAAATGACATCCTCCTGCCATTAGCTGCTTCAAGGTCAGCCTCAGCTCCTAGGCCAAGGTCATACTCTTTGAGGCAGAACCTGGCTGGTGACTGAGATGGCCAGGGCCATCTTGTTGTGATACAAGAGCCTGGTTATTCTTGCCCAATGAATTTGCTTAGGAAGTTCTGGCTGGATGTGCAGAGACTGTAAAATCTGATTTGGGCTCTAGCAGCATCCAACCCTGCCTCTTCTCACTCCCTTTCCCAGGTGTTACTTCCCAATAAACACTTTGAATTCCTAACTCCTTCCAAGTGCCTGCTTCCTGGAGACCCCAACCTGTGACACCAGTTCAATTCCACAAACTGGACCCATGTTCTATAAGTTAGGATGCTGTCAGTGGCAAGTAACAGAATACTTGAACAACGTGTGGGTTTATTAGCTTACAGTACAGGAATCCCAAAGGTAGGCAGATACAGGCTTTGGGTAGTGCCTTAACACCCTCATAAAAACCCATGATCATTCCAACTCCCCACTTCTCTGTCCTCAGGGTTCTAGCTGCATCTTTAAGTTTGTACCATGTCCCTGAAGTTCTAGGTATCATCAGTAGACTGGATGAAAAACAATCAATGACGATGAGCATTTTCTTCTGTGAGTCTCTCTTAACTGGCCCAAACCTGCTGGCCAGACTTATATAAAATTCCCTTGCCCCAGATGCAAGGGAAGCTGGGAAGGAGCCAGAAGAAGGGAAAGGGAAAGGGAAGGATGTTTGAGGATCAACAGAGTCTACCACCCCATCTTGGCTTGGGCACCTGAGGTCCTGCCTTCAGCTCTCTTCCGTTTTTAACTCTGCTCAAGGCTGAATATTCATCTCTAGGACTGTTCCTAATGTCACCAAGGTGGAAGGCTGCAACTTATTCTAGGAACATAGCTATGATTAATTTCTTTGGTTCAACTTCCAGTGCAGCCACAGATATTCCTTCCTAGAAAGGGGGGAGCTGTGGAGAAGAAAAGAGCCCTTTAACCCTGAGCATTCCGGGGGGCAGCCATGACTTCTAGAGGCAGTCACCCCACCACAATCATCCATCCTGGGTTACTGCCTGAAATAGTCTTCCTTTGCCTTCCTTTCCTATCGAGTTCAGTTCAACACATCTTCCATGGCTCTTGCTTTCAGGAGATCTGCCTTAACTTCTCTGGCCAGCTCTCACCACCATAGAACCTACTGATCCTCCCCAAGTGACCTCTTAGTTCTTTTACAGTGCAGCGTTTTGATTTAAGTAGTCTCTTCCATCTTCTGTTTCTTCCCTCGGAATTACACAGGCCAATAGCTCCATCATTTCTATACCACCCACACTCCTTTTTTCATATGTCATAACACCTGTGTAATAATATTTTCTTAAGTTATAAATGGACACTCTATTCTTGCTTAAATACATTTCTTTCTTTTTTTCAAAAAATGCATTTCTTTTAAAATAAAACTTTCTAACATTATCGCCATGGAAAACAAATATTATTTACCTAAATAGAAGGTAAGTGTAATAAAAGCAATGAAAACCAAACAACGGTAACCCAAGGCTGCATGAGGAGTATTTGGAAAAGCTGTAAAGTGTTAGGAAGACAGAGGGAGGCATCAGCTCCCCGACAAGGCAATGAGTAGTGACACCCTTGAATGAGGACATGGAGCGAGATGGAGGTTCAATTATTCAGCTCAGACAGAGGCAAGTGGATCTGTATCTGGTCCAAGAGAAAGAGCACCAGGAGAGGGCTGTGCGCAGAGCTGCAAAAGCCAGCGTTGTGTTTCCCTCCTTATTGGTGTTCTCTTCTAAGCATACATGGACCCTCAGAGGTGCCTGGGGTCTCAGCCTTTGAGGTTCCTGGTGTTAGGGGTGCTGCGGGGAGTGGAGTGGAAATGGGGTAACTCCTTGGCTCTGGCAGGAAGCAGTACCTGTTCCTGTTCACTTTGGAGCCAATTCTAGGATGCTTGGACCACAGAAAGAGAGGAAGAAATTCACGATGGCTACCTTACCCTGTCCCCAGGTGCTGCACCTTTATATTTGGGTACAGCCACCAGGCCCCTGGTTTCCCTGAGCCCAAGAATGAGCCAGGGGGTGGCTGAGGTAGTAATTTATGGGTTTTCCCATAAAAGTGATAAAAGAGAGGAAAGGAAGCTTCTAAAGCAAAGGAGCGTTAAGTTATAATATAAATAATCATGCAGAAGTCTACAAAAGACAACAAAATCAGAGAGAAAACTTCAGAAATGCCATTCTTTGCTCCTTTGAGTCGTGCAGAGGAGGGTGGCTTTGAATGACAAGATATGGTCCAGGAAGAGAAGCCAGAGAAGGTGCTCCTGCTCAAGCCCCGCCCACGAACCTGTCGAGCCACAGATCTGTACTCAGTGTGCAAGCAGCTGGGTGTTCCGCCAGAGCTCCAGGCCTCGTCTTCCTGCTGTTCTTTAAAGAAGGGAGAAAAGACGCATTTAGATATGTTGTGTTCATCTTTCATAAACTGCTCAAGAAATGTGTGTTCTGGCACATTATCACAGCCACCACAACAGGTTAAAAAAAAAAAAAAGACACCGTTGTTGTCCCCAGTACCTAGAAAATACTCAGAAATATTACCTGAGTGAGTGAATGAGTAAGTGGGCAAATCTGCTTTGAACATGGAAAACTAGAATTATAGTTCTTAAAATGTGAAAAAAAAAAGAGAGAAGGTGCTCCTGTGAGGCTCTCACAAGGGAGAGGACCTGAAGCCAGAAGACACCGATACGAAGCAGTCGGGCCCTGGAAGTCTCGAGCTTGTGCTTTGGGTTCAGCCAGACATGGGTTTGACTTCTCACTTTGGCGTTCACTAACTGTGTGACCTTGGGAAAGTTACATAACCTCTCTGAATCTCATCAATAAAGTGAGGAATAATACCTACCTCAAAGAGTCATTGTGAGAATTAAATATAAAAGCACTTGTAAAGCACCAAGTAGGGTGTCTGGCACAGAGTAGATACTCAATTATTCACAATAATTTTAAAAATTATTATTATCCCTTGCTTGGAGCAAACAAAGAGAAACCAAGAACAATCCGTTCTGTGACAAAGAGAAAAAGAAAACCAAAAACCAGAAGAAAAAAAATCAAACTCTGCCCTGAGACAGCTGAGAGGACAAAAGGGCATTCTAGGGACACTATCCCTGGCACCAAAGATGCCTTCTTGGGTTAAAAAAACAAACAAAAAAGAAGCCTTTCATGAAAGGCAAAGGTTAGAGTGGGGATTGAATTCTAAAAACATCATTCTTGGTTTAAAAAAAAAAAAGACAAGAAATTAAAGCATTTGTGTTTAGGAGGAAAAAATAGCTAGTTTTGTAATCTGCCATTTAGAAAATCAAATCTATATAAAGAAAGAAAGCTGTGAGCTGAGGCAAGAATGAGGTTTCTTGGCGACAGCTTCATTTGTGAGTTTTGTGCGGCTCTTGAAGGTCACTCATTCTAAGGGGCTTCATCCCACTTTGCAAACAGAAGACGAATCTGCAGTCCTTTCGCTGGAGCAGGTTATACAAGGAAACAATAAACGAGAGAGGCAGCGGTGCTCCTTAAGAGGTCTAAATTGAATTGCATTGACTTTTTACAAAGCCACAAATTGCTTATCTTATTCAAGTGCCTGAGTGTTTGCTTTTTGATGAGCTTGGAACAAAGATACCTTGAAGTTCGGCAGTGGAGTGAGTCGCCCTGTTTGAACTGTCAGTGGTGGAGCTGGGAGCAAAGCCGAGGGGCTCAGCCTGACAGCCCCCCGCCAAGGGGAGCAGAGCGGGGACCCAGGGGCCACGTATATGCAGGCACCAGGGGCCGGAGCGGAGCCCGTGGACCCCAGCCTCGCAGTGCCCCGCTCCGTCCTGCCTCTGCCTTGCTGCATGACCTCAAGCGGGTCACTTAACCACTCACGGGTTCCTGATCCCCACCCGTAAAATGAGAAGTGATTCGCTCCATCCTTGTGAGGGTCAAATAAGATAACAGAGGCTAAAAATAAAGCACTTTCCAGATTTAGGGAGTAAACAAAGAGGGAAGAAACAGAGAGAAACAGCAATTCCGGCCAAATAGCCCATGTGCCTGGAGCTTTGTTTATAAACAGCAGTGTGCGCGTGTGTTCCAGAAGAGAGCGGGAAATGAGGGAGGTGTGGGAGGAACGCCGAGGTTCTCAGCCCTGGGTGTGCCTACGAATCCTGTGGGAAGCTTTGGAAGCATTTTTTTATGGCCAGCCCCGCTCCCCAAGTACATCGGAATCTCTGCGGGTGAGCCCCAGGCACCATAATTGTTATGCCCCCTCCTCGCCATTCTAACAAATGGGCTAGGTTATGAGTAAGGGGTAAAACGAGGACCTAACATGTCGCCTTTGTTTGGAAGGTTGGCATTTTACCATCTTGGGGCCACACCCGTGACAGAAACCGACAACGTCATTCCCCATGCCTCCACGATGGGGAGAGCCAGGGCATCAAAGGGGAACTGGAGCTGGAGAGGAGACACGTGGACTTGAACTTGGGGGTGGCAGGGTGCCTCCGAAGACTCTGGTGGGTGAGGGGCTTCCGGTGGGGCTGGAGCTGGCAATCTGCAAGGCCTCCTTCCAGACCAGGAGTGAGGGGCCACCCTCTCCGGAGGCTTCTCCAGGGAGTTCAGGCAGAAGGCTCCTCCCTCCCGCAAGGGGCGGGGGCCACGTCCGTGCCCTACTTCCGTCCAGCTGCCCCAGGGCCGGGGTCATTCTCAGGCCCTCTTCCTTGAAGGCCCTGCCTGCTTTAGGTTCTTTCTTGCAAGTCTTTAGATCCTAAAGTGGACCCTGGGAGAAAGGGCTGTGAAGAATCCACTGTGGGAAGGTTCTTACACTACAGTCTGTTTTGTTCACCAGCACAAAGCATTGTCGCGGCAGGATGGGCCCATCCTTACAGGGCCTTGCTCTTTCTCACTCCCACTTTCTCCCCTTGTCCCAACACACACACACGACACACATCCAGACGTTAGCTTACAAAACCCAAGATACAGCCCTCCAAGACCCGCTCTTGTATTCAACTGAAAAACCTTTCTCAAGACAGTTCTTTACAGGTGCAATTCCAGGCTCTGTACTGGAAGTATTTTGCACTCAGGGTTATAAAGGGATTGCTCTTTCAATAAAGAACATAGAATTTCCCAGTATTCTAAGGGAACAGCTCTGAAAGGAGCTGGATCTCAACCCTAGAGGTCTCTGACAATTTCTTTCTGAAATTTTCCTCCTGCTTGGAAGAAGCAAAAGCCCCCTTAGTGGTCTTGCCTTGTAGCCACACATTCATGTGAGCCCACAAATAAGTACCTGTTACCCTTCTGCAATTGAAGACACCGAGTCCCAGATCGGTTAAGAATCCTGCCCGTATTGCCCAGACCTGCAAGCATCCGCGTCATACATCAGGGAGGGCCAGGCCCCACGTGATTTCTATGGCGCAGCATCAACTAGCTAAAAGGCCTGCCACACGGGCGCTCTCTAGGTTTGTAACACCTCTTCCTTCACCCAAAGGTTCCAGCTGCATTCATTCATTCAAAAGTATTCATTGAGCCCCTAATATGCACCATCCCTGGGATAGATGGATAGACAGACCCACTCCTGCCGTGGAGCTTACAGTCAGGGGAAAGTCCCCAGGACACAGTCTCATCTCAGGGTGCCTCCCCCCACCCTTTTCCGTGCTCTCCTCCCCTCTGGCCCAGGGCCCACCTGTGAAAGAGCAATGTGGTGTGATAAATGCTGCGATGTCCAGGGCTATGTGCTCGTTAGAAATGTGGGGAGACATGAGCAGCTAAGGCATGAATGTATCTTTAATAGTGAATGTCAGACACTGTCGAGCTCTGAGAGTTCTTTGGAGACAGATCTGCTTTGGAACATGACATCGAGACATCTGGGGATGGAGGGATGGAGGGATGGATGGATGGATAAATTAATAGATAGATAATTAGATGGATGGCAGAGAAAGTGTCAGTTGCCCATGAGAGAAGAACAAGAGAAAGTGGCCAGTGAATTGCTGGGTGGATGGCCACTAAATGATAGACACACGAGAATTAGCAACCTCCGGCCAGGCCAGTCCACCTGCAGACCCCCAACACAATGCCCTCTTTCTCGGTCCTGACCTTTGCACGGTGTTTCCTTAGCTGGCGGCTCTTTTCCGGCCTCTGTCCTCCAGCTCCAGTGCTTCGACAGCCTGAACCACTCCCAGGCATGCAGATTCCCAGGCCCTTTGTGCCCTCCCCAGGCCTCTACGGGAGATCCCCTCAGTCACCGGACCCGCCTCTATTCCAGCCCTCACAGCCTTGCAGGAAATGGCCTGGGGGCTGCCCCCCCCCCTTGTCTGCTAGGCTGCGAGCTGCCGAAGGGTGCGGCTCGCGGTCCCGTGCCCACCGTGCCCCCGGCACTCAGCGCGGCCAGCGTTTCCCAAGTGAGCTCCCGCCGCGTGCCCGCGAAGGCGCACACGTGGGGACAGCCGGCAGGGCCGGTCCTGCGCCGGCGGCTTCTGCTGGGTCCAGAGGCTCCTCTCGGCGGGGGGCGCTGCCCGGCTGCGCCCTGCGGAGCCCACCTCCGCCGCCAGGGGGGCGCGCGGCGGGGGACGGCGGGGGTGAGAGGTGGCACGGCGGGCCCCAGGTGCAGCCTCCGCGGGGAGGCGGCGCCGTGAGCGCTCCGGGCCGCTCTCCTCTCAGCGCTAACAAAGACAAATCGGAGGCGGCCGCTCTCGAGAGCCGTGCCCAAGCGCTAAGTAGCAGACTGATTGCACCGACGTTGACAAGTGACAGGAGGCGAGGCGGAGGGTGCTGACGGCTGCCGCGGGAGGCGGCAGGGACCAGGGCGCCCCGTGGGCGGGGAGATCTCTGCCTTCCGGAGGAGGGGACTTCCTGCCTTGATCCCCTGCTGGAGAGGAGGGTGGAGACCCCTTAGCTCTGGAGACTGCAGCCAGGCTCTCCGCAAAGCCTCAGCTCTGCCCCTCCAGGACTCTCACAACGGAAGGTCCCACCAGTGACAATGAAGACAGACTTTCCTCAGGGGGTTGAGAGTGCAGCGTTCCTGATGGGAGAGGGACCCTTCCAGCTGTGTGGGGGTGCGGGGAGGCTGAGGACTCACCCGAGCCTCCGTTTTGACGCTTTTGTGCTGGCAGCCCCGCCTGCACACACGATGCCAGGCTTTGCGTCTCCACGTTCCCGCAGCATCGGCGGAGGCCCACAGCGCTTCTAATCCACCGAAGGGATAGCGGCGGGGGTGACCTGGTGGGAGCTCCCCCCATTTGGCCACCCAGCCCTAGCCCCCACGGGGACCCCGCGTCTCCTCCGCTGAAGCCGCGGGCTCCCTGCGCCAGCCTGGGAGCGCCAGGCCCGCTCTGTACGGTTAGCTGCTGCGCACTCCGCGTGCTCTTCCATCTGTGTCACCTGCTCGCCTCGCACGCCGTGTGGCCTTCGCCTCCCCAGCCTGGCTCCGGGGCTAGCTCAGGCCTTCCAGGCCTTGGGATGATCAGGTCCCAGCAGACACCCGGGGAAAGCCGGTCACTGATGAAGGGAGAGTTCCAGGCTCAGGTCTGCACGGTCCTCCATCGGATACCGCCCCAGGGGCTGCAGGAATTCTCCGTCAGCGTGCCCACCCTGTGCCCTTTTCTTGGTAAATTCAAATAAACGCGTGCCGCGTGACAGGCCAATCTGCTCGCCAGTTTGTATCAATGAACAAGATCAGTGCTACACAACTGCAGGTGTCTTGGCTTCTGAGCTCTAGCCCAGAGTGTCTCCGGTTGGATTCTGTGTCCACGCATGTGTGCGTGCGGGAGTAAAGGAGGTGCTGGGAATGACCTTGGCCTCCTATAGAGAGCAAAATGCCTCTCCTCATCTTGATTCCTCTATCCCTCCTGAAATGATAATAGGGTCAGCCATATAAAGCATAATCTCAGTCAATAACTTGGAGAAAAGAAGTGTTCCACCAATTGTTTTTAATACTATTATCACTACCCAAATGCCCTCTATGATCTTCCTCTCATCCAAATCCTCCCCATTCCTCTTTCCAAGTTCCATCTCTTCCAGGAAGCCCTCCAGACTTGCATCTGTCTTCACTGATCGCCGTTAGTTCCTGTTTGCTTTCATTGATTCTCATCTGACATTGTTTCTCCTGAAATGTTTCAAAAACACCTGTTTTACTTCCTGGGTGGGGCAGAGGATTGGGAGGTGGAGCTTCTCTCCTGTGCTTCCTCTGTAAACCTCACACACAGACTGCCTGAGGACCACACAGGTAATCGAGGTGGGGCGACCAACGGGCTTGCTCCTGAGGGATCTGTCTGGATTATCTCCTTGCTTCTTCTCCTTGTACCTCAGTGGAAGGGAAGGGCAATTTCCTCTGGGGAGCACACGTTGCCTGGCTCAGGATGAAGGAACAGAGGAAAGAGAAGGAGGAAGAGTAACAGGCAAGGTTTGCCCTTCCTGGCCCACTGATCCGAGTGGTGGGGACCCAAGGGACATGATGGTGGAGGAGACAATCCCAGTGCAAGTGCCCTTCATGCCTCTGATGAAAGCCTGCCAGAAATAGCTAACTTGATTAAGGCCCCTCTTCTGTAGCTTCAGACCATGAGCTACGTGAGGGTAGGAACTGGGCCTTATCGTTGATGCGTGTTGATTGGGTATATATGAATGAATAGATGGGTGGTGCACGGATGGGTGGGTGGGTGGATGGATGGATGGATGGATGGATGGATGGATGGATGGATGGATGGATACATGGGTGAATAGTTGGTGAATGAGAGGTTGGATGGATGGGTGGATGTGTGGATGGATGAGTAAGTGCCTAGATGGTGGGGGAAGGAATGGATGGGTGGATAGATGGTGGGTGAGTGGGTAAGATCCACGCAGTCACAGAAATAGCATGATGCGTTTAAAAGCCTGGACTTGGGACTAAACAGACTTGTATTTGAACCCTCTAAGTCTTCTTTTTTAATATTTTATTTTTTAATTGTCTTTTTTTTAAGATACATAAATCACAAAAAAATTTTACATTAAAAAATATAAGAGGTTCCCATATACCCCACACCCCACACCCCACACTCCTCCCACATCGACAACCTCTTTCATCAGTGTGACACATTCATTGCATTTGGTGAATACATTTTGGAGCACTGCTGCATCGCATGGATTATAGTTTACATTGTAGTTTACACTCTCCCCCAGGCCATTCAGTGTGTTATGGCAGGATATATAATGTCCTGCATCTGACCCTGCAATATCATTTAGGACAACTCCAAGTCCCGAAAATGCCCCCACATCACATCTCTTCTTCCCTCTCCCTGTCCTCAGCAGCTACCGTGGCCACTGTCTCCATGAACCTGTAAGTCTTACAAGCTATATGAAGTTGAAAAAGTTACTCAATAACTCTAAGCTTCTATTTTCTCTGAAAAGTTGAGGAGTCTCCTCTTCAAGTTGTTGAAGGACTAAGTGAGGCAATGGAGGTAAAGTATTTGGCACAAAGCCATCTTTCAGTTTCTAGGAGTGGCTGCATTTCCTCTCCCTCCTCTTCCTCCAATTCATTCTTTCTTTCCCTCTTCCTGTCACAACAACTACTAACTACTTTTGACTATGACCAAAAGCTGGAATTACCTACTGTTAGCCTGATCGACACAGGATACCCCTAAACCACTGAACACTGGCTTTGAAAAGCTGCATGTTAGGCTCACCTGCTCCAAAGACACCTGGCCAGAGTTGCTGACTTCGACGAGCCAGAGTTTTTATCCCTTTATGTATTGAAACAACACTTCATGTTGCAATGCACACATGCAAATGTTCTTAGAAAATTCATCTATAACTCCATTTCAATTCAGTATTCCTAGAATGTAAATAAATTTAAGAGACACATTTCTGGGAGAGTGAGGAAAGAGTTCAATTATTTTTTATGCTTTTTTTATGCTTTTCACCTACAGGGAAAGGCAAAGCTCTTAAGTATACAATTCCAAGAGTTTTGACGAAGGTACCCATTCATGTAACTAATGCCCCAATCATGCCACCTGCCAATAAATTCCCATCTCTCACAGACAACCTGTAAATTATGTTACCATAGATTAGTTTTGACTGTTCTTGAACTTTATGGGATCATATGGGATATAAACTTCTATGTCTTGATTTTTATCCTCAATGTAATGTTTTGAGATTCAACCATGTCATGTGTTCATTACTTTTTATTTCCAAACACTATTTTCTTGTATGTGTCTACCAAAGTCTGTTCCCACATTCACATGTAGATGGGATTGTTCTCAGTTTTTGACCATTGGGACTAAAGCTACATTCACTCTTCTTGGGTAAATATGTAGGAGCATAATTTCTATATATTAAGGTAGGCATGTGTTGTTGAACTTTATGAGAATTTGCTACCAGCAATGTCACCTAGTCTCTCAAACATTTGGTGTTGACATTCTTTTAAATTTTAGTTTTTTGAGTATGAATTGGAATCTAATTGTAATTTTTAAATAAATACCTCTGTTAATTAATAATGTCAAGCACCTTTTCATGTATTCACAAACCATTAATATGTCTTCTTTTTAAAAAATTTTTTCTTAGAGAAGATGTAGGTTTATAGGAAAATCATGAAGAAAATAAGTTGTTCCCCTACCCCCCCCCACACACACACACACAGTTTTGCCTGTTATTAACACTTTGCATTAGTGTGGTACTTTTGTTATAACTGACAAAAAAATATTGTTATAAATATAATATAGACTATAGTCCAGAGTTTACATTAGGGTTTGCTATTTTTATAGTTAGTCCTATAGTTCTTTTTAAATTTTTATTCTAGTAACATATATACAACCTAAAATGTCCACTTTTAACACATTCAAATATATAATTCAGTGGTGTGAATTGCATTCTCTATGTTGTACTACTATCACCATCTGATCAAAACTTTTCCACCACCCTAGACAGGAACTCTACCAATTAACCCACTTATCCCTTATTCCCTACCCCTACCACAACCCCTGGTAATCTGCATTCTAGTTTCTGATTTTATGATTTTGATTATTCTAATTACTTTATACCAGTAAAATCATACAATATTTGTACTTTTGTGTCAAGTTTAGTTGATCTATATTATTATCATATGTACCAGAACGTCATTCCTTTTTACTGCTGATTAATATTCTATTGTATAGTGTTTTACTTTCCTGGCTGCTAAAACAAATACCATGCAGTAGGTTGGTTTAACAACAGGAATATTTTGGGTCATGATTTCAGAGGTTAGAAGGCTTGCTTCCCTCCAGGGTTGGCATCTTCTAGCCAGCTGGCAATCTTTGAGATCCCTTGGTGTGTCTGTCATATGGCACTGCATACGGCCGTGTCTTCTCCTTTCTATTCCATGTTTGGTTGACTTCCAGATTCTGGTTACTCCCCATGGCTTCACTCTCCAGGTTTTCGCTCTTTTTATAAAGGACTCTAATAATCTGTATAAAAGCCCAACCCGATGCAGTTGACCACACCTTAACTAAGGTAACATCTTGAAAGAATCTTATTTGCAGTGTGTCTGCACTCACCAGAATGCAAACCAACCCCAAGAACATATCCAAAATGATGTAAACAATTCAGTCCACCACATATGGTATATCACATTTTCTTTATCCATTTATCCATTGATGGACACTTGGGTTGCTTACATCTTTTGGCAATTGGAAATAATGCCTTATGAATATCAGTGTGAAAATGTCTGAGTCCCTGCTTTCAATTCTTTGGGGTGTATATCTAGAAGTGAGATTGATGGGGCATATGGTAATTCTATACTTAACTTTCTGAGGATCTGCCAAACTGTTCTCCACAGCAGCTGCACCATTTTGCATTCGCATCAATGATAAAAGATATTCTTATATCTCTGTATCCTCTCCAAAACTTATTTTCCATTTTAAAAATAGTAACTTTTAGTTTCTTAGGCTGCTTCACCAAATATCATGAAATGGGTTGACTTAAACATTGGGAGTTTATTATCTTACAGGGTTTTTTCTTAGGCAGTACCAGGGATTGAACTCAGGACCTTGTATATGGGAAGCAGGTGCTCAACCACTGAGCTACATCTGCTCCCCAATGAGAATTGGTTTTTTCATTTGTTTGTTTTGTTTTTAGGAGGTACCAGGGATTGAACCCGGGACTTCATACATGGGAAACAGGCAGTCAACCACATGAGCTACATCCACTCCTCTATCAGCTTTGAGACTGAGAGACTGTCCAAATCAAGGCATTATCTAGGTAATGCTTTCTTCCCAAAGACCAGCCACCAGTGATCCTTGGCTCCGCTGTCACATGGCAAGGCACATCCGGCATCAGCTGCTGGTTTCTGTTTCCATGGCTTTCTTTTTCTCTATAGTCATTCCATTTAAAAATGTATAAGTGACCCTGGTAACAGGATAAGACCCAATCTGAATGAGGTGGGCCACACCTTAATGAAATAGCCTCATCAAAAGGTCTTATTTACAATGGTTCCATGCCCAAAGGAATGAATCAGCTTTAAAAACATGGTTTTCTGGAGTACTTACAGCTTTAAACCTCCACAGTAGCCATTCTAGTGGGTGTGAAATGTCATTTTAATTTGCATTTCCCTAATGGCTCATGATGTTGAGCTTCTTTTCATGTGCTTTTTGGCTATATATAATATTACATATATATTCTTTTTTTTTAAGATTTTTTAAAAATTTATTTCTCTCCCCTTCCCGCCCCACCCCCAGTTGTCTGCTCTCTGTGTCCATTCACTGTGTGTTCTTCTGTCTCCACTTGCATTCGTGTCAGCGGCACAGGGAATCTGTGTCTCTTTTGGGTGTGTCATCTTGCTGCATCAGGTCTCCATGTGTGTGGCACCACTCCTAGGCAGGCTGCTGTTTTTTCATGTGGGGCAGCTCTCCTTATGCGGTGCACTCCTTGCATGAGGGGCTCCCTTATGTGGGGGACACTCCTGGTGGCATGGCACTCCTTGTGCACATTAGCACTACACATGGGCCAGTTCATCATGTGGGTCAGGAGGCCCTGGGTTTGAACCCTGGACCTCCCATGTGGTAGGTGGGCACTCTATCCGTTGAGTCAAATCCACTTCCCTATATATATATTCTTTGGAGAAATGTCTATTCAAGTCTTTCATCCATTTTTTAATAAGATTACTTGTCTTTTTTGTCATTGAGTTATAAGATTTCTTTATATATTATGTACATTAAACATTTATCAGATGTGTGGTTTTAAAGTACTTTCTCTCATTCTGTTGATTGTCATTTTACTTTTATGATGAAGCCCTTTGATGCATAAAATTTTTTAAATTTAGATGAAGTCCCATTTATCTACTTTTTTTTGGTTTCTTCTGCTTTTGTTGTAAAGTCTAAGAAACTATTGCATAACACAAGGTTTTTTCAAGAGTTTTATAATTTTGGTTCTTATATGTAAGTCTTTAGTCCTAAATTTTGAGTAAAGTTTTGTATATGGTATGATCCTTCATTCATATGGATATCCAGTTTCCCTGCACTATTGGTTGAAGAGACTATTCTTTCCCCCATTGAATGGATTCAGCATATTTGTCAAAAATCAGTTGGCCATAGGGAAGCAGATGTGGCTCAAGAGATTGGGCTCCCATCTACCATATGGGAAATCCAGAGTTTAATTCCTGGGGCCTCCTGGTGAAAGCAAGCTGGCCCGAATGGAGTACTGGTCCATGCAGGATTGTTGGCCCATGAGACAAGCTGTCCTGAGTAGATGGCTGGCACAGCAAGATGATACAACAAAAAGAGACACAGAGAAGAAACAATAAAAGACACAGCAGACCAGAGAGCTGAAGTGGCACAAGAGATTGATCACCTCTTTCCCACTCCGGACAGTCCCAGGATTTGTTGCCAATGCTGCCTAAAGAGAAGACAAGAGGACACAGAAGAATGCACAGTGAATGGACACAGAAAGTAGACAATGGGGTGGGGGTGGGGGAGGATAAATAAATAAGTCTTTTTTAAAAAAGTCAGTTGGCCTTAGAGGTGAGGGTTTGTTTCATAACTTTCAATTGGCTTCCATGTCAATTGTAGAAGGCACTTTTTAGAAGTGCTTTTGTAGAAGGTACCGGGGATTAAACCGGGGACATAGCACATGCAAAGTAGGTGCTCAGCCACTGATCTACACCCACTCCCCCATGCTGTTTTGATTACTGTAGCTTTGTAATAAGTTTTAAAATCAGGAAATGTGAGTCTTCCAACTTCATTCTTTTTCAAGATGGTTTTGACTATTCAAGTCCCCTTATCCTTCCATATAAATTTTATGATTCGATTTTATGTTTCTGCAAAGAAGGCTATGTAATTTTGATGGGGATTGTGTTGAATCTGTAAATTGCTTTCAGTAGAATGGACGTCTTAATGATTTCAGTCTTCAGATACCTGAACATGAATACCCTACAACCTATTTAGGTCATCTTTGATTTATTTTAAAAATTTTTAATAGTTTTCTGTGTAGAAACCCTTTACAACCTTTATTAAACTTATTCCTAAATATATGATTATTTTAGTTGCTCTTGTAAATGAAAATTTTTTCTTGATTTCCTCTCTCCCTTCTTCTTCTATCTATGTCTTTATATTTAAAGGGTCTTTATATTTTAGTTGCATCTCTCTTTTTTAAAATCTGGTCTAAAATATCTGCCTTTTTATTGGAGGAAAAACCATTTATATTTAATACAATTACTGATATGGTTGGATCAAAGTCTACCACCTCCCCATTTGTTTTCTTTGTTTTATCATTTCTTTTTCCTCTGCTACTTCTTTCCTGCCTTCTTTTATGTCAATCAATTTTTTTTTAGTATTTCATATTATTTCCTATATTGGCTTTTTTTTTTTATTATTAATTTCCCCCCCCACCCCCGGTTGTCTGTTCTCTGTGTCTATTTGCTGTGTCTTGTTTCTTTGTCCGCTTCTGTTGTCGTCAGTGGCACAGGAAGTGTGGGCGGCGCCATTCCTGGGCAGGCTGCTCTTTGTTTCGCGCTGGGCGGCTCTCCTTACGGGGCACACTCCTTGCACGTGGGGCTCGCCTACGCGGGGGACACACCTGCATGGCAGGGCATTCCTTGCGCGCATCAGCACTGTGCATGGGCCAGCTCCACACGGGTCAAGGAGGCCCAGGTTTGAACCGCAGACCTCCCATGTGGTAGACGGACGCCCTAACCACTGGGCCAAGTCCACTTCCCTATATTGGCTTTTTAGTTATACCTCTTTACATTGTTTTTAGTGATTGCTCTAGGGATTACAATATGCATCTTTAATTTATCATAGTCTATTTAATATCATGTTAGGTAAAATGTTTATTCCCCTTTCTTTGTGCTATTGTGTTTTATATTCATTTATATATATGATACAAATTCCACAACATAATGTTATGATTTTTGCCTTGAAATTGCAAAATGACACTAATGACATAATTAAATGAAAATCATTTGTATCTACCCACATGTTTACCATTTCCAGTGTTTTCTTGACTTCCAATAGATATTAGTTTTCATCTAACATAAATTCCTTCAGCCTAAAGAATTTACGTTAGCATTTTATATAGTGTAAGTTTTTGGTGATAAGTTACCTTGGCTTTTGTTTACCTCATTTTTATTTTTGAAGGGTATTTTCATTAAATATAAAAACCCATGTCGGGTTTTGGACACTTCAATAGCCCCATACTTCAATCTCTGACTCTTCAGCTCAGGGAGACCACCACTTTCACTTCTCTTTTCCTGGACTCCACCTTGCTGTACCAAAGTCAGGAAAGTGGTCCTGGGCAGAAAATCAGAGCAAACCATAGGGGCACATTCATGTGTCTTCCTTCTCTCAAAAATCACAATCCTGTGCTGCCTTTTTGTCCAGGGCTTGACAATAGCTGCCTTATATGTTTTGTCCTGTTGTATAATTGCTTTTGTGGAAGGATAAATCCAAAACTAGCTATGTTACCAGAGCTGGGACTTTGGAAGGGAACATCTGGGAGATGAATTTTGAAAATGAAGAGGAAGGGGAAGATGAACAAGGAACATCACTGGGGATCTTTGTGAAAATTGTAAAATAGGGTCTCTTTCATTGTTGGAATACCAACGGGCTCCTCCTCTGCGCTTAGCAATTAGCAATACGTTTCCTCCTCCTCTGGGCTGACGCCGCCCCATGACAGAATACATGGTTTGGGGAAAGGAGCCCCGAATGGTCTTCAGTCCTCACTCAGACACCCTGAGCCTCGTACTTTTGGGTAGTTTACAGCTCACACAAGAGCAGCAGGCAGCCCTGGGAAAAAGGCCACTGCCCAAAGACGGTCATCTATGAAAGAATACTTCATTCTTTCTTTCTTTTTCTCTTGGTGACAGAACCCTTGCTACACACAAGTTAGGAATGGATGGTGTATTGTGATATGGCTAAATTGAAAATATTATTCTGGGGCTTTTGGGAAGGTCCTCAAGGAATGAGTTATGAATGAGATCCTAAGCATGGGGTCAAAGCCAAAATCTAAGCTTGGGGAACTTTGGCATGCTCACTGAGCTCAGGATATATTAGACATCGATGTCTTAGAAACATTTTGGATTTGTTTTCCTAAGAGAGAGAAGAATCAAAGGCACAGAACAGCATGGGGAACTTTTCCAGGCCTCTGGGGCCCAGACAAGAAACCAGGCCTCGTGATGCTTCTGCTTCCTGAGAGGTAATGAGGCACTTCTTACAGGCGAGGCCTTTTTCCTCCAGCCACTTCACTTTCAAGCTCTGGGTTTCATGGCAAAAGGTGTTCTCCCTTCTAAAGACAATATTACGACATGATTTTAACTCATTATGGAAAGAAGATAGGCCTTGGAGACTGAATAAATGAGCTCGCGGGTCTACCGCTTACTAGCTGCATGGCCTTGCGTAAATTATTTAACCTCTCCCAGCCTGCAAAGCTGGGGATTAACAATGCGAGCCTCTCAGGGTCTTTGTGAGGATTACATGAGACACCGTATGTAAAAGCACTTGGCATGATGTCAAGCACGAACAAATGCTGCACAAATGCTCCCTAGCCCTTGGTAACAGCTGAATTAGTTGCAGCTAATTTAAAAGAAGTGAGGACTTGGGTAATATCATGCACACTCCTTGCCTCATGACACACAAGGACAGACTTTAAATAAAGAGCAACAGTGTTTCACATTTCCCTCCTCAGCAGGGCAAGCCTTCTGTTTATGCCAAGTTTATCAAGCTGGCCAGTGGTGTCTGCAAAACTCCTTCTCATTAGCTTCTTGGAATTTCTGCAAAACGACATTGATTTTCATTCCACATTCCAGGGATGATTGCAGAGGTTCAGAGGGCAACGGCAGATAGCAGCTGTCTTCAGGAGTGCAGGGCTAGAGGGCAGAGAAGAGTGGAGAAGACTGAGTGGAGAAGATGGTGTCAGACCATGGAGAGAAAGAACCAGGTCCCATGAACTTGCAGGACTTCATGATTCTGCGATAGAATGACACTGCTTCCCACCTTCCTCCTGACATGCTGGACCTCAAGTCCTGGGGGAAGGAGAAAGCAAGATCGGGGCAATGTTTCAGCTCCATTTGGGAAAGGTACACTGTCAACTCATGGTGCTTGGAGCTTCTTTGAAACCTCTTCCTGCCCAGTTTCCTCATTTCCCTTCACTGCCTTTCTCCATATGATCATGTGTATCTTCCCCATTTCACATTCTTTTCTCCTGCCCACATATTCTGTTCATTTATTTCCTTCCATCAGTCCCCCACTTCCTTTCCACTTCATTCCATCTTCCTGTTTGCTTTCTCTTCACTCATTTCTCTCTCCTTGTTTCCTACCCATTCTCTCCCCAACTCCCTCCTAGTATTTTGTTTCCCCATCCCTAAGATCCTCACTTTCTCTCAGACTTTTCCCTCCTCCTCCTCTCTTTGTTCTTCTTCCCTATGTCTTCAACCTTAGCCCTCTTTTATCGTCTACTCATCTGTCTCTTCTTCTCTTTTCTCCTTTTACCCACAGGAAAGAATGGGATGCTGGGTGAGGAGAGAGACCTTCTGAGGGGGATGTAGAGAGAGAATTAGGGACCAATATCCTGGGATGGTGGTGAAAGAAACAGAAGACTGCTTGGTCAAAATCCTGCCTCCAAACCAAACTAGAGCCCTGGAGAATGAGTTGTGAGGTGTGGAAAAGAATGGCCCTGCCCACCTCCTATCTCACTCACCCCACCTCAGAGAAGAGGCTTGACACTGAATAAATAGCCTAGCAGCACAAAGTATAGGCTATGGAGACAATTTGGGATCAAATCTTAGTTCCACCACTTACTACCTGAGTGACTTTGGACAATTAATTGTTTTGTGCCTTGGTTTCTTCATGATTAAATGGGGGCAAAAATAATATTTTATTCCTAGGTTTGTTATGAGGATCAATGGAGTTATACAGATGTAAAGTGCTTGGCACAAAAATACTATATAACTGTTAATTATTAGCACAAACAGGAATCTACAGCCAAAGGCGCCGTCCTGTCACTGTCCAAGGTGCTGAACCATTTCCACCAGCGAAATCCAGTCCAGAAGTCAGAAACTCTTGGCCTCCAGTAAAGGCTGCTCAAATCATGAGCTCTCACTGTGTGCTAAGTGCTTTGTCTGCATTATTTCACCTATCCTCACTACCTGGAAGACAGGTGTTGTCAACTCCATTGTACAGATGAGAACACGGATGCTTGTTCAAGTTGGCATAGTTAGTAAGGAACAGGAGTTTAAACCCGAGTCCTGCTGATTCCAAAGCCCAGGCCCTTCATATGATGCTCTGCTCTGTCTTATGTCATGCTCGCCGTGTGTCCTCATCCTGACTTGGACTTCCTAATTTCCTGTCATTCGTCATCTGCTCCTGTTAGTGACCCATTTGACCACAATCAATTCCCAAGGCAGGCCAAGCTTGAATCCAGGTGAGGATCACCTATTGTGTGTTTGTTGTTTGATGTCCCCATCGCTCTAGGTCACGTTATGAGGGAATCACAATGTATTTCAATTGATTACATCTGTGTTTCTCTCTCCAGCAAGGCCTTGAGTTCCTTTTTGGACAAGGGATAAGCTATAATTTATGCTGAGTATATAATAGGTGTTCATTAAATGCCTGTTAAATTCTATTAATTTCTCTCCTCCCTTTAAGCATTTCCTAGCACTTGGGGCTTGTCCCACCTTGGTATTGCTTGACTTCCTTAAGTGCCCTCTCCCCCCATCTGGTTCTCTGCCATTTCTATCCCAGTTTGGAACACTGACCTCTCTGATGTCATGGGTCTGTTAATAGAGATTTATCAAAAAAACATTTAACAACATCCCTGCCCTGAAATCATGCATAGTCTGCTGGGAAGACATAATTAACACTATGACAGTTGGTGAGCAATCAATACCAAACTACATGTGGGATCAGAGCAGGCACATAGAAGTGTGTAATGGGGAGAACAAAATGAACCTTAAAGAATGAACAGAACCTTAAAGAATGAAACTACAGGGGTGGGCTTGGTGTGTGTGTGTGTTAGAAAGAGAAGAGGAAGAAAGAAGAGGAGGGGAGGAGGAGGAGAAGGGAGGAACATAATATGTGTGCTTGGAAATGAAGAGGAAGAATGGGGGAAATGCATGTACTAGCAGTTAGAAGCAGGGCAAAGCTTTCATGGGAAGGTGTCTTAGTTTCCCAGATACTATTGCACATACCACACAGTCTTTAGCTTAGCAACCGGAATTGACTGACTCGTGGTTTCAGGGGCTAGAAGGCTTGCTTTCTCCCAGGGTTGGGAGTGTTCTGGCTGATGGCAATCCTTGGGTTCCTTGACTTTCCTGACACATAGCAATGTCCCCTCCGTTCTCTTCCAAGTTCTGTTGACTTCCAGCTTCTGAACCTCCATGTGGCTTTCTCTTCATAAAGCCTCCAGTGATAACATTAAAACCCAACCTCAGATGGGCCATACCTTAAATAAAAATAACATCTTCAAAAGTTCCTATTTACAGTAAATAATTCAACTTACCATGGAAGGGGACAGATGGTGGAGGATTTGGCAAGCAGGCAGAGCACTTTGAACTTGATATGGCAGGAAATACGGAACAATAAAGACTGTCTGAATTGGAGAGTGATGAGATCAGATTGTGTTTTAGAATTTAGATGGATGCCACTGTCAGCAGCAACAAGGGCCAAAGAAATGGCAGGTCCTGGGGGAAGCTAGACAAGTCAGAGGCTATTTGTAGGAGTCAACATTGAGGGGCTGAGGCCCTAGATTCACAAAGGTGGCAGCAGGGAAGAGAAGAGAAATGTCCACAGTGGGCAAATGTGTGCACCACCCAGTCAAATTGGGTCAAATAGGGAATACCAAAGAACAAGCAGTGGAAAACCCCTCTGATTCCACATGATTCCATGGTCTCCAGTGGGGTGTTTGGTATGAGGGGTGTCAGGGACTTTGAAAGATGAAAAATGACAGAGTTTGCCATTTCACCTACACATTAAGGCTACCATCTGCATGCCTTTTCATGCCAGCATGTTTGGTCTATGACAGCCTAAGATCTCAGCTGTAAAATCCAAGGTCCTGCAGCTGCAGTTGGAGCTGGCCCAGAACCTGCACCAAAGATGGTTGGAAGACCCTAAGCAGCTGGTAGATGGGTGGGTGGCCCACATCTCTCTCCAGCACTCCTCCAGGGTTACTCTGTCAACCCCCTCCAGAAGAGCTGTGTCATCTCAGGGGCTGTGATAAATGGAGGTTCTATATAAAACCAAATCCATTGAAAACCACACTCTACTAAGTACCTGTGTGGGTGCTGGTGGCCATGGAGGGCATCGGGGTTAAGGTCAGGACTCTGGATAAAAACCCGAAGCAATCCAGAAAAGCATGTGCTGGAAACTGAGGCCTCGTTGATGTACTTGCCTATCTAGTTGGCCAGCTCTATGCCAATAGACCCATACTCTGAATTTCCATAGTGGCATTCCTCAAGACCATGGTACAATTTTATACAGCTTTCCACAACCCATTGTCCCTGTGACACTCACGGCACCTTGTGAAGGAGAAAGGGGTGGCCTCATTAGCTCCATCAATCTGATCACGTAAGAACCTGGAGTGTTGTCTGTGCCTTCCCTATTATAACATTAACCATACCCTATGAGAATTACTAGTTTAACTATATTTCTTGTTATCCAGTGGGCTCTTTGAGAACTGGGCCTGCTTCATTCATTGCTATTTCCCCAGAACCCACATAATACCTGACCTCGGCATACATCTGTGTGAATAAATGAATGTACGCATGAATGAATGCACACCTGCATGAATTGCCTAATGGAGACAGGTGGTTCCTGTCAGAACTGGCACTAGAATCTCAGGACCCTGTCCTCCAACCAACCATGGTTAACTAAGAATATTAGAACTAGAAGAGCAATTAGAGGCCATTTAAACAGCTTTCCTCCCCGGAGATGCCCTCTTCCCCACTTCCACAAATGTCATCTCTTTCACAAAACCTGTCCTTCACAAAGCTAGAAAGAATTTCTTCATCCACCTTGGAATCACCTGGAAGCTTTAAGAAGCACTGATGCCTGGGGTCACACCTGACAGGTCTGGAGAGGAGCCTGGCAACTGAGATTCTAATGCACAGCCATGGCCAGAGCATCTCAACTCAAAGAGTGGTCCTCAGACCAGCAGCATTAGCATAATCTGGGCTCTCAGAAGAAATGCAGACTCTTAGGCACATACTAGACCTGCTGAATCAGAATTTCCCTTTAACAAGGTCCCCAGGAGGCTCGCTTGCCTAGACCAGTATTGCAGTTGTTCTCAACCCTGTCTACCAGTAGAGCCACTCCAAGAGCTTTCTGAATTATCAGTTGCTGCACCCTCCTCAGGACCAAATAAACCAGACTCTCTGAGGATAGGGCCCCAGATGATTCTTATTTGCAGTCATGCTGAGAACCATGGAATAGAATACTTAATCTGTACGTCTGGTGGCATTTAATGCTTTCTGCCTTGCATTATAATTAGCATTTTACAATTATTTTTGTGCATGACTTTGTCTCACCCATTGGGCCATAAGTTCCCCAAGGGCAAAGACTGTGTTTCATTTATTCATTTATGCAACTAAAAGTTATTAAGCTCCTACTATGTGAAAAGTACTGGAATAGGCACGGGATACATTTGTAGTCTTGGCATACAAATAAATGATTAAAATGTGAGACTATGAGTCTGTCACAGAGATATGAACAGAGAATTACAAGACAATAGAGGAAATCAGGGAAAGCTTCAGGGGGGAGGCAAATCTGAGCTGCACCTTGAAGGAAGAGTAGGAGAGAAAGAAAAGATGAGGAGAGGAAATTCCTAAGCAAAGGGAACAGCCTAGATTCCTTTATGGACAAAATGATGGATATACAAAGTTGCTCCTCCCAGCATTACTTATAATAGCAAACTATTGTAAACAGTCTGAATATTCATCAGAAGAGAACTGCTTAATAAATTATGGTCCATCTTTACAAAGGAATGCCAGGAAAACATAAAAAGATTGATGGGGCTCTTTATGAGCTAATATGAAATAATGTCCAAGATATAGTAGGAAAAATCAAGGTGCAGAACAGTTGCCAGCTGTAAAGCCACAACATAAAATGTATTGGTAAATACATTTAATCTGCCTGAACACCTTGTGAGGAACATTGTCCCATTTTGCAGATAAGGAAACCACATCCCAGAGAGATGAAGTAACTTGCCTGATTCGACAATGTAAACAGGATTCAACCCCGTATCTGTCTAGCTGCAGAGCCCACAATGGTTCTACCAGCCCAGACTCTGAGCTCTATTTGATTCTGCCATTTGTGGAGTAGATGGAGTTGTGGGGCATTGGAGCCTGGGGCAGTGGGAGTAGGGGTGAAAAAAGCAAGTCAAATGGGTTGAAGGCCAGAGCCAGAATCCTGAGGGTCAGGTAGGGGACCAAGGCCAGAGAGAGAGAGACAGGGCAGGGAAAAGATCTCACAGGGCTGCAGCCCATGATCTGGTAGATATGGTCTCCTCAAGGCAGAAGGGGCTGACGTTATGGGGCTGACTCCTGATGGGGCTGAGTTTTCTGAATGGGTGACTCCTGAGGCCAAGCACAGCCGCTGCTATGACATTGGAGCTAGCAGAACATTTGGATGGGCAGCATGTCACCAGTAGACCATAACAGGTGCAAATGATCCCAAATTTCTCTTCTGAGCCCTCCATCAAGAAGGAGTCCAAGGAGCACATTGAACAGCAGCCCCCTCCTTAGAAGCACTTACAGCATGATCCCTGGGCTTGGAACTCCCTACTGAGGATCAAGAAAAAGCAAGATCTGGCATTGCCTTTCCCATTACATGAGAGCTTACATTCAGCCATGGGCCATACCCAAGGGAGACCCTGATGCAAGATGAATCACCAGGGAGGCCTCCGCCGTTCCCTCAGGAAGGCTGCTGAGGGTCCCTGTGGTGGACTGTGCACCCCAGTTTGGACAGGTTGGTCTTAGTCCTCATTCTGGTGAGTGTGGGTCCATCATAAAGATCTCTTCGAGATGTGACTTGAGTTCAGGTGTGGCTCACTGAAGCAAGTCGGCTCTTAACCCAGATTACTGGAGTCTTCTACAGACAGAGTGAAAGTCAGATGGAGGGAGAAGCCATGGGGAGCGGCCAAAACCTTGAAGTCATCAGAACCTGGAGGAGAAAGAAGATGCCTCCATGTGCACTGCACGTCATGGAAAAGCCAAGGACCAAGGATCGCCAGCAGTCAGCCCCAGAAAACCAATCTTCTGGGAGAAAGCATCACCCTGCTGATGCCTTGATTTGGGACTTCTCCTAGCCCCAAAACCATAAACCAATAAATTCCCATTGATTAAGCCCACCCATTGTTTTAGCACTCAGGAGACTAAGACAGTACAGATGAAGCGGAAGGAGCATAGGTTTGGGAGCCACATTCAACTCTGGTCCACCTACCAGTCACAGAACTGCCCTGAACTGCGGCGGCTTGCTCGGTCGGTAGAGGTGGGGTCTGGCTGCGGACGAGGGGTCGGTCCAGCTCTGGACGAGGGGTCGGTCCCGCTTGGGATGAGGGGTCGGTCCCACTTGGGACGAGGGGTGGGTCCGGCAGCAGACGAGGGATCGGTCTCACAAGGGGTTGCGTGGTTCGGCTGACGGGGTCGCCCGGCGAAGCCGGCGACGAAGGGGTCGCCCGGAGAAGCCAGCGACGAAGGGGTCGCCCGGAGAAGCCGGCGACGAACTGGGGACAAGGGAGGCCAGGCCCTTGTCGGGGGCTCTCAGGACTGGAGGGCGCACGGCAGAAGAACTACCGCGGAGACAAGGTAAACACGCAAGTCCACTTTATTGAGGGAGAGGCAACAGTTTTATAGGGGCTGGGGAAGGCTGATTGGTTGAAGCCACGCCCTGTTCTGATTGGTTGCCGGCAAAAGGTCAGTGGGCGGTACCGGATGGGGGAGGGGTGGTGATTAGGGATTGGCTGTTGCTGTTACTGGGGGAAGGGGCAGGGTTTAGGGATTGGTGGCTGCTGTTGCTGGGGTGGAGGGCAGACTTGAATTTCCCGCCCACGCCTGGCTGTTGCTGCTGTCGGGGGAAGGGAAAAGGGCAGACTGGATTTCTCCGCCCACGCCTGGCTGTTGCTGCTGTCGGGGGAGGGGAAAAGGGCAGACTGGAATTTTCTGCCTTGCGCCTGCGCAGGGAGAAAGAAGAAGAAGGGTATTGCCCCACAGGCATCGTGTGGCGCCACCCGGGAGGAGGGGCGGCCGCGGAAGCATGGCTGCCGAGAAGGGGAGACCCGAGGGCACTCTGCGCCCATGCCGAGCTTCCTTCAGGGGTGGCGGTGGGCCCGACCAACCACCCTATTATGGGGGCAGCGGCTTGGCCTGCCGCGGCCGCTCCCCCGCCGGACCACACTTCAGCCCGAGGGGTGACCGCACTGAACCCCATCTCCTCTCCCTCGTCAAGGGGATGCTGTGCCCCTCCTGGCTATGGATAAGAGAGACGAGATTATACGAGGTTCCCAGCCCAGTTTTGATATATCAAGGTGTAGAACAAAGCAACGCTTCCACTACGTTCCTCCCTCACATCCACACAGAGCATACAGCTTCCAAACCAACTTCAGCAAGCACCCCCAGGTCCCTGGGACAATCTTGTGAAAGCAGTACGCTGTAGGACCGGGGTGGCCAGCTCAGACCCCCGAAGAGGCAAAGTAGATGAGTAAGGGTGGATGAGTACAAGATAAGAGGAAGTGGAGGGGGCAGGGGTGAACTGGAGATGTCAGGCTCCATGCAAAGGGCCTTGCAGGACCCATACAAAACCCTGACGCAATCTGGGGCCCCAGGAGCACTCCCACAGTCTGCTCAGGGACGCGGAGTTAGCCCAGAGCCTGGGCCAGCCGGGGCCGTGGTCTCTGCCCCGCCGCCTCCCCCGTAGGCCCCTGCCCAGGCAGGCAGAAGAGGCAGGAAGCTGGGGGCGTGCTTTGTGGGACACCTGGAAAGGCCTCTCTAAGACCTCTCCCCGTCAGAACCTGAAATGCCAACATTAAATATTCATTCCTTTGGGTTAAGTGTTCCCTCTCCAGGGTCCTCTTTTAAAATTCAAATGCTTCTTTGGAGAGGAACAAACCACTTGTGGCTCTGAATCAAATTTACTGGAATGGAATGAAGGCAATGGCAGGCCTGCTCAGCGAGGGGAGAGGGCCTCCTCCCCCCTCCACCACCCACTGCCTGCCACCCCTTTTGCACCCCTGAGCTCCCCTGCCCCTCATCAGTCTGGGGACAAGATGCTTTGGGAAGCAGAGGCTGGGGTGGGATCAAAGCTAAATTCCTGCCAAAGCCTTGCTCCCCCCATTGCGTCCCAAGTTCTCTCGCGCGGGGCTGAGGGACACCTGGAGCTGAGCCTTCCCAGCGCAGAGAAAGCCAGGAAAGCCTGGGGCAGCTTGGTGCCGAGCTGGGGGAGCAGCGTCTGCCCCAGGTAGCTGGGGACGCTAGAGAGCAGCTCCGAGAGGAGCCGGAGGCACAGCAGACCGCGAGGGTTTAGCCTCGCCTCCCCGGAAGCCTGGATTGGCATTCCACGCAGGCGCCCACTCGATTGGGATGCAGCGAACAGTCGGCGCGTGCATCCCAGCTAAGGAGAGGGGCCTCGATAAGTTCATCAGCCAGGAAGTACTGTTGGCGGTCTACCCGGTGCGAGGCGCAGCCTCAGCACTGAGCCTCCTCCTGAACTGACTTTCCCCACCACTCCAGGATCCCTGATCGGCCACACAAATCTCCCACCAGAAGGTGTCTCGTGGCTGTCCCTGCAACGGGCCGTGTGGTGTCCATCGTTTCACCTCCAGATCTGCCTTCCTTTGGGGAGAGGTCTGGAAAGAAAAGTGGAGGGACTCTTCTCTGTTGTGACAGTGTCCAATGTTACCTGAACCCTATGTTCCTGGAAAACAACAGAAGTTTAAAAATCCTCACCTGTCATGTTGTGGCCAAGACAGCCTTAACTTCTCCTTGGCTTGACTAAAGCATGGAGATAAGTCTTCTCCTTGCCTCCAGCTCCTGGAGCTCCCCTGCCTTGGCCCCCACGGAATCCTGATGGAACATGTTTCCCCTGGCCTCAGTGGTAAAGTCAGGAGAGGATGACAGGTCACAGTCACACCCCATGGCGTGACCTTCCCCTCCACCCACTGGCTCACCCCAGTCCTTAAAAACTCTCCTGCCCTCTGCTTCAGGGGAGCTGAGTCCCATTTTTCTCCCCCTTGGGATAGACTTCTGGTTTCCCTCTATCACAATAGCCTTCTGGTCTTCCTCTCTTCTCTATTGCATATAGCTTTGAATAAAGTCAGCCCTGCTTGTTTTTTCTTTGACAATTGCCCCTGCCTCTGGGGCCACTTTCACTCTTGCTGTTACTTCCTGCTCCATGGCATGCATTCCAGGTGGAAGCAGCCCTCTGAGGTGAGAAGAAGGCTGCCAACGATTGGGCCCCATCCTCCCTCCCCTCGTGGGGCAGTAGGGTGGAGTCCACCCCATGCTGCTCTCCTTGCAGAGAAGTGTTGAAGGGCCACTTCCCCATCACCACGCCTGCGCCCTCCCCATCTACACCCCAGGAGCGCTGGCCTCAGACATCACACTCAAGCTCTGGGTTTCACTTGGAAGCCTCCTGGCTGACCCCTGCAAAGTCACAGCCAGCCCGGTTGGAATCCCAGAACCTTCCCTGGGGAAGGACCGGCAAGGTGTGTTCTCCCATCCCAGACCACTGACCTCAGTATACACCCTCTCAGCCTCAAAGAGAGGTCGGTTCTTGACGCTGGAAGAGTCTGGTTTGGAGAGAGGAGAGCATCAAGTCCCAGGCTGATGGCCCTCGCCCAGTTAGGCGCAGCCTCAGTTTTCTCATCTCCTCTGCACATACGGCTGGTGTCATGACCATTCGCCGCACCTGCTGAGCCTCACTTGCAGGCCAAATGCTTTCCATTGCTTATTGCCAAATCCCCAGAACAATCCTCATCCTACAGACAAGCAAACTGAGGCTCAGAGAGGAGCATGGGGCTCTGTGCTGGACATATGAAACCCCTTGCTAAATGCTAGCTTCCATCAAGACAATTTTATACCAGTAAGGGAGATGAGCTGGGGCAACATTTAACTGTTGCAACTCTGCCCAGTCTCGGAGGCTCGGGGCAAGGCCCACCTCCCTCAGGAAGCTTTCCCTGACCACCCAGCCACGTGGGTGGTAACTCATCCCACTGAGCTCCTGCCCCACGATGTCTTTACCATGTATCAGAACCTGAGTGGCCCTCAGGGCCCAGCCCCAGGATGCCCCAGGATAGTCATTGTCTTTCCCTCCTCTGGCTCCACCCTGAGTTACAGACCCCAAAAAGCCTGCTCTTCTTCCCTTCTGCACTGTCTGCAGTCGGGGATTGAATGCTCTTTACTTTCTCTTGCCCCTGCTGAAACAACCCAATCATCTGCACACAGTAGACACGCAGGGGTACTTGAACGCAGCAGCCATCTTCCCCTTTAAGAGAGTTTCCCAGTGTCAGTTGTAAACGTTGCCTCTGTGAGGACGAGGACCCTGCCTCGTGGATGGAGGTCTTGGGGGCTTTGAGACCAGAAGGAGCTGCTCCCAGCGTTCCAGAGCCGGGCAACCTTGGGGAGTTACCTGCCTTCCCAGAATTTCAGTTTCCGCAGGCACAAAATGACAGTAATACCACTCCTCCGTAGTGAAGTTGTGACAATTATACGTCACGGTATGCATAAGGCACTTAGCACGGAGGTATCTGGCATGTAGAGGCCCAAGAAATCCCACTCCTTCTCTTGTACCTTGTTGTATCTGCACAGCCATGAAACAACTATGAGTAACATGGGCCATTCACGCTGACAAAGAAATGAATGAACAAACTTGTGCTGCACAAATTTCAGGCTTAGAGACCGCAGTGGTCCCTAAAGTCTCCTAGAAGGATTTCCGAACTTTCTAGAAGCAGAGGAGTGAGGGATGAATGTATTCCAGCAGGGGGCACTGCACAATCAAAGGCACCCAGGCGGGAATGAAAAGGGAGGTTTGGGGGAGAGTGAGGAGCATGGCAGGACTTGGTGAGGACTCAGAGTGAGAGGCTAGGAAAAGGGCAGGCTTGAACTTGAACTTGGTGTCATGGGAGTCACTGAAGATGCTTGAGCAGGGACAGGACATGATAAAAGCTACCTGGTATTACAAGGGACTCACTTGGTTGCAAGTTTCAGCAACACAACTCAAATCACCTTGAACAAACATAAGAAAGTGAAAGGACTTACTCGTTTACGTAGCTAGAAAGGATGGTGGTGGAGCTGGTGTCACAGGCAGCTGCAACCAGAGGCTCAAAGGCTGCCACTGGAGCTCCTCTTTATAATATTCTGTGTTGCAGGATTCTAAGTTGCAGTCAACAGAATCTCCTGCAGCTGGTGAAGTTTAAAAGCGTTTGCTAGAATGCCTCTTTGTATGTCATAGACCCTTCCAGAGGATCTCAGAACTGAACTTGGATGCTGCTAAGCCAATGGTTGAGGGGTCAGGGCAAGCACCCGGGAACACCACCAGACAGTTTTAGGGGATGCCTCCCAGCAGCTGCTTGTCACTCTGCACCTACAGCTCTGGGATGGGGGGCCAGAGGCACTGCCATAGCTGCCTCAGAAGAGCAGGTGCTCTCCCACAAATGAGCCGCAGTTCCAGGGAAAGGCTCTGACCAGCCCAGCCTTAGGCCAGCACCATGACCAGAGGAATGGGGTGCTCTGATTGAGTGGCCCCCAGCACCCACCCCTGAGGAGGGAGCTGTGCTCAGCAGCCCCACCAGTTCCCTGTAGCAGGGAGGTGGAGTCCCCCAAAGGCAAATCCTGGTGCTGATCCCAGAAGAGGCAGGAAGGGCTTCCCAGAAGATGTAAACCCCAACTTTCCACCACACTGACTTTCAGGAAGATCACCCTTGAGGGGGAGGTTTGCAGGCTGGAAGCAAAGGGTAGAGAAGGGTGTCCTGTTACAAGGCCACTGCAGAAATCCAGCAGGGAGGCCGAGGGTGCAGCCAAGGCCACGGCCTTGGGACTGTAGGAGGATACAAACGCCACGGACACACTGGACAGGAAAGCCAGCAGCCCCAGCGGAGGGGAGCCAGGTGCGGGGGGCAGGGCCGCACCATCGAGGAAGAGATTGGCCCAGGAAGGGTTAACGGTCGGCACGGGCTGACAGGCAGAAACAGCATTTTCTCAATGTTATCCTTCTCTGTGTGTGCCCTTGCTGTGATGGAGGGGAAGAAAACATTTGTCGGTTTTAGCAGAGGAGAGCATTGTTATGATTTGAAATCTTTTTAAAGTTCTTTCCCCAGGGGGCCTCATTGAACTAGAAAGCAGGTGGTTTGACTAAAACGTCGGGGCGGGCGAGTTCCTGTAACAGAGGGTTCCGGCAGGGGCCTCCCCCGGGCCCCCGCGGGCTGGGCTTTCATGTCGGCTGGCGGGACCCCCAGGGAAACGCGCCCCACACCCGGAGCCCACCGCAGCGGCTGGCGTGCCTGCTTCCCGGCCGCCCTCGTTTAAGGGCAGGGGGGTCTCGGTGCAAAGCCGCCCATGAGTCACAAGCACTGCCACGTCCCTCCCACCACGTAAGCCACGCACGGACCTCGGCCGCGGACCCCGGGCCTGGCTGGGGCCATCCCCAGCCCGCCGCGCCGCCGTCTTGGCCTTGTCCCCTGGTGTCCCCCGTGGGTCCTGGAGCTGGGCCGCTGGCGCCTGAGTGGCCTTGAGCAGTGGGGGGAGAGAGGGCAGGGCCGGGCAAGACCGGGGCCAGCCTTTTTCCAGCCGTGATCCTGGGCCTGTCACGCCGCCCCTGGGAGCATCTGTGCACGGACCTACAGGTGTCAGTGCCGTCCCCGGGGCTGCCGCGACCAGAAGTGTTAACGCAGCAGACCCCGTTTTACGTGACCAGTAACTTCCCGTAAGTTGAAAATAGCACATACCAGCAAGCCCCGTTATTTACTATTTCTCGTATGAACATACCTATCACACACGTTTTTAATAAATAAGGCAAATTAACACTCTAGTTACAATAAGTAAGCAGAGTTAATCATAGAAATAATTTTTAAAAATTTGAATTCTCTCGTTCTCTCTGCTTTTATTTTTTTCGACTGCCAATCGTGTATATATGAATTCGCAGGTTGTTGAGTTCGCATAAAACGAGGTCCTATGGTACGTGAAAATTCTAGAACGTACACGGCGTGTAGTAGGTGCTCGTTACGTGGAAGGACTTACTGTGTCCCTTGGGTGGGCCCTTAACGTCTCCCTACAGCCAGCTCCTTCTCTGGGAGCGCCCCCCTGCAGTGCTGGCAAGCATCTCCCAGCTCAGAGCCCCCGGCTGACTCCACCGCCACCCTCACCCACAGGCTCCTGCTGCCACCCTGCCCCCTGAGTCAGCCCCCGCAGGCAGAGAGAGCAGCACCCAAGGAGAGAACGTCCCCTCCAGGCACAGACGTTTGAAGCTTGGCTCCCACCGCCCCCACCCCAAGCCTGTCCCACACAGCCAGTGGAGGCCCCACTGCACCTCCGGGCTGAGCTGAACGAGTTGCTGCAAGGCCTGGGTAAGCCGCCTCCGACCCGAGCCTCAGCGGCCTCAACAACAAAACACGGAAAGCCTTCTGGCTCTAACACGGCGCACTTCTAGATACCCCCAAAATGGGCGACAAGGTCACGGCGGTGGCCCGGCCGCCATCAAGCCCTAAGGGACGAGCGCAGGACAGGGATGCCCTGAAGGGAGACACGTCGGGAAGGGCAGACGCGAGAAGGATCGCCGACTGCGTCTGAGAAGCAGTGTGAAGACCGGCGAGACGGCGGGTGCTAGAGAGGGCGGAGGGTCCCCGAAAGGGGAGGCTGTGGGCGCTGGGTGCAAGTCGCGTCTGCCGCATAAGCCCAGCTGGCCCAGCCCAGCAGCGAGGACCCCGCCTCCAGGCCTGCCCCAGCCGCGCTGTCCTTGGAAGCCACACTCCTGCCGCAGCTTTCCCTCTGACCGCAGTGGAGACCGCACTTACCCAAGGAGGGAAAGTCGAGGCAGGGTGGCGCCGACGTCCCTACACCCTGCCTGGGTGTGCACATGGAAGTCTGCTCACATGATCAATTGTTTGTGGAGGAAGTTACTGCTGTTTAGCAGAACCTAACTTAACAACATCCTTTCTTCTCGGTGACATTGGCCGCGCAGTTCTCAGCAAGAAAGCACTTACCCTTCACGATAAAAAGAGCCCCCACTTACTGCCTACCGACTAGGTCCCAGAGAAGCAGAGTTCGTCTTTCACCTTCACGTGGAACCCTGGAAGGGAAGCCTTATTGGCCCCCCACTTCCAGACAGGAAAAACGAAACTCAGAGAGGTTAAGTAACTTGCCCAAGAGCACATTGCTCTTCAGAGCCCCACAGGCTGCGCTGTCTCCCAAAGGTGCTCCAGGTGCATCCTCTAGGGGGTGGGGGTGGGGGTTACCACTTGAAGTCAGCAGGACTATTGCAAAATGCTTAGAATCAAAATTTCCCTTGAAAACGCCTTGGGGAATACTCCAGGATGGACACAGCACCTTCCCGGAAGCCCGACTCTGTCCTCTCTGCCTCCAAGCGCTCGTGGCTCCCTGAGCCCCAGATGAGTAGCTGGTGTGCATTTAGGGGCTCGTTGGATAAAGCACACGTGTCTCCAAACACCGCTAGCATCAGCGTCAGCAAGGAGAGATGCCCATGGCAGGCAGACGTGCCGGGACCAGACAGGGCTGGGGCCACCGGCACGCACCTCCCGCCTCAGCCTCGCTCTGGGCTGGTGGGAGGGGATGCACAGGCCGAGTCACCACTATAAATAGCCTCTTTTATCTCCCCTGCACTGTTCGATTGATGATTGATTGGTGATCAGTTGCTGAATGCATATAGTTAGATTTGCACATTAAATGCACTTAATTATGGCACAACCTGGCTGTACCCATCCCTCATCCCCCAATCCTCCCTGACACGAACCCCACAAACTCCCCTGTGGGAAACACACTGGCAGAGTTTCGACTGGAGGAGACAAATTAATTACCATGTAAGAGGGCCCGAGTGAAATGGGTGGCTGTTGTTGTTTTCGTTTTTGTTTTGCGTGTCTTCCTTCCGGACCATGCATCCCTACTTGCACCTGAGAGTTGAACAAAGGAGCGGGGCTCGCACTGCAATGCTCAGCAGGAGCTGTGCCAGGGGAGGGCAGAAGGCAGAAAAAGACCAACATTGAAGGAGAGGTTTTAAAACACATAATGATTTCATGTCAAAACACAATTTCCTAGTGTCACTGCATTGTTCTGCAAGCACCAGGGGAAAGGGGAGTGATTGAAAACTCCTGGAATGAGAGCGCGGCTGCAGATTCTGGAACATTGATTGATGGTCCTGAAAGGAGAGATTGATGGATTATGATATTCGGGAAGGGATCGTTACACACCAAGTCCATGCGCAGAGCTGCCTGGGATTTGGATGATCCCGATTCATTGGACCATTATCCAAAACCAGTCTGTGCAGGCACAGCCAGTCAGACAGGAGGCCCTGGGATAGGACTGGGTTCCGATTTGGGTCTCAGGGAGCATTTGTTGGATGAATGAAAAATAATAAATGCTTGGCTCAGGCCAGCAGGCTCTGGCTGAAATAGGTCACTTTCCAGGCCAGTATCACTTGAGCTAAAGTAACTGGAGAGGACCAGGGGTCAGGTCTTCTAGTTCCACTGGTGGAGTCTGGGAGAAGGTAGAGGGGCTGTTGCCCACCCGGGCCCAGCCAAGGTCTGAAGTGGGCTGGGGAAGGTGGTGACTTAGAGAAGCCAAAGCCGGGGTGGGGCAGGAAGGGGGCACAAGGCATGAAAAGTTTAGAGAGCAGAGACGCAGTGCCAAGGGGTAGATCTGGGCCTCCAAGTGGGGCAGGAAATTGGAAATAGCACTCACTGACCCGGAGAATCCACTCCACCTCTAAATCAAGAGGGGACTTAGATCCCACATGGCTGATGGATGGGATTCTCCTGCTTGCAGTTGTGGACTCTCTCGGTTCCCCACTGTGGTGGTTGACCATCCTCACCTCCCTGTTAGCTGACCTGGGCAAGTCCAACGAACTGGAAGGAACGTGTTGCAACTCTGCTGAGGCTCAGGGCCCAGCTGGCACATGGACAGTCCTGAGATTCAAGTCTCCTGGGCATACACCAACACCAGTGCCAATCACAAGTTCAACAAAAGTGACAGAAGAGGCATGTGTAGAGAAGTCACATCTGAGTCCAACTCCATCACACTCAGGAGCATAAATTCCAAAGTAGGGCCCTCTGGCAAGACACTGAACTCCAGAGCCATCTGCCATGACCGTAGGACTTGGGTGTCTCCGTAGCCCTCATGACCACCACGAGCCGGGGTTGTACCTACTTTGGCTGTCTCTAGGATCCTGCTGAGATGTGTGTAAGCGTGACCCCTCTGATGACCTCCTGACTCACTCTGAAGTCTCTTAGCCATATAAATTCATTTGTCTTTACCATTTCCCCCTTTCATTCAAGGTCTTTTTCTAGTTGCATCACCAGCTGACCTTGCAGCACTCTCCCAAAGAACTTTCCAAAGTGATGGAATGTTCTAGATCTGTGCTGTCCAATTCATTGCCACTAGGCCACATGTGACTATCAAGCGCCTGAAAAGTGGTGGGAGTGATGGAAGCACAGAACTTTTTATTTTTTCATTTTAACTACATTAAATTTAAATAGCCGCATGTGACCAGTGGCTATGCTTTGGACCCTGTAGGTGTGGAGGAGTGGGAGCTGGTTAGATCAGGAGGCCTACACCCCAACTGCATATTAGAATTACCGAGGAGCTTTCAGGAAGACCCAGAGGGGAGCAGATGTGGCTCGAGCTGTTGAGCACCCGCCTCCCACATGGCAGGTCCTGGTTTCGGTTCCTGGTGCCTCCTGAAAAAATGAAAACAAACAACAAGCAAAACAAATGGAAAAACTAACTTAGGCAAGCCGATGTGTCTCAGTGGTTAAGCACTGGCTCCCCATATAGAGATCCTGGCTTCAATCTCTGGCCCTAGGGCTTCAAAAAAAATAAAAGGACTAGCCCAGAATCAGACCCTTCCCTCAGAGGTTCTGATGTCATTATCTGGGCATCGGTTTTCAGTGTGCCCCTGGGGATTTACTGAATAGCCAGGATTGAGGACCACTGAGTTATGAAGAAGAGGGAAAAGAAAGAGGACGGGAGTTGGTGTTTTTTGAGAACCTGCACTTGCCAGGGACTCTGCTAAGGATTCTTTCATCCAATTTTCACCATAACCATGAGGATAAGTATTACTATATCTTCCTTATACAGAAGAGGAAAGTGAAACTGGCTCTAAGATCATTGGACACAAAGAAATAGAGCTGGAATGAGAACTAGGATGTGCAAAGGTCCTGGGGTCAAAAGCACGCTGAGGTCGCAGGGCTCGGCAGCCTGGCGCAGCAGGGTGGCTGGCACCCCCAGGCAGCCTTGGGGGAAGCGGGGCTCCACTCCCCAGGCAGACCCAGGCCCCATCCTACACGCTGCAGCTGGACTGGGCTGGCTCTGGCCCTGCCCAGGGAAACCCGGGAGAAGCCAGGCGTCGGCAAAAGGCCCACGCAGAGCTGAAGCAAAACCCTTCAGAGGGTGCTAAGGCTGACAGCCAGGCAGCGGCCCGCCACGTGCGGCAGCGAGCTGCTCCGCGCAGCCTCTTCCAGGATGCCTGGCTTTGTTGCTTTAGGACATCAAAGGGTTCCTTTGAGCTCAAGGCAGGAGGGTCTTTGGAGGATTCCGGAACTGGAGGAGGCTGGCATGCCTGGAATAGAGATGGCGGGGAGGGGCTTCGGCGAGAGGTGGGGCCCTGAGCCTCCTTCCCAGGGGACCGGAGGACCCCCTCCGAGGAGCCCCCACACCCCCAGGGCTCCATCCCTCCCACTTGTGACTACAGATGGGAGGCGGGTGGGTGGGCAGGGGCTGTGGGAGGGCTCGCAGGTGTGGATGGGCTCCTCAAACAGGAATCTTGTCTCCAAAATTTGGGTGCTTGGGTTTGTGGACCCCCGACCTCTCTCCACTTTCATTAATGATGCCAGAGAGCAAATTGCAAAAGGAACCCGAGCGGAAATCCTGCTTTGCTCACAGGCACGCCTGCTGAGTTCCTCTTAGAAATGGGAAGCCGGGAAAGCACAGCCCCAGGGAGCAGAGAGAAAAGCCGGCCGTCTGTCCCCTGCTGCTGGGCTCACTGTTTCTGTGTACTGAGTGCCGGCTCTGTCCTCATCAGTGGCCTGGCAAGGGGAGGAGAAGAGACAGGCGAAGGCCCCTACGGGCTCCCATTTTATAGATGAGCAAATGGAGGCTGGGCTCGGTGGAACCGGAGCCCAGGTTGAGGCCAGGGCCCAATGGGGAGTGGTGGGAAACAGAGTGGTGCCGGAGGTCATCTGGTCCTGGGGTGCTCTGGAGTGAACGCTGTGGGCCAGCATCTCCCAAACAGGGTTCCTCTGTGTATCTGAGGATAGGGGAGACGGGTGGGGAAGGTCCTCGGGCTACTGCTTGTGCAAATGCACCCCAAGGCAAGAGGGAGCTATCGAAGGTGCGTGAGCAGAGGCACGAGGTGGTCCATTCCTGGCTGGACCTGGAAACAAGGCGTGAGCCGGGCACACACACACACCGCCCCCCAATCTCGCCTGCTCCCAGCCCCAGCAGGAGGTTGTGGGGCTGGAGGAGAGAGGAGGCAGTCTCCCGGGAGGCGGTGACTCGGTGACTCAGCGGCCGCGGTGAGTGACAGGTGGCACGGGGTGCTGGCTGCTTCCAAGGCGAATGCTTGCTCAGGCGGCTGAGCCTCAGCACTGCCTGTGGAGCTGTGGGCTGTGGCTGCCGGGCCTCCCGGCCAGGGAGAGGGCGGGCCACGGAGGAGAGGCCCACGCCGCCCAGCGCTGCCAGCCCCAACGTGGGACCCGGGCCAAGCGCTGGTCCTCTCTGGGCCTTGGTTTCCCTGTTTGCACAAGGATGAGGGCCGCATTGCCTCTGCCCCCCTCTGCTTCCGCCACAGCTCCCCTTTGGGAAAGGAATGTTTTGTTGACCACTGGCCTGTGCCAGAGGCTTTACAAATGTTTTGTCACCTAGAGCCTGGGGGGTGGGCACGGCTTTCTCTGTATTTCGAGGGATTTTGGCTCAGAGAGGGTCAAAGACTCACCCAATGCCACACAGCTAGACGGTGACAGAGCCAGGATTCCAACTAAGTCAGAATCCACAGCCGATGCCCTTGCTTTCAGGAAACCCCTCCAGCTAGGCTGGGAACTGAGGTGCAGGGGGCTGTACCGATGGTTCTCCAAGTGCGCCCCCAGCCCAGCCACCTCAGCAGCACCCAGGGGCTTGCTAGAGTGCAGGAGCTCAGGCCCACCTGCACCTTCCGCACCAGAACGCTGGGGCCCCAGAATCTGTGTTTTAACACGTCCCCCCATTGGCTCTGAGGCTCCCTGAAGCTGGGGCTGGGCTGGGCCACATTCTCTTTGTGGAAGAGACTAGAATGGGGGTTAGACCAAGTCAGACCACTTCAGTGCCTTCCATGGGCGGGACTGGGGCAGGGGGAGGAGTCCCTTCTCCTTTCTCCCAAATTCTGCATCTCACACTGAAACAATTTTCCCTAAAGTCACCCTGCAGAGCTCCACCTGGCTGGTGTTTGCTGCTTATCCAATGCCCCACCCTCTGGAGACAAAAGTGGGGTGGCTGCTGAAGCCCCCAGAGGCACACCTGGGGCGCGCCTTGGGCACGGGCTCTGGCCCTGCCTCCATACGTCGTGACCCGGGGTCCCCAGGCTTCTGATCCCAACCTCTTCGTCCAGGACACGGCGCCGTGCCCCTCCCCCCGCCAGCCAGGGCAGTCACGAGCATCTGAGGACAGCCTCCCTGGGGACCCCTGGGCCATGTGCAGTGACCTTTACTGAAAACCAATCTCCCTCAGGCTCTGCGGGGGTGGCCCGGCCCCACTGACAAAGGCAGCTAGGATGGGAGGTGTGGCCAGGCCACGGCTCCCCAGGGGAACCAGGCGGCCGACAGGGACAGGCTGGAGGCCCAGAGGGAGGCAGCGTCTACAAGGCTCAAACATCCAGAGGGCGGTGGGGATGAGCCAGTTAGGCTGTGTCCAGAGAGCTCCTTTCAAAGGAGATGCTTGTCTCCTACGAGAACCTAATTTTCCCTCTCGATGGGGATCTGGCCAGGACCTGGGTTCTTAGACCGTGTTTCCTCTTTTGAGTTGCTGGCTGTCTCGGATGGGGGCCGCTGCCTCGGCCTCTGACTCCCCCTCCTCCTGAATGGCCCTGGCCCACCCAGGTGACCTTGAACCTCGGTTGCCCTATTTGGAAATGGAAACAACAGTGGCCGTTTCTGCCTGGCCCCGCCCACCGCAGAGCCCCCTGCCGTCAGAGTCCACAGAGGCCTGGCCACTTTGTTTTCAGATGTGGAACCAGGGGCCGGGAGAGGGAAGGGTCCTGTCCAGGTTTCCCAGCAGGGGCGAGGGCAGACTTGTGGTAGAGGTGGCTCAGTGAAGGACCCCAAGAAGAACTGACCCTGTGTCACTCCAGGAAGGAGGGACAACGGCTCTGCAGCTTCCTGGAGTCCTCGAGCTGTTGGGGAGTGACCCAGGCTCAGCTGGACCTTCCCTGGTCATGTGTGCTGAGGACTAAGCCAGGGTAAATTGGGACCCAGGGGCAAGGGCAGTCTCGGATGGCTTCACGGAGGAGGAGAGTCCCCTAGGGAGGAGCGAAAAGGGCCCAGGCAAACATCTGACTGGCGGGGCCATTGCCAAATCCTCTGCACACACCCTGTGCTATTAGGAGACAGAGAAATGAATCTTAAGAAGATGCAGCCTGCCGACAAGGGAAAATGGTTTCTTCCCACAGCCCTACACAGCATCTCTTGGAGAGAAGATTTCCCCTCGCAAAGGGCAGGGAAGGCTGCCTCCGGGCCCTCCAGCCTCCCCTTCCCCAGTCCCCTCCTCTCTTCCAGGTTTCATCTGCCCAGCACTCCGCAGCAGCTGCTCCAGGGTTTGGGGCCTTCACACACAGCTAGAGCAGGCTGGTCCCGATCTGAGCCTGCCTGTCCCACACTACCACTGCCCTCCTGCCTAAGCATTCTTCTTGCTGCAAACACATCAGAAACTCTAAGAACGCTGATGCCCAGACCCTATCCCTGACCAAATGAATCAGGACCTCTGGGGTTCGGCGCCAGCATCTGTATCTTTTTAAGGTCCCCAGGAGATCTGATGTGCAGCCAGGGATGGAGAGAGCTGATTTAGAAGCACGGAACATCAGTGTCGGTCAGAAGGAGAGACACCTGAAGAGATGTCAGCCCACTCCGATACAGGTGTCGGGGCTGCCCGCAAAAGCACCATGCACACAAGTTCTATGGTGGTTTGAAGCCTGATATACCCCAGAAAAACATGTACTTAGAACCAACCCATTCCTGTGGGTGTGAACCCATTTTAAGTAGGACCTTTCAACGAGGCTACGTACTTCTGTTCCGGTCCACCTCCATCAGGATGGGTCTTAATCCACTTCCCGAAGTCCTTTATAAGGGGAATGGAATTCAGACAAATGCAAAAAGAAAAGCCACAGAGAGCAGCCAGAAGCTGGACATGAATGGAATCCAGAAGAGGAGGGAGAGACCAGGAGACACCACTGTGTGCCTTGCCATGTGACAAACTAAGAACCACGGATCCCCAAAAGCCAGCCCCAGAAGGCCAGCCTTTGGGAAGAAAGCATCATCTGGACGACGCCTTGATTTGGAATTCTCCTAGCCCCCAAAATGTAAGCTAACAAGTTCCCATTGTTTAAGCCAACCCACTTCACGGCATTGGCTTGAGCAGCCTGGGAAACGACAACAGGCTCTGATGGGAGGATGTTTCGCTTGGAGCCAGGTCCCCTCCGCTGGGAGCGCCGATTCCCCTTAGCCGCCAGGTCTGCATCCGCGGCCCCCACAGGGAGCGGTTCTGTGAGCAGCGCTCCTCTCTTGGCTGTGTGTGTCTTCGTGGAGGATCCCCCGGAGGTGGAGCTGGCTGTCGTACAACACGCCCACCGAGTCAGGCTGTCTGCAGTGAACGTCTCTATGTGCTCGGGACAGGAAGGGGGGATGTACAGGCATCTGTACTACATCCCGCCAGGATGACCCACCTGGTCCTGAGCCCAGGATGCATCTGTGGGTCCCAGCGAAAGACGGCAGTTCCCTTCCCACAGTCAGAGCCAGCGGGGCCCTTGGAAATCACCAGACCCATATGTGTGGGCCTGTGCTTTTCAGATAAGGAAACTGAGGCCCGGGGGGGGGGGTTGCTCAAGAGCCCAGCCAGTCGGTAACGTTCAGAGGCAGGCCCTTCATTCTAGAACTAGTACTGTGCCCATTCTTGCCACTACCCAGCTTCTTTGGTGACTCTGCTGAAGCCTCATCACCCCTGCCTCTGGATATACCCACACCCCACCCTTAAAACCACTTCCCCTCAGTGGAACTGGTCGTGAAATGCCTTCTGGCCCATGGAGACCGAAGTCTTCACCTACACCCTGAATCCAGCCATAGATCTCACTCTGGGATGAAAGTAGAGGTTGCCAAATCCTTTCCCAGGAGAAAGAGATTACCTTCGGGCAAAGGCTGGCAGATGAAGGAAAGAAGGCTGGGGGTTCCCAGGACAAGGCCTTCTCCAGATCAGACCCTGCCTTCAGACCCTTGCTAGACGCCACCTGGTCGCGGGGCGGGCGGGGGGGGGGGGGGGGGTCCCAGCATTTGTTTCCTCCCTGGGCAGGTGTCTTGCCTTCCCCTCAGTGCCCCCCACAGGGCCCAAGGTGGGTATAGATAGGCCCCACCCCCACCCGCCACCAGGCGGGTTCTCATCCGTCTAATCTTCACCCCAACTCGCCACCCGCTGCCCCCTCATCCGGCTGTGTCACCTCTGGCCTGCGCTGAACCCCAGCCCGAGGGTGGCAAGAATCCCGGGTGCCGGTGTCCCCGGGGGAGGGGCGGCGGGCGACGCGCCGGCCCGGGCTCTCGGTCGCAACTTGCCTCCCTGAGCGGTTCCCTGCTCTCATCACTTTTTTAAACTCCACAAACACAATCTCTGCACCGTGATCAATTATTTAGCAGAAAATGATGCATCGCGTTAGCAGCTAGATGGCATTTAATATGCCCCCGGAATTCTAATGACGCGCCGCCACCAGGAGCCCGATGCAAAGTTTCCCGCGCGCGTGTTTCTCAAGTCTGCCCGGAGTGGCGCGGAGCCAAGATCTACACGCCTTGGGGTGCTGGCGACTCGGGCGCCCCGCGCTGTCAGCGGCCCCGCCGCGGCCCTGCCGTGTCCTTGCGCCGTGTTTGTTTTCTCTCTGTCTCGCAAATTACTCCTTTCCCAAGGTTGTTTGTTTAGTGTCAGGAGGTTATTAAGCAAACTTGAAGCTTGGGCTCTTAGTCTAATCAAGCAGGAGTGCGGCTGAGGAGGGTGATTCAATATTGAAGAGACGGCTCCTTCCTCTACGCCGCCCCCAAAACTAGGCTTGGCGGCCCCAGCCGAGCCGGAGGCTGTAGCGGCTGGGTTGGCCCAAAGGACCCCGGCGGTTGGCACCGGAGCGCCGGGGCTGCCTCGTCTTCCAACAGCTGAGCCCTGGGATACTGCGGTGCAAAGGCCCGGGGAGCCGGGGGCGGGAGCTACTAGGTGGAGAGGCGAGGGTCCCGGCTCCTCCGGCTGCCCTAAGTCTCCTCTCTGTCCCCGGCGGCTGGCCTGCCTGTCTACGTCTCGCTGGAGCTCGCTGCATTGGGAGGCCGAGTGCAGGGCCCTCTGGGAACCCCTGGCCTGGGCATGTGGCCCAAAGGCGCACACCAGCCCTGAGACTCGGGGTCCAGAGGTGGTTGCAGCTTCTTCCATTCAGTCCGGTTTTGTGCGCATTTTCCTGCATCGCCTGTGCAAGGTCCGCTCAGTTTGCACCCTCCCCCAGAGCATGCCCCGAGCCCAGGGGCCCTGCAAAGCCCCCTGCAAGGGGTATCTAAGCCTCGAACAGCCCTCCGGGGCTCAGAGCACCACGTCCGTTTTCCAGAAGAAGGAACCGGAGGCTCAGAGAGGTGAAGACACTTCCCCAGGTCCCTCGGCTTGTAAAATGCAGCAGAGGCTGGATTCAGACCCCAAAGCTGGGGATCCGCTCCCCCGCCCCAAGGCTGGCCCAGCATTTGAGACTTGGAGCAGACCCCCGAATGAGGAGGGGGTCAGTCCCAGCGCTGACTCTGACCCCTGCAGACGCTGTGTGTAATGCCCAGGCCTCCCAGCTCCAAGCCAGGCTCGCAGCTGCATCCCGCCCAGGACCCCACAGCCTGGCTAAGCCTGCAGGGGACACAGACAGCCTCCTTGGCCTGCCTGAGTGCCCCCAGGGCCAGTGCCCTGAGGGTGCCCCAGTTGGGGTGCGCAGAGGGGGTGGCCACACCCTGCTTGCTAATGGCTTGCTCTCCCCCTTCTCCCCAAATATCTTAGGGCTCCCCGGCTTTGCCCTAAGTATCCAGTTTTCCAACACAGAAAATCATGACTCCTGATTTGTTCACCAGAGATTAGGGTTTTAGGGGTGTGGCCTTGAGTCTGAGTTTGAACTGGGAAGAGTATCTTATCCAAAAAGAATGACTGCAGTGGTGGGACATCAGGCCCTGTGACCAGGTGGCAGGGGGTGATAACAGCTTACACACCAAGCAGATCTGAAGTTTAAATGCTGCTCACCACATCCCAGGCAGAGTCTGCCTAGTTATGTATACTTAACCCATTTAATCCTCACCATGCTTCTTTGAGTAGGTACTATTTTAATCCCCTTTTATACAGATGCAGAAACTGAGGCACAGAGAGGCTAGAAATGTACTCAAGGCCACCCAGCTGTAAGGGGAAGAGCTGGGATTCCCCGGGATTCAGGTCCTGGCTCCACAGTGTCTGTACTTGGAACCACCGTCTCCTACTGCCTCCCCAGGGTGAGCGGCAGGGGTGCAGGACAAAGCCTTTGGAATCCTAGGATTAAGTTGCACAGGAACCCCGCCCCCCCCATCATCTTCCATGTCTATCATTTCCTGGGTGTCTTCTAGGACAGGCATTTGTCATATGTGCCATGTATTCTTCATGGTAATTGCAATTGTACAGAAGAAGAAACTGAGGCTCAGCGAGGCTGGAGGGCCTGTCCAGGGTTAGGCCTCCAGAGCCTGTGTGGTCCAGGCCCCACACCCCACCGCCTCCCCCAGGGGAGCCAGCTGCCTCCCTTCCTCACCCACAGCAGCCCCCTTGCCTTCGAATCCCATCCCTTCCACCAGGAATCTCCCTTCTCCCCTGCCAACCCAGCCTTTCTCTTTCAATTCCAACGTAAACCTCCTGCTTCCAAGAAATTCCCAAGAAGAAAACAAACATCCTGGGGCTTAGCTAACACCTTTGATGTGGACCAGCAATGTGAGGGTGCAACATCTAAAATGAGGTGACTTGATCCACAGGCATGTGGCTTACTGCTATTGTGGTGAGATCGTATCTAGAATTCAAGGTCTAGTTCTCTTCACCCTCCTTTGCTACTCTGTGCATGCAAGATATGCTTTAATGCTTGGGGGAACATAACTTGGTGAAAGAGTGTGCTTCTTTCGTGATATTTATGGAGTGTTATGTTAGGATTAAAGTCATAATTGTCCCCAGCAAAGTAGCCCAGACTTACATGGCAAAAGTGAGTAAAGCAGAGTGACAGAGATGCAGCATGTTTGCTTCAGGAAGGACAGCGACTAGTGCCCAGAGAAGAGGACCTGAGCATTTGAACTCTGGAGGCTCTACGCTGTGAGAGACAAGTAAAGACAGGTGGCTGTTGTCTGGAGGACAAGAAAGCTAAGGGAGTGAGACGAAGACAGGATAGGTCTTTGAAACGATATTAAGGGTTGTTGAAAGGAAGAAAGAGGACACTTAGAATCTCTGTGGCTCCTGGGGACAGACCAAGGGGAGGAAGTCACCAAGAGGTCATTTCCAGCTTTGTAGGAGGCAATGATTTCTAACCATTAAATTGCCCAGGGACTGTCGTGGAGGAAGGTAAAGGATAAATGTCTGGATCAGGATGGAGAATGACCTCTCAGAGCTCACCCAACTCTGTATCTATTGTTTTGTGATGATAATTCTGCTTGGTACTTAAATAAAGGAGATCTGAGTGCTGTAAGCGGTGTCAAAGCAGGACAAAGTTGGACACATGGAAACTAAGACATGCAGTCAATTGTCTGGACATTGGTCAACCCGTTTCCCAACGCGAGACCATCAAAAAGCTTTTTGTCTTTTTATCCTGGTGTTTGCTTCCTTATTGATGAGAAAGTAATAAGGCCCAGCTAGACAATGATTGGCAGGAAACACCTGCAAATGTGAGACTCTGTTTATACCTGAACGAGAACTATGTATCCTGAGATTCTCTGTCTCGTTTAGCAGTGACAGCTGTTGCTTGTGTTGGTCAAACCTCGGTTCCTGCTCTGGATGCAAAATCTGTGTGGAAGGGGCCAGCCCAAGGCAGGAGCAGATTGGGCACTCAACAGCACCTCAGTTCCATATTCCCATAGCTTGTGAGAGTCAGCCTCAATAAACAACAGCAAATTAAAAGTACACATGAGGGAAGCAGATGTGGCTCAAGTAGTTGGGCAGCACCTACCAAATGGGAGCTCCAGTTTTGCCTCCCTGTCTCCTAAAGAAGAAGAGCCGTGCACTGATGCAACAAGATGACACAGCAAGGAGACACAATGAAGAAACGCAATAAGAGACACTATAAACAGGGAGTGGATATGGCTCAAGTGACTAGCTGCCTCCCTCCTACATGGGAGGTCCTGGGTTCATTTCCCCATGCTTCCTAAAAAGAAGATAAGCAGATATAGAGAGCACACAACGAACAGGCACAGAGAGCAGACAGCAAGTGCAAATAATGGGTGGGGATTGGGATAAATAAAAGAAATCTTTTTTTAAAAAGTACACATTCACTAAAATATGTAACTCAATGGCAGAAACACCTCATGCTTTTTAAAAATATATATGTCTGATTAATATCATTAGCCATTAGGGAAATACCAATTAAAACAATGAGCTACTACTACACACCTATTAGAATGGGCAAAATAAAAATACCAAAAATACCAGTGCCAATAAGGATGCAAAGCAGTTGGAACTCTCGTACATCACTGGTGGGAATGCAAAATGGTACAGGCACTCTGGAAAAGAAAACTGGCAGGTTTTTATAAAGTTAAGTGCATATTTCTCTTTTGACCACTCCAGGGTATTTATCCTGGAGAAATAAAAAATGTACCTAGACATGCACCTGTACATGAATGTTTGCAGTAGCTTTATTCATAATCACCAACCAGAAACAACACAAATCCCCATCGACTGATGAAGAGAGAAAAGAATGTGACACACCATTCAATGGAATACTACTCAGCAATGAAGACTGACACACAGAACCACTTGGATGAATCTCAAAGGCATTGTGCTAAGGGAAAGAAATCAATCTCAAAAGATTACAGGCTGTGTGCTTCCATTTAGACAACATTCCTGAAAAGACAAAAGTATGGTGGTGGAGAATCCATCAGTGGTTGCTGGTGGCCAAGGGGAGGGGTAGGACGGAACTCGAAAGGGGCAGCCTTAGGGAATTTTGTGGCGTGATGGAGCTGTTCAGTATTCCGATTGTGATGGTGGTGCTTACACAGACCTATACATGTGTCAAAATTCACAGAACTGAACATCCAAAAAATCCATTTTACTGCATGATAGTTTAAAAATAGACCACTGATTTTTAAGTTAGGTATAGATCTACCATGGGACCTGACAATACCACAACTAGGTATAGACTCAGAAGAACTGAGAGCAGTGACACGAACAGACATCTGCACACTGATGTTCATGGCAGCATTATTCACAACTGCCAAAAGACAGAAACAACCCAGGTGTCCATCAGCTGAAGAATGGATAAACAAACTGTGGTGTATACACACAATGCAATATTATTCCGATGTAAGAAGAAATGAAGTCGTGAAGCAAACGACAACGTGGATGAACTTGAAGGGCATTATGTTGAGTGAAGCAAGCCACACACAAAAGGACACATACTGCGTGATTTCGCTATTATGAGCTAAACATAATGAGTAAACTCATGGAGTTAAGAGCTAGACTGTAAGTCACCAGAGGAAAGAATGTGGCTGGAGAATAGAAGGCTGAAGTTTAATTTGTACAGAATTGGTAAAACAGTCGTTGGTAAACGTTTGGAAATGCATAGAAATGGTTAAAGCACATCCTAGGATTTGTAATTAGTAGTGCTAATCACAAATGTTAGTAGCACTAACATGGGTATGTTAGTGGTTTGGTGTGTTTAGTTTTTTGGGTTTTTTTTGAGTATTGAAAATGTTCAAATATTGTTTAAAGTGATAAATGCACAACTCGGTGATTATACCAAATGTCACTGAATGTACACTGCAAATAATTATATGGTTTATGAACAAAAAAATAATAGAATGGGTTGAGGGAAAATACTCAAGTGTAAGATGTGGACTATAGTTAGTAGTAATAGCCCGACGATGCTCTTTTACAATTTGTTACAAATGTTTGACAACAATGCAAGGCCAGACACCTTGGGATGACATATGGGAACCATGTATGATGTTATGCATGTTTGTTTGTAAGTTCACAACTTTTATTGTACACTTATTGTTTATATATGTTCATGTATGAATGATATACTTCAATAAGTTGTTTTTATTTTATTTCTTCCCCTCCCTCTCCCCTACCCCCTCCCTGCTGTGTCCATTCACTGTGTCATCTTCTGTATCTATTTCTCTTTTTGTCTTCTCTTCTTGTCTTTTTCCTCTAAGATTCACCAGGATTTGATCCTGGGACCTCTGATGTGGAGAGAGATTTCCTGCCAATTGCGCCACCTCAGTTCCTGTTCTCTGCTGAGCTTCACCTTGACTCTCCCCTTCATCTCTCTTTCGTTGTGTCATCATCTTGCTGCATGACTCACTTGCGCGGGCACTGGCTCACCACATGGGCACTGGCTCACTGCATGGGCACTGGCTTACTATGTGGGCCCTGACATGGGCACTTGGTTTGCACGTGAGCACTCATGCAGGCACTTGGCTCACCACATGAGCACTCAGCTCACCATGCAGGCACTCAGCTCAGCACATGGGCACTTGCTCACCACACAGGCACACTTTCTCTTCTTTTTCACCAGGAGGCCCCAGAGATTGAACCCAGTTCTTCCCGTATGGTTGGTGGAGGCTTTATCACTTGAGCCATGTCCACTCCCCAATAAATTGTTTTTAAAATGAAAAAAGAGGGAAGCGAACTTGGCTCAACTGATAGAGCACCCGCCTACCATATAGGAGGTCCAGGGTTCAAGCCCAGAGCCTCCTGGCCCATGTAGCGAGCTGGCCCACATGCAGCCTGCCGTGCACAAGGAGTGCCGTGCCACGTGGGGATGTCCCCACATAGGGGAACCCCACATGCAAGAAGTGTGCCCCGCATTGAGCTACCCCCTGCAAAAAAAGCACAACCCGTCCAAGAGTGGTGCCGCACACATGGAGAGCTGACGCAGCAAGATGACGCAACAAAAAGAGACACAGATTCCCAGTGCTGCTGATAAGAATGCCAGCGGACACAGAACACACAGTGAATGGACACAGAGTGCAGACAACAGGGGTTCGGGAAAGGGGAGAGAAATAAATGAAATAAATCTAAAAAAAATAAAATAAGATGAGAAAAGAGCATTATGTCTGACATCAGAAACACTTGTTAAGTACAAAAACAAAGTAAGTCTCTGAAAATGTTTAATGGGTTCTCATTTATGTTTTCAGAAAGCTTTTATGTGTGTTATTTTACATATGTTACATACATAGGTTGTGGCATACAGAAAAAAATGTCTAGGAAAGTGAAAGCCACATTCATTAATGTGGTTACCTCTGGGGCTAGAAATGGGCTGGGAGGAGGTTAAAGAAGGTCTTTCATCTTTTATTTGATATACAACTCTATTGTTTGAATGCTTTTATAATAACCAGGCGTTAAGCCATTTTAAACACTTAAAAGTAAAAAAAATAGTAAAGAAAAATGGAGACGTCCAAGTAGGCACTCATTAGTTGTTTAACTTTTTAAGTGGGTGTTAGAATTCAGGGAATATAGTGTTTGTCAGTTTATTGTGAAACATCCAAAATTTGACCAAAACTTTATTAAAGTTATTTCCTCGGGGAAATGGCTTTCACGGGGCAGGATCATCAGTGCCCAGATCCTGGCTATCTCATCCTTCCTGGGGACAATCTTCCTGATCAAGGCCATTTTGAATGACAGTGAACAGGAAGTCACTTGGAACTAGTTTGTTATGAAGACAGGACGCGTCGCACGGAACCCAAGGCCACCGATACAGGCACTCTGGAGGCGAGGAACCCAGAGTGTGCACACCAGGGTCCCCCTCTCCCTTTCCCACTTCAGACCCCGCTTGTGGCAGGGTGAGAAGACCCCTCGTTTCCAGCCTGACAGAGAATCTCTAGAATTCTCGGAATTCCAGTGAGTTCCCCAGAGAGAGACTCTGATTGGCTCTATTGGGCTCATGTGATCACTCCTCAGCCAATCAGCATGGCTGGGGACAGAGCCACCCACCACAGAGGGCGTCCTGGAGTAGGGCCCCCGAAATGGAGGAAACCGGGAAAGAGCGACGGCTCACGGGTTCAGTCGGTATCCCAAAGGAGTCCTGCTGTGCCAGTCCAAAGACAAAGAGCCAGTCAGCTCCAACTCTCTGGGCACACTTTCTGCCCACCTGAGAATCTACGTGGGAAGATAAGGTGAATGGATGAAAAATGATTAATGGGAGACCGTGAGTGACCAGAGCTCCAAAAGCACCTGCTTTATCCAGAGTCCCCTCAGGGACAGACACTGGCAAGATACTTCTCCTGTGCCATTTCGTTTCACCCTCTAAACAATCCCACCAGGTAGCTGATATTAATTCTCTTTTAAACTGAAGCTCAGTAAGGTTTAGTGTCTTACCCATAGCCACACAACCACTACATAGAGGACCCTGGATTCAAACTAGCTCCGTGTGAGACCGAAGCCCATTTCTCTTTATGGAGAGTGTTCTGGTCATGGCCGTAACCCTTACCGAGTATCTGGCCAATACAACGGCCTAAAAGGCCTAGAACTGCCCTCTCTCCACTGGTGGGATGCAGCTGTCAATGGGTAGTTAAAGAAACAAGAGTGAGGTCCCCAGTCTTCTCCCCAAAGACCAACTAAGAATTGGTCAAGAGTGTGTCTGGAAAGTTGACCCAGCCATTTCAAAAAAATAATAATAACTTAAGAAAAAACATGCTGCAAAACTCCATGCACATACTCATGTTAAATATTCGGGACTCAGAGAAACATGGTGCCCAAGACATCCAACTCTCTTTGAGGTGAGGAAGTGGAGCTCAGAGAGGGCGATTGTGGAGCCCAAGTCACACAGCAAGCGAGTGGCAGATGTAGGAATGGAATTCAAACTCCAGGCTGCTCAGTGATCTTTGCATCACCGAACTGCTTGGAAGCAGGATCCCTTCTCCCAGGCCTAAAACTTCCCCAGCTAGCCAAAGTTCCGAGTCCTTGCTTGCCCAATAACATCATTGCAGTTCTTGACACTTTGCTTAATCACCTTTGTGGAGTTAAGCGGGTGCCCAGACGAGGCTGCTGATCTCAGAGATGGCTCCGGGAGAAGGTGACATGTTGCACTAATGTAAACTTTTTCGGATAATCTCTTTGGAAGAAAAAATAAACTGGTGCTGTGCTATTTCTGTGTTGGCATGAACCCTGGAACCATCAGGATGTCCTTCTGTCCGTGTTGGCCTCTTCACTGCCCCCGTCCCAGGCAGGGTAGATGCCCCTGCTTCGGGAGCTTCTTGTCCCATGCGGGGGTCTGTAGAATAGTGGAAAAGGACCCCTGAGGCTGCACTGAGCACAGGAAAGGAGGCAGTCTGAAAAGAAGGAAGCCCACTTGCTCTGGGATTTTTGTGAGCAGAGGGCATGGAGTGTCTCCAGGCCACCGCAGGTGCCCAGCTGAAGCAGAGGCCAGAATGTGCAGCATCGTGGGGTCCCCGCTCTGGGCCATGGTCCCTTCCTTCCTGAACCCCATCCCCAACATCAAGTCTAACCTCTGGAATCCAGAGCATATACGGAGGCCGGTGAGAACCTGGGGGAATCCTGGCTTGGAAGAGTGAATTGTCCCTTTAGGACCCCTGAGCTGTTGCCATCCACACATGCTTCTGAATCCTTTTTCTGAGCCTGTTTTGCTTTTGACTGTCGGTGGCCTCCTCATTCAGTAGCCAACTCCATTTGTTTTGTTCTGTTATATTCCACGTGAATCCCGCCACCGTCATCACCATCAGCAGCATCTCTTTTTTATTTTTAAAGATTTATTTTATTTATTTAAACCCCCCACCCTTGTTGCTTGCACTCGCTGTCTGCTCTCTGTGTCCATGTGCTCTCTGTGTCTGCTCGTCTTCTCTTTAGGAGGCACCAGGAACCGAACCTGGGACCTCCCATGTGGGGAGCTCAATCTCTTGAGCCAGCTCATCTCCCTGCTTTGTTGTGTCTTTCATAGTCTCTCCTCCTTGTGTCTCCTTGTTGTGTCCTCTTGTTGCATCAGCTTGCCACGCCTGCCCATCATGCCAGCTCGCTGTCTTTCTCGTCTTCTCCAGGAGGCACTGGGACCCGAACACGGGACCTCCCCTGTGTAGGCGGGAGCTCAATCACTTGAGCCGTATTGGCTTCCCTTCAGCAGCATCTTCAGCACTAGTTGCAGCAGCAGCAGCACCGTCATGCAAGGCACCAGCTTCAGAAGCTGCGAGCTCTGGGTTCTGGTCCTGATTCTGCCACTTCCTGCCTGCAGCCTTGAGCAGGACACATCAGCCCTCAGCCCCTTCTCAAGATGTTGGGAGGAGGGTGCAGAGTCCACGGAAGCTCAGAGCCCTGTAGAAGGTACCACCGAGGGAGGAACCTGCTGCCTTCCCTGACACCTCAGTTTCCGGGGGGATGAACATCTTCCTGCAGAGGCAGCAGGGGCCTCCCGAGTCCTGTGTTGCTGTCTGCTTCCTTGAAAGTCCAGGCAGGGCTGTCAGTTCTCTAGCTAGGATTTGTCCCAGTGGCTACTTCATGGCCCAAGACTGCCCACTGTGGCCCAGGCTGAGAGCCCCTTATTCCCTGCTCCCCCACTTCCCTCCTTCCCCCACTTAGCCATGGGAAGGTCAGACTGGAAACAGCCAGGGTCAGGGCAACTCTGCCTGGGCCAGGGCCCCCAGCCCAGACCACAGCCCTCAGCCCAGTTCCCGAGCCCTGCTGCCCCTCTCCACCATGCACTCCAGTTCAGCATACACCCGCTGAGCACCTACTGTGTGCCCAGGCCTGCAATGAGCGTCGTAATTCCTGGTACCCGACCACAGTCCTCTGACATCTCCGGGTCTGAGCCTGCAGAGGCCCTCGCGTGGGGGAGTGGGGTGGGGGCTGCAGATGCCTGGCTGTGCACTCAGCCCACTCCCAGGAGCCTCTGGCTCCTGCTCTACTTGCCCGGGCCTGAAGCATCAACTCAGCCCATGGCTGGACGCGAGAGGCTGGGGGCTCCCAGGCCCCTGATCCATACTTGGCACCCTCCCGTCGTGGCCAGCTCTGGTGGAGCACCTTGGGAAGGAGCCACGTGTGCTGCCAACAAGGACACTAACTTCTGCATGTTTACTTGATGATGTTAATTGAAAAATAAAACCACTCAAAGCTCAGTGATTAAAATCTCCCCGCCTGGATTTAGGGGATGAAGACTCGGAGGGGAAGCCGTTCCTCTCCTCCTTTACTGTCTCTCCGAGTGTTGGCACTGGCCACGTTCCTGTCCAATTCAGGGAACCCTCCAGCCTTGGGGGTGTGCTCACTCATTCATTGGTTCATTCCCTTCATTCATTCATTCTCTCAAGGCGCCCTTGCTCGCGTGCCCAGTGAGCCACTAGGCCCTGTGCTCTTGGGGGAGTTCCCAGCTGTGCCCTGTGACCCGTGGCCAGCTCAGCAGCCAGGACCGCTGCTGCGAGAGTGGGGCGGGCTCTCCCAGCTCGCTGGGCCCAGCCCCTCCTTTGGCAGAGGTCACGGACAGGGGTGTCCCCTGCCCCATTTGTCCCACGGCTGAAGGCCAGTCTGGCCCCACCACAAAGAGTCAGTGGCCACATCAGGGCTCCAATCTGGGGCCCTATCCCTTTCCTCATGGGACCCCCCTCCCAGTTCCCCACCTCTCACCCCCACCCAAAGCAGCTTCTCTGTAATCCTGGCTGAAATGGTCACTGCCTTCCAGGCACCCAGGTGTAAGCTCTGCGCAGTCAGTTGCCCTCCCTGAGCTGGCAGCCTCGCTGGCCGTCTCGATGGACAGGCCGCGGCCCAGGAGGGATTTCCTGCCATCGCACCCAGGGCCCATCTCCTCGGGCTCCCATCAGCTGCACGGAGGCCCGGGGTCCGATCTGGCCTTTCCGCAGAGAGGAGGAAGAGGTCGGTGCCCTCCTGCTCTGTCCTGTCTGTGGACACCTAGCTGGGCCTTAGTTCCTTCAGCTGTGAAATGGGGATAGTAAGTTACTCACTTGGCAGGGTCGTGTGAGCGTCAGCTGACGTCACACGTGGAAAGGGTCCAGCCCGTCCCTGGCACATGCCAAGAGCTCCGATCCCGTGAGTTCTTCTCTCTGCCTCCTGTACATATCCTGTCTTGGGCATATAGTAGGTGCTCAGTACTTGCAGCTGAACAGCCAGATTAGGCAGGCATGGAGTGTGCAGCTGCTGAGCAGCTGGTGGAGGGCACTGGGCAGGCTTCCAGCAGCTCCCACGGGGCGCTCGCCTCCGCCTCCTGGGAATCCGGCTTCCGGGAGCATCCGGCTGCTCGGCCTGCTGCCTGATCCTGGGACTCTTCCTGGGATGGCGAATGCCAACCCCACCTCTTCCCTGGGCTGCTGGCAGCCCGGTGGTCCCCGTGCTCTCCTCTCTGGTGGTCAAGCCAGCTTTGGGCCTGGTGGGATCGGCTCTGGCTGAGGGGTCGGGGGAGGCAGGCGCTGCTCTTGCCCGTTGCAGGGCTGCCCCCAATCCCTGGGCTCTCCGCCCTCCCCACCTTCTCACCTCCCTCCCCCAGCTCTTCCCTAACCCTTCGATCCCATCCCTCCCAGCCTCACAATCAATGAGTGGCTTTCCCCGCTAGCCCTGTGGGGACAGAAGTGGGGTGAATATTGTTTCTTAAACCCAAAAGCCATGCCAGGGGAAGGGACAAGGGAACTAAAGCTCAGAAGCAGCAAAGTTCAGGTGGGTCCCTCCCAGAGACCCGGGCAGAAGCAGCGGTGTGGTTAGGCGAGGGGCGGGGCGGAGGTCCGAGGGCCGGCCTGGTGGGGACGGGGGCTCGTGACCTGGAGATGGGGTAGTGGGTCTGCCTTTACGAGTTAGCTCAGAGGGGCCACAGAAGAGCGAGAGAGGCAGGGTCCAGGCGGGGCCTTTGGATACGCTCTCTGGTGTGGTGGACCAGACTCAACTAGAGGAAGAGGAGGGCAAGTGGGAGCTACTGCAGATGTTTGAGTGGGAGAAAACCGGGGGCCCAGCAGAGGGTGCTGGCTGTGGTTATGGAGGGAAAGAAGTAGGTGTGAGAGTGTGTGCAGGAGTCGAGGATATTGGAGTGAACACTCAAAGCCGCAGTGACCAGGCACCTGGGGAAGTTGGGGCCGAGATGGGAAACAGGTTTGTAGAGAGAAGGACCTAAGTTATGCCGGGCCCCACTTACCTCCCCCACGGCAGAATCGTTTCCCCAGGGTCCGAGTTTCCTGCAGTGAACATGCATGACTTTGAGGGACCAGAAAAGATTTCACAAAAGCCATTTCTGTTAAAAAAAAAAAAAAAAGGGGCATCCCCCCTTTTGCCTGCTGGATTGTATATGAGGTGCAGACAAGCTGATCCTTAAAGAGAAAATCTCCACGGGATTTTGAAAGAAAAAGACAACATGGAAAATCTGTCCTATCCAACTTATAAGTAAAATGTAAATGTGCTGGAGGGGATGGAAAGCAGAACTGGGGAGAGCCGAGTTCCCACTTCCCTGCCCTCAGACCCCTAGGGGGTCAGAGAGACCCCAGACGACCCCCTGCTCTGCTGCCCAGAAGGGAAGGGGGCCATCGAGCTGTGAGCCAGGCGTGAGGCCAGCGGGCTGAACCTGGCCTGGGCCTGGAGCTCCTCAGCCTGGCCAAAGGGGCCAGGGAGGGTGGGCAGGGGCCGGTCACAGCCCACCCAGGCCCTCACCCTTCTTCAGCCTCCAGAGGGGTGGGAGACACACCCTTGTTGGTGTTATCTCATGAAGACTGAGGCCAAGGGGGTCACGGGTTTGTGGGAGCAAAGAGTGGGCATGGAACCCAGCCCTGGGGCAAGCAGGAAGGCTTCCTGGAGGAGGGGACCCTTTGGAGGACCAGTAGAAGTGAAGAGGGTTTCCAGGCAATAGCGAATACTTGGGGCCAAAGGCACTGAGGAGTCTTCGTGGCATGAAACTCGTGACATCTAAAATGTCAGAGGTATGTGTGGGGTGGGGGGTCAGAATGGCCAGGTCACAGGGACCTTGTGTATAGGCTAAAGGACCCGGGCCTTCGCCGTGTGGGTAATAGGGAGTCCTGGATGAATTTTTTGCATCTCAAAGAGACCTCTGGCCACGGTCCTGGGCAGTTTTCTTGGCCACAGTGTCAGGAGCTGCCAGGACCTGTGGAGGGTTGAGGGGAGCTGGGGTGGGTGGGTGTTAGTCTCCTATGGCCACCGTAGCAAATGACCACAAACAACAGAAACGTCTTCCCTTACGTCCAAATGCATCTTCTGGGACTAAAATCTCAAATCGAGGTGTCAGCAGGCCGCGTTCCTTCTTGAGGCTCAGGGGAGAAGCCGTTCCTTGCCGCTTCCAGCTTCTGGTGGCTGCCAGCATTCCCTGGCTAGCGGTCACAGCCCTCCACTCCCCATCTCTGCTCACGCTGCCTCCCCCTTCTCTCAGTGTCGAGTCTCCCTCTTCCTTCCTGCTGTAAGGACCCTTGTGACTGCCCCAGCCGTCCCCTCACCCCAGATATTCCAGGGTGACCTTCCCATCTCAAGATCCTTAATTGCATCTGCAAAGTCCCTTTGGCCACAGAAGGTCACACACACAGGTTCCAGGGATTAGGACATGGACACTGTGACAGTTTGATATTATTTGCAAATTCAAAAAAGAGATGTTGATCATGTTGTAAACTGGTCTTTCCCGATGGGTGTGATGCTCTTTGACTGTATTAAATTCAAAGGTTTGTATTAAATTCAAAGTAACATAATTACTAGATTATGTTAAGATTAGGGCTTTGATTCCACCAAGTCATTAGGGTGTGCAGGGTTGATCCCCCACCCCCTTGGTGGGCTACGTAAACGGACGCTCCATCAAAGAGAGCATGCAAGTAGATATAGGAGAAAGAGAAGGAGCTCCATAGACATGGCCAAGGTCCCGGAAAGAGAGATGAGCCATTTCCCTGGTAGTTTATTGCTGACCTTGTGAAGAGAATAGAGCAGCTGAGCCCAGAAAGAAACAAGCCCCAGGTAGGGAGACGAGCCCTCTGTCAGCCCACAGCTGAGACTGGAAGAAACCGGACCCACGGAGCCTTAAGAGGGAAGAGGAAGGCTGAACCTTCACTTACGTGGCCCGCCATCTTGCTTCAACACGTGGCAACAGAATTTGGTGAGGAAGTAACCTTGAGTTGGACTCTTTGGGGCCTTAAAACTGTAAGCTTTTACCCTAAATAAACACCCTTTATAACAGCCAACAGATTTCTGGTACTTTGCATCAGCACCCCTTTGGCTGACTCATACAGACACCATGGGGGATCATTAGTCGCTCAACCACTGTGTGTCACTTGTCAGGCACTGGCTGGGTGGCAGGCTCTGGGCTAGGGATTCGGGGGCAAGCAAGGCCTGCACTCCTGGGGTCCTCGAGCCGAGTCAGGGTCCCGGGTCTTGCCGTGTGTAGGTGTGCTCGGTGGTGGTAGGAGGGGGGCATGTGTGTCCCTAACCACCTTCAGATGTCTCGTTGAGCATCTGGGATGATGGGATCATCTTCCTATAAACTGGACAGTCGGGACTGTGAGCGCAAGCGAAGGAGTGGAAGTAGGAGAGACCCGGGGGCATTGACACCAACTAGAAGAGACACAGAGCTGCAGCAGGGTCCCTAAGGATCCCACCTGGACCAGGGGTTAACCCTTTGGTTGCTGTGGCATAGGGAGGAGCAGGAGTGGTGGGAGAGAGGCTGAGGCAGGTGCTGTAACTGAGGGCAGCGGCTCTTCATTAACCAATAGGGAAGTCTTTATATTTCAGCATTTAAACAAAAATAGGTAATTATTCCAACTACCAGAGTACCCCCCCCCCCCCCCCCCCCCCGGTGTCTGCCAAGTGCTTATCAGCTCTGTTTTGAACCTGTTGAAACTGGGGCAGCAGTGGAATAGTGCAGCGGAGCTGTGCAGGAGGCTGGGCACAGAAATTTCTAGCACTGGGGGTGGGAGGGGGTGTGGTGGCGAGGTCAGCCGTCCCCCGCCCACTCCCGCCGTCCTAATACCTGGAAGAGTGCGTCATTGAGACTGGCTCTTCTTAGGCATTGATGGAGTGCAAACAATTCCCTCGCCTTCCTTTTTTTCCCCTTAACTTTCCCCTAAGCATTTCTGTATTTTTCTTAAAAGCCCTTTTAGCACAGAATAAAATGTACCCGTCATCTACTGCATTTACAGGAGCCAGCTCTCATGGTTGCAAATCCGTCTCCTCGTTTCGTTTGTCCCTGCACTGTGATTCTTGGGCTGGAAAGGGGCCTCCCCTCAAGGCAGTCCCAGGCCTTCAGCCGCTCTGAGGAGGGTGGGGGCGCGAGCACCTCCCACCCATTCCAGCCTAGAGCTGAAGACTCAGTAGGTGAGAAAACCAGAGGGGAAAGAAGGGATGAAAATTCCAGGCTGTTTGCCTTCCCCTGAAAGGAGTGACAGGAATGGCAAGCTTCCAAGGCTAAGTGAAAGCCGAAGATTTCACCCACTTCGTGGCTGGGTAAACTGAGACCCAGAGCTGTGGACTTGACCGAATGGGAGTGTTGACAATGTGCTGTGGACTTGGGGTCCCCGTAGGTGCCCTCTGTGTGCCCTGCCCCATGGGCCAACGCCGTTTCCTTCTAACATCAACTGAGCATAGCACGGACAAGTCAGCCCACCCGAGCCCACTTCTGCAATTCCCTTCCTCCAGCCCCTCCTGCCGTTGTGGTACGAAGAGCCCCCAACTCTTCAGGACCTGGCAGCAGCGCCCTGGCGTGGGCTGGTCCAGCCCCGGCCACCGCCCCCGTGCCAAGGGGCCCGAGAACCCAGGCTCCAGCACGGGGTGCGCGGGCTCCTGGAGGAGGGAGCCACGCCAGCCCAGGGCCCCCCACCGCGGGCACGCGCCCCCCGGACCTCAGCGGGCGACTCTCCAGTTCCTCCTCCCGGACAAGCCCAGACACAAAGTCCCTGTCCTCCTGGAACTTACATTCTAGTCGGGGAGATGGGCATCGAGCAAGTCAAGAATTAACAATGTTGGGATAAGTGCTACTTTATAAATACGGTAGGCTAGGATGATTATAATAAGATGATAAATATTACATATAAATATTATAAACCACGATAATCCCAAGGCAAAGGCATACCAGAGGGATAGTGAGGGCAAAATGCCAGGGAGGCCAGTGAATGTGGGGAGAGGGTGGAAGTGGTCCAGAGAGGTGGGCAGTGGCTTGATGGCAGGGATAAGGCAGTGAATGAATGAATGAATGAATGAATGAATGAATGAATGAATGAATGAAAATGAATGAATGGGGCTCCAGGGAAACAGAATCTAAACTCAGTCCTTGCATCAGCTGCATGACCTTGAGCAAGTCACTCAAACCCTTGGTACCTCCCGTTGCCCAGATATGGAAAGGGAGTCGTCATGGGTGCCCAAATCGTCTAAAATGAGATTTATGCTCTGAAAGAGCCTGGACAAAGAGGACCTTATCTGGAGACCCAGCTCTGCCATTTTCCACCTGAAAACAGGCAGGTCGCTTCCCCTCTCTGAGCCTCAGTTTCCTCATCTGTAAAATGGGGGGTGTGATGCCAGCCCTGCCTAGCTCTGAGAGTTGCAGCCTGGGCCACATTCTAGGGTCCGCGTGGAAGTGGTTTAACATGGCGTGTGTCCTACAGTCAGGCTTGCTGAAACCCTGTGGGTGGGTGGGAGCCCGGGGACCCAGGCTGGAGGCCACTCTCTCTGGGGCAGTTCTCCCTCTCCAGTCTTGCCCTCAGGGTTCTGAGCCCCTGGGTCCTTCCTCGCTCTCAGACCACCCCACTCCCTCTACAGGAAATGGGGCATCCAGTCCTTAGGGGGGAAAGAGAACCATCTTGCCCACCTCCATCCGTCCTCCAGCATGGACACATGACCCTGCCACTCCCCAGCTTTGAACCTTCACTGGCTCCCTACCGCCCTCAGCAGGGCATCCCAGCTCACCACCGTGTTACACGAGATCCTCCGCCTTACGGCCCCCGCTGAGCTCTCCAGCTGCCCTCTTGCTAGTCTTTGACTTCATAAAGTCTTTGACTTTACTTTCTCCAGACAGTACCCAGGTTCATGCCTCCACATCTTTATATATACTGTTTCTGCTGCCTGTACTTCCTCAGGCCCCCTACTCCTACTCAACTGCTGGGAAAAACTCCTATTCATCCTGCAAAACCCAGTACAGATGTCACCTTTAAGGATGAACCTTCCCGGATGGTGTGCTCTTTCCCTCACAGTTGGCATTAGCTCTTCCCTCTGTTGTCCACCCCTAATGTTTGTACATGCTTCTTTAAGTGTCTTTTTTTTTAAGATTTATTTATTTTTTATTTCTCTCCCCTCCCCCCCCCCCCCCCCCCCCCAGTTTTCTGCTCTCTATGTCCATTCGCTGTGTGTTCTTCCGTGACTGCCTCTATCCTTACCCGCGGCACCGGGAATCTGTGTTTCTTTTTGTTGCGTCATTTTGCTGTGTCAGCTTTCAGTGTGTGTGGCGCCACTCCTGGTCAAGCTGCACTTTCTTTCACACTGGGTGGCTCTCCTTACGGGGCGCAGTCCTTGCACGTGGGGCTCTCCTACACAGGTGAGAAAAAGAGAGGGGACACCCTGCGTGGCAGGGCACTCCTTGAGCGCATCAGCACTGCACATGGGCCAGCTCCAAATGGGTCAGGAGGCCCAGGGTTTAAACCCTGAGGCCCAGGGTTTAAACCCTGGACCTCCCATGTGGTAGGTGGATGCCCTAACCACTGGGCCAAGTCCACTTCCCTCTTAGTGTCTTTTTTTTTTTTTTAAAGATTTATTTATTTATTTAATTTCTCCCTCTCCCCCGATTGTCTGTTCTCTGTGTCTATTTGCTGCGTCTTGTTTCTTTGTCCGCTTCTGTTGTCATCAGCGGCACAGGCAGTGTGGGCGGCGCCATTCCTGGGCAGGCTGCACTTTCTTTAGCGCTGGGCGGCTCTCCTTACGCGTGGGGCTCCCCTATGCGGGGGACACCCCTGCGTGGCGCGGCACTCCTGCGTGGCGCGGCACTCCTTGCGCGCATCAGCACTGCGCATGGGCCAGCTCCACGCGGGTCAAGGAGGCCCGGGGTTTGAACCACAGACCTCCCATGTGGTAGACGGACGCCCTAACCACTGGGCCAAGTCCGTTTCTCATCCTCTTAGTGTCTTGATAGCGTGAGGCCCCTCATCATCTCTGTCCCTCCACGAGGGTGGATGAGCTCTTTATTTTTTATATTTTTATTTTTCTATTGTATTTTTTTGAAGATACAGAGATCACAAAAAAATGTTACATTAAAATATATAAGCGGTTCCCATATACCCACCACCCCCCTCACCCCACTCCTCCCACATCAAGGACCTCTTTCGTCATTGTGGCACATTCACTGCATTTCAGTGACTGCGTTGTAGAGGCAGCACCTAGGTCAGCTGTGCTTCCCCAGCACATAGTAGGTGGTCCTGAAGCTTTTATGGAGAGGAGATGAGACGCATCATGGAGGAGACAGCCCGCCTGCCCAGAACCTCGAAGCGATTTAGAGTCCTCTGGCCATGCTGCCAGGGTGGCCAGGGTTCCTTCTCCGCCCTGCGGCAGGTGGCAGCTCTGAAGGGAGAGGAAAGCCAGCCGTCTACATTCCACAGCCCGTGAACGTGACAAAAGACCCCATCAGGGATAGAAGCCATTTGGAGGCACCGGCGTTGACCTGGGCGAGAAAGCCTCCAAATTTAGAGCCAGGGCATGAGGCTGGTGGATTTGCAGCCTCAGAAATGGCCCACGCCGGGCAGGCAGCTGAATTCCATTTGCATGTCAGAGGAGTGTTATCTCGTACCTGATGTAAGACTAATTTTATTATTAAATTATCAACACTGATTTACTGAGAAATACGGTACTGCCGGGAGCTATTTTTAACCTCCCGCCTCAGCCCCACTCGGCAAACAAATCATCCTTTGAAGGACACTGCATTTGCAAAAGTGAATTAGGTGAATAAATATCCATCTATTCATGAAGTTTCTTTATTGAGAAATAAATAAATAAAGGCCCCTGAATGCCTTCATTGTCCCGCTGGCAGACTTCCTCCAGGATGAGGGCTGGTGACGGCGGCCGGGGCCACCCTGCCGAGGCTGGTCCCCCCCGGGGAGTGGGTGGGAAAGGAACCCGCCCGCCCCGGGGCTCCGCAGGCTGGGGGGGGCAGAGGGCGGGGCTTCACCCGGGCAGGTGGGATGGCAGGGCCCGCCCCGTCCTGCGCCTGTGGGCGGGATGCCACGTCCTGCCCCGCACCTGGGTGGGAGAATAACCGCCCTGGTGCAGTCCTTACCTGTCTCGGTTCTGCCACCTGCTGACTGCGGGACCTTGGGCCAGTTACTTAACATTCTATGCCTCAGTTTCTTCATCGATAAAATGGGGATACGTTCCTTGTTATGGGGTGTATGGGAGTGCCTGGCCCTTAGCAAGTGCTGGGTAAATGTCCCTTCTCAGCCTGAAGCGTGAAGAGGTTGCGTCTCTGCCCGAAGTCACACCTGGCCCCGGCTCCAGCTCCACCCGGCCAGCCGTGGGCAAGCCACTTGACCTTTCCATCCCTTCATATTCCAAGTCCAAGCTCACCTGCCTTTGCAGGGTTGTCATGAGGACATAGTAAGTGCTCACTAAAATAATGGAGGCCTCCCAACAGGAGGGTCACTCTTCTTGAGAGGAATACAGCTGCTGGTTCCACACAGAGCTTGTTCCTGGAGCTCCATTTTCCCTCTTTTAGGCCCATCTGAGGCAAAGGAGAATCACTACCCAGAAGGGGGAAAACATGCCTGGTTTCCTGAATGGGTGGCATCTTCACTTAAAATTTTGTTTATTGTGGCTATTTTTGCAGGGAAGAGCTGATACATTGTCTGCGATTTGAAGATGCTCCACCTCCTTCGCCCCATCCTCCTGGAACCGAAGAGTTAATTAGGAAAAACCCTGCCCCCAGCAGCTGCAGGCAAACTCGCATTCACCGCTGCCTTCTCACGCAAGGGAAACAACCATCTGCTTTTTGAAGGCTTGGACCACAGGGTCCCAAACTTGGCACCCCGTTAGTCCAGCGATATGAAAGGAGGCAGCTGGCAGCAGTCAGGACAGATTAGGGAGCCAGCTCCCCAGAACTCACGTCGTGTCAATGGGCTTTCTTCTCACTTGGGTTGCGGGGTTCAGAGCCCAAAGCACCTCCTGCTCTGCGCAGCCTCCTCGCGTGCACGAGGTCAGGTGGTGGCCTTTATTTCCACAAAAGGCCCCCTCCCTCCCACTGGTAAGTTACTGAGCAGCAGAAGCAGAATAAGATGGGAGTCCAAATTTCCCCCTCCACAAACAGACCTCCCTGGCTGCAGCGTAGGAGCCTGAAGGAGGGATGCACATGCAGGTACGTCCACGCTCCCCTCAGCAGGGTGGCCAGCTGAGCTGAGGACGGGCCAGCGCAAGGGCTGAGCCCAGCGTCACGCACGGCACTGGGGCGACAAAATCAAGGCAGGGGGCCTACGGTCCCCCCTCCTGCAGAGGGGGCCTGGACCAGGCATGAGGCACCCCCTATTCTGTGCCCCAGAAGAGGGCCAGATCCCGGGCCGTCTCACACATTTGCAGTGGCGTTGGAACGGGGCAAGACCCCGCCAGAGCCATCGAGAAGGTCTTGAGCTTTGCTGTCAGGCTTTCAGCCTCACCTGTAGGCCACGCCCTGTTCCCTCACACCTGTCACCTGGGGTGGAGCTGACAGAGACGGTCACAATTCTGCTGGGCTGCCCGCTGATGGGAGTGGCCCTCCCAGCCCCATCTCTTTCACCAAGTGTAGGTTTGGAGACACAGAGGGAAGGGTGAGAGGAGGCTTCTGGGAGTGCTGTCAAAGGGCTGGGTGTTCTTCGGGGCCTGGGATTCTGCCTCCCGCCCCAGCACCTGCACAGGTGCCTGCCCACACAGGAGCCTGTGCGCGGAGTTGTTGAATGCCAGGATGGTGGATGCAGGGGTAGTGGATGGATGGTGGTGGGGAGACGATGCCTGCTGTAGATGGGGTACCCAGGAGGTCGGGGGAGCGTTGGGCCATCTGCTCTGCTCTAAATAGCCTGGTATACAGGTGGAGTCTATCTGGTTGCTCTCTCCGCACTCATGTTCACCACAGCCAGACCTTCCACTTGGAGCCAACAGAAGCCCTTAGAAGGAGCACTGGACTGGGAGGCGGTTCCCAGCATGGCTGTTAGCCAGCTGCGTAGCGCTGGGCCACTCGCTTCGGTTATCCGAGCCTCAGTTTCCTTTGCTGGAAAGTGGGGGTGTTACCACTGACCCACCCGGTAAGCAGGGTCCTGGCAGAAGTCACATGGGAAGGGGCACGGGGGGGGGGGGTCTCAGCATGCTGGTGAGTGTGGGCTGGGTGCGGCTCAAGTGACAGGGGGAGGATGGCTGCCAACCCGCTTTAAAAATGTTACGTCGCTGCCACCGCTGCCGCACGCCCAGGCGCCTGCTCTCTGTTTCCCAAACACCACGATTTGGGTCCTCTAGGCACCCTAAGGGAGCTCCAAGTCTCCAGCCCCTGCCTGGAGAGAGTCCTTCTCCCTCTTCCCTCCCTCCCCCATCACCCAGCCCTCAGCGCTGAACCCAGCCTCCCACCCTCCACCCCACCCCAAAAACAAACTCCAAACACATTGCAGAGAGAGCCACGCGGAAGTTAATTACGGGTTTTGCGGGGCAGGAGTGGTGGAAAGGGGAACCAACAGCATAACAATCTCCCACCTTCCTGGTGTGCAGTGGGAAGTGCCCGAATAATGGGGCGTTTGGGGGCAGATGCCCCAGCACAGCAGTCGTGCCCCCCAGAGGCGTACAAGCCGCGCGTACATAGTTGGCTCATCTCGCAGCACCCTGATCGCAAGAAACCTCCCTGTGTCACGCCCACCTCCACGCGTGCGCACGCCCTTCACACACACACACACGGCCTTGTCCACACGCTTCTCGCCCCCCTGAATGGCGTCTCACCCTCCTCCTGGCCCACCAGGAGACACCCATGTGACTTGCAAAGACAGCACCCTTGCCTCTTTGTTTCTCTCTCCTGGCCCCACCCTGGACCCAGGGACTCCCTCCTCGGTGCCGTCTCCTCCCTGTTCCCAGGGACGCGGCCTCTGCCTTCTCGGTCTCATGACATTTTGCAGCCCAAGGCCCAGCACAGAGCTTCAGGTAGTCAGAGGACACATTCAGTGGAGCTTCAGAGAATGAGTAAGTAAGCAAGGAATTCTGAGCATGTACGTCTTTTCTGCTCAGCCTCTTCGCAAGCCCCCTGAGGACGATGACCATAACTTACCCAGCAAACCCCAACTCGGGCGTCACCACCTCCTGGAAGCCCTCCAGGTCTCCTCTAGCCTTACCCAAGCCCTCCCTCCTCCACATGGCGCTTCCCCGTGCCCAGAGCAGCCACGTTACTACAGTCCCCTGCCACGTGCCCGTGGAATCTACGCTACATCCCTGCCTTGGTATCTCTGATAGGAGTCGGGGCTTTTCGGCCAGAAAGCCCTGGGTCTGAGTTCTGGCACCACCATTTCTAGGCTGTGGGAAGGTGAGCACAAGTCAGTGGACTTCCCCGAGGCTCAATGCCTTCGTCCGCAAAGTGGAGCTATTAACACCCATCCTGCAGGTCCCTGCAGGTTTTAAACGAGGTCGTATGTGTCCAGTACTCCCCCAGGGGGTGTCTGATGAAATGGGAGGGGGCGTTCTGATGCTCCTGTTCCGTGATAATTATTTCTGCCACCAGCCGGGCTGAAAGAGAGGAGCAAGCACGTCCCCTCCCAGGGTGCCAGGCGCACGATGGACAGCCGCTTGGCGGGTGGAGCTCGTGACAACGCTGGTTCTTGCACCCTGGAGGCCGGCAGACCGTGCCCTTGGGCAGGGGCCTTGGGTCCCTGGGCATGCAACGTGGAGCTGGAGAAGCAGGAAGAAAACGGTCCTCCAGACGCTCACGAAGTCCTTAACCGTCCCACGGGGGCGACCCCAGCCTGGGCGGCACATTCCCCGTGTGCCCTGTGAACGGACCTCACTGAGGCCCCGGAGCCCTGGAGCTCTCGCAGGACCAGCAGGCGCTCTCACTGCGCGCGTGGCCCCCCGTATGCGGCAATCTGAGATCAGGAGGCGGAGGTGGAGTGGGCGTACGTGGCAGAGCCTGGAGGCTTCGCCCGGCTCTCAGGGCTCACTGGCCCGGGCGTCCCCGAGGAGCCCGCAGCACCTGCTCAGCCACGGGAAGCGGCAGACGCGCCCGCCGAGGGGCACGCAGGGCCGCAGCCGTGCTTCAGCCCCGGGCTCGTCCTATCGCAGGAGGAACTGTAGAAAGGACGTGGGTTTGGCTTCTGGCTTTGACAGAGGACAGCTGTTGAAAGAGGCCTCTCGCCTCCTTACCTGTGAAATGGGTGCGGTTATCTCTACCCCGTGGGATTACTGAAAGGGATGCAGACATGTCTGGAAAATGCCCTTCGTGGCTGCTGACACACAACCGAGCTTGTGGGCACCGGCTAACAGTAGAGTCCTCTCCTCACTCCCGGCAGCCTGGGTTTCATGATCCCCGGAATGTGTCAGTTCAGCAGAGAATAAAGCGGTCCATAATAATTATTTCAACAGCACCTCTTACCATCCCGACGTCTCAAGCATTTACCTGGGTCCCGTGGTGTGTTATGACCTCCCCTTAGTTTGCCCAACCAGCCAAGTGGCAGGAGCGCTGGGCCCATTTTACAGATGAAGAGGACGAGGCTTAGCAAGGAAAGAGAGCTTACGTAAGTGTCACAGAGCGAGTCTAGAGTACAGGTGAATTTTAATTTATGTTTGAAGACTGTGGCTGAGTGCCACTGAATATCAGTGTCTTGGAAAGGTGGCACAGATGGAAAACTTTTTTTTTTCCAAATAAATATTTGGAATCTGAGAAAGGAATAGCCTTTATCAAGCACTCCCCAGGTAACATCCATGTCCATTAGCTCGTTCACACCTCACACCTGTCCTAAGAATAGGAAGTATTTTACCGAAGACAAAACCATGGCTTAGAGAGATTCAGTGGCGGGCTTCGGACAAACAGCCCAGCCAAGTCTGAGAGACAGGGCATTGCATTCAGACTGTCCTGAGTTGAAATCTTGGGAGACTTCTTTGCTGTATATTCTTGGACAAATCACTAGCCCTCTCCGGGCCTCAGTTTCCACCCTTGCACAGGGTTGTGGGGATTTTAACAGGCTGAGCCTGGCTCTCCCCAGTTGTTAAGATGAGATAACACAGAGAAAAGGCTCAGCTCATTATTTTAAAAAAAAAAAAAGTTAAAACCACTTTTCTTTTTGATTCTCTCCACCCTGCGACGTGACCTGGTTGCCTTAAAGGGCTGGGCTATTTTGGTGCACTCAGCTGCTGTCCAGTGCTCGGGCAGCTCTGGGGCACACGTCAGATGCCCGCTGTGGCTTGGCATCACTCTGCCTGCGTCGGCGTCTCCAGCTGGCCTGGAGTCACCAGGCGTCGGATCAGACCACCCCTCTCTGCTCCACCCTCCCTGAGCTGCAGTGCAGGGGGAGAGCGGCAGCCCCCAGCCCTGGACACGGGACCTGCAAGGGGCGGGAGCGGGGCAGGGGTCACTCAGGCCTCTCTCGGGGGTGCAGCAATGGTTGCCGAGCACCAGCCTGCTTTGCACTCACCATGCTGTGGCCCTGCGAGCCGAGCCGCCGCACCTGCCTGGAGGAAGCAGCCTCTTTAACTAATTCCCACCAAGGCCCAACGGGACGAGCAGACACACACTGATAAAAAGCTCAGTTCTGCCAGTCGGTTACCCAGAGCGATGTTCTCTCTAGGTAATCATCTGGCCCCATCAAGGCTCCCGCTCCAGCGGCCTCCTGGGACAGTCTGCATCTTGAACAAAGTTTGAGAAGCCACCGTAAGACAGATGTGGCCAAGGCCGGCATCACTGGAGCCCGGGGGGCCTGGGACTGAGGTGTACCCAGCTCCCTTCCCCGCCCACCCCCCACCCCGCCAGGAGCGTCCTCCCTTCTCCCTGAACCTACAAGAGCAGAAGGGGGCTGGCCTGTGGGCTTGAATTCACTCCTACCCAGAGGAGGGGCTCGGGGTGCAGAAAATAAACCAAGAGATGGACAGTGAGCGCCGAGGGAGCGGAAGCCTTGAATAATCTGTAAATTGGATAAAGGGGTTGTTTTATTGCTTGGAAAATAAGAAAGGTTTTTCCATGGGAGGGCAGATCTGTGTCTAAGTGAAAAAGGAGGCTGAATCCCACGAGTAGAGGCTGTTCCTAGAGAAAGGAGTGGCAAATGTTGAGCCCAGCTTCCAGGTCTAAGTGGTGGGAGATTTGTTTGGGCCACCAAAGTACAGCGGCATTTGCCTCGGTCGAAAGAATAAAGGGGCCCGGCCCGCACTGACGCCGAGGGTTGCTCCCGCGTGATTATTTAGGGGAGAAAGCAGGCGAGGGACAACGTTTCCAGTTTTATATCCTTCAGGTCTAAAACCACGTGTATGCCTTTGAAAGTCTGGAAGACTACATTAGAAACTATCTCTGGGGAAGGAGATTGTGCAAGGGGAGAGGGAATTTTTTATCTTCTCTTTTATATTTCTCTGTATTGTTTACATTTTTTGCAAGTGCATATTGTGCCAACAGATTTTCAAAGGATGTTCTTCATTTGGGGAAAATAAAAGAATCCTGGGGGGGGGGGGGCGAAAAAAAAAAAAAAAAAGAATCCCAAAAGCAAAAGCAAAGGTCAAGAGACAGCCTGGAGGTCCACCCCAAAGCCACACAGTGGGGGTCCTCCGTTCATGTCACCTGGAGGGCTCAGCCGATCCTGCAGTTGTAATCGGGGCCTCCAAGGTTGAAACAAACGTTCCTTTGCACATGGTCCTCCCTGTGCACCCGAACTGGACATTCTCAGGGCCAGGAGGGGGACCCATCAGTAAGAGCCACAGTTCAGCTGGTTCTGTCAATCCCCCTGATTCCACCGTAAAGTCAGACACCCAAGCGGAAATCTCTCTTAGGAGCGCCCAGGAGCGCCCCTCCATCCCTCCAGTCCCCACACATTTATTGAGCACCTACTATGTACCAGGCACCATTTTAAAGTGGTGGAGATCAGGGGGGACCCTGGGGCTGCCCTCGGTGAAGCCCTCAGCCATGGGACAGGCCGATAACGACATGTGATTACAACAGCAGGGCAAGCATCACGGTGGGGGGCGTCCAGGGTCTGGGGACCGGCAGGGAAGGGGAGCAGCCGGCGGCAGAGGCGGGGGTGTGCCTCCTGGAAGCGATGCTCCAGCTGAGCCCGAACAGGAGCCAGAACTAACCCAGAGGAGAGGGTTCCAGGTGCAGGGAACAGCACGATGGGAGCATGGAACAGTGAGAACAGGGAGAGTGAGACGTCTCAGAAGGAAACTGTTAGAGCAGGTACTTACGAGGCCTCCCTAAAAGGTCTTCGATGTTGGTTTCACCTTCTGAGAGCCTGATGAGGAGGCTCATTTGTATAAATGTGCCCTCGCTATGGTTTGTCTTCTTAGGTCTCACCTCCCCTGCCACCCCCACCCCCAGAGTCTCAAAATTCTTTGGGCTCTGGGATCAGACAGACCTCAGGGTCAGTCCTGGCCCTTTTCTTGGGCAAGTCATTTCACCTCTCTGAGCCTCAGTATCTTCATCGGTAAAGTGGGAACAGCGACTTTTCAAAGATGTTTTGTAAGACAGTTGTGTCCCAGCACAATTCCTGGCACATCGTAAGTTCTTAAGAAATTAAACCTCTAGTTCTACATGATCGGCCATGAAGTGCTGAGTGTCAAAGCTAGAAGACAGGCACGTGGGGGCTTACGACACTCATCTACTTACTTTGGGGACTTTTGGAAATTTTTATGATAAACATTTAATTGTTTAAAAACGACTGCTCGTATTACTTACTGTAGTTGCTGTTATAATCCAGGCTTCTTTAGAGAAGGTTTTCCTTTGAGGGGAACTAGAATATGGCAATTAAAAAAAAGACTGAATCATCTCTTCAAAGTGCCCCTATTTCTGCCTGCCAGGTTCAGCCTCCTGCTTATTCAGAGGGACCCCTACCCTTACCAGTCCATTCTGATGTCATGAGTTCAAAGTCAACATCAAAGTCTCCAAAACGGGGTATAAGGAGGAAATATCAGGACTTCAGTTTTATTTCTTTTTAATCCAAAAGAAGAAAAAAATCAAGCATTATTAATAAAAATGTGGGCTGAAACAGAATTAAAGTCCGCAGGCTTACCTGGGATTCATAAAAGGACATATTTTATTGCCAAAAATTCTAGAAAAGATGGCAAATTGAGAGAAAAAAAAAATAGATTAACCCTTGTTTCTTTTCTCCATTTCCCCAAGGAGAGGAGACCTATTTCCAAACTGTTGATGAACCAGCAGGAATAGAGCTACCGACTTGAAAGTGCAGATCCTTTGATGAATACAAAAACAAGAAGATGGAAAATTTTTAAAGTATGGATCGACAGTGGTACACATAAATTATTCATAAACAAAATACACAGATTGGGTGTGAGTGCTCAAAATGGTTAATCGTCGAGACGTTTGAGCCGCCCTTCCCCTGGGGTGTCCCCGTCGCCCGATGCAGAGGTGGGCCCGGGTGTTTTGTCCTGGCTGCCCAAGAGGGCCATCTGCTCTCACACAGGTAACAGAGAACTACAGCGGCAGGCAGGACTTGGCTCCGAATTGCGCGGCCAGCTGTATTCACGCACCCAGACAGGCCTGCAAATATTTGGTCACACATCTGGGAGTGAGCAAGGAGCCTCTGACCAACCAGGGACAGCCAGTGCGTACTCCAGCTAAAGCTGACCCCCTGCACCTGCAGGCCCAGCGCCACGAGGGAGAAGGGGAGCTGTGACAGGACTTGAGTTCTAAGAGGGTGCAGGGGTTACTGGGGCCATCGACACTGGCCCTAGGGCCAGGATGTTCAGCCAAATTCCTCAGGAGTGGAAGCCTCTGTCTGAAGTGCTGGGGGCAGCCTGGACCAAGGGAGCAGGGCTGGATCTTCCCATCTGAAGAAGCTAAGAAGAAAAGATGGGAACTGTGCCCTGCCCTTTTGCTCTCCTTGCCGACCCAAAGACCTGAAGACTCTGGAAGGAGGCTGTGCCCCATCTCTGCAGAGCCAGGCAGGGGTGGAGCCTGGAGGCCTGAGTTCAAGTCCCAGCTCAGCCACTTACATGCTGTGTGAACCTGAGCAAGACATTTCACCTCTCTGAGCCCCAGTTTCCCCACCGCTCAGATAAACATAATACCTCTTCTCGTCCAGTGGGAGATGCCAGAATGAGGGCCCCAATTTAGAAACGGAGCCTGAAGCAATTAGAAAACTAAAACAGTGCTTTATCATTCCAAATGAGGATAATTCCAACCAGAGAGAAGGCTAAGTGTTCTGAGGCCAAGGTGTTCCGGCATTCCACATCCACCCCCAGCCTAAGAGTGGTAGTAGCCAGAAGCCAAGTCTCCCCAGCCTGCCCTGCACCCCTTCTCAGGGAGTCCTCCAGAGGTAAAATGAGAACGTGTACCTGGGTGGGAGACGAGGACCTCCCGGGGACACTGAGAGTTCACAGGCAGCTCGCTCCCGAGCAGGCAGCGCCCGCCCTGCCTGTGCCTCCCGCCCTGGCTTCATCAATCTATCATCTTCTTAGGACCTGACACCTCCCAGCAGCCCGGGCATTAGAATTGCAAGAAGCCAGCTGCAGCGGGGAATACAGATGAAGGAATCTCGGATTCAAATTTGTCTAAGTATGGTGAACAGCCAGCCCCAGGCGAGCAAGGCGTCTCCACTGCCCTTCCGCCAAAGGGGAGTGGCGGGGGTTTTGTTAGAAGTACAAATTGCTTCTTAATGCAGAGGATAAAGCCCGGTTCGGGCGTCTCCTTAGAAATTCCTCCCGCTCCCAGGAAGGCCACTGCTGCATGTCAATTTTAATTTTTGAAATTTAAACCGAGGGCTTTGTGTCTAAGCTCCATCTCATCGGAGGAAAGGGGAGGAATAAGTCAAAAAGGATTAGGGGCCTGCTGGGGATTGCGGATCCATAGCAATTAGACTTCATTTGGGTCTCAGACATTTGGTTTTAATTGCATTTCTGGATGATACAATCGACGAGGCATCAGAAATTGATACGTGTGTAAGGGTAGATGGGCCCCAACTCCCCTCCCCAGTTCCTGGGTCCAGCTGGGTTTGGGCTCCACAATCAGCCCAGGTGGGGAGGCTTGGAGGGAATTGGGGTTCAGTTTGGGTCTGGCACCGGGGAAGAGGAGAGTTTGAATATATATATTCCCCTTAGCTGTCTTTGAGCACCTTACCCCTAGACCCAAAGCAGATGCAATCACTGCTTATATTTAAGTGAATGACAGTAAAACATTATTCAAATAAAATGAGAGCTTAGAGAACAAGAGCAATGGGACTCCAGGCAGGGGGTATAATGGGCTTTTAAGTGGGAATCACGGCTTTCAGCCTCCTCCAGAAACTTACGTCAAAGACATCGAACAGAATGTGATTCGGGAGCAGATGTGCAGCTGCGAGCACTGTCACACACAACACTGGCATGTACTAATCTGTACATGCATGTGCATGTGTGAGCACATGTAATGGCAGCCACGACATTGTATCCACACGAGGTGCGTACACATCCAGCTTTACATAGACACACTCTGGGGTTACCTCTGTGGGCACACATACACTCTTCTTTTCAAACGACTGGTCAAAATAAGCTCAGGAAGGGAGCAGATGTGCCTCAAGCAGTTGAACGCCTGCTTCCCACATGGGAGGTCCGGGCTTCAGTTCCCGGGGCCTCCTAAAAACAAAAACAAACAACAAGCAAAAGAAATGAAAAACACCAACTCGGGCAAGCCGATGGGGCTCGGTGGCTGAGCGTCGGCCTCCCACTTGCAAGTTCCTGGGTTCAACCCCCCACCCTGATACCCCCAAAAAAAGGAAAACCCTCAGGAAGCACTAATGAGTAACTAACTGACGGTTTGGTAGATAACTTACTGCTTGTTGGAACTCAGTGGTGTAACAGCAGGAAAAAGAAGCAGAATGAAGAGCATCAAAACCATACTGGTTGGGAAGGGGGGGATTGTCTTAACGTGTGTGTGTGTGTGGACCGTGGAAGGAAAACCAAAGAGGAGAGATGGAGTGAACACACTTAGAAGAGGGGTGACCCTGCCGAGGGAGTGGGCAGACACTAGGGTCAATCTCATTTTTCTCCTGTCCTGAATGGATTTGGGCAGGTGGATGATTCCCAGAATTGCCTCCGTTTACCAGCTCTTCTGAGAGATGTGGGCTCAGCTGGTGGAGGGTAAATGAGCGTGTGCCTGACGTCCTCCCTTCCTTTCTAGAGCCAAACACCCCAGAGATCACCACTCCCCAGGGGCCTCCTTAGGCCTCCTTTTACAGAGATGTTCAACAACCATTTCTTTCTCCAGAAACCTCTAGCCTTTGACTTGCTCTCACAGCTGGGAAGACAAAGGGACTCAATTGGCCAGAGGCTGGACACCATCTCTCTCTGTCTGGTCATTCCATAACACCCTACCTTACCCCCCAAAATTTGGGGTGCAGCCCTGGGAAGACCCTCCAGGACATGGTAGGATGCTGCTCCCCCATCTCTGTGGCTTTCATGCGCCCCAGGTTGGCAGGGACAAGGTAGTGGTTAGTGGCTGGCCAATGGGTGGTAGAAAGGGCATTTTAGACTCTGTCAAGGTCTTTAAAAGTGAATGTCTGGAGCTCCAGATCAGGGGCCACCCAACAGAGACATCTGAGCCAATGTTCTAGAAACATAATTTAATGCATCGCGGTGGGTCTGAGTTGGGAGAGCGGTGTGGAGAGGTGAATTTTTCATTCACTGGGGTTCTGCAGCAGGTGGGTTTTCCGGCAGGTAGACAGGGAAATTCGCACAAGTATTTCAGACCACAAAGGATGCCCCAGGGAGCCCAAGCTCGCTGTGGCCTGCCCCCCAGCTGGAACCCCGGCCCTGCCTCAGGCCAGCGGAGCAGGATGGCTGGGGGAGGACAGGCGCGGCCCCCCCACCTTCCCTCCCTGTCCAGTCCAATCAGGTTTGCCAAGTCTGCCGCCACTGGGATCGGTGTCCCTCAGCAAGCCACTTGGGCGTCCCCATCTCCCTCTCCAGGCTGGGGACAGGAGTAGCGGCACAGCCGGGGGCGGGGCAGGGAGGACAGCAGGGATGTGTATATTTTCCAACAGAGACGTCAGGAAGTGGGAAGCCAGAGCGGCCCTGGCCACCCCGCTCCCCCCACGCCGGGGAGGGGACGGCGTGCAGCCAAGCCCCCTGGCGGTCTCCGCACCCCTAGTCCGGGTACAGAAGAAAGCCCGAGAACGTGCTGTACTTGTTGTTGTTGCCGCCGTGCGCCTTGCCGCCGTCCAGCTTCACGTACACCTCGTCCCCTGAGTCGAGGTGCAGCACGACGCTGTTGCTGGCGTAGTCGTAGTTCTGGTCCGCGTCCTGCGCGATGGCGCTGGCCCGGACCTGGGGGGCGAGCCACGGAGCGGGTGGGCCCTTCCCGGGCCCCTCGGGCCACGTCCCCTGCTGGCCTTCCCCCGTCTGCCGGGTGGACGCTGCCACCCCCGTCCCCCGCCCTCACCCCAAGTTGGCCAGCTCCTTCCCCTCCCCTTCCTCTCCGCAGCCTGCGAGTTTGGGGTTGGGGGGCGGGGAGGGCGTTACAAACGCTGATCCAGCAGGGAAAGGCACAGACGAAAGAAGCCTGGAGGGCAAAAGAGGGACCGGGGTGCACATGGGGAAGCTTTAAAAAAAAAATAAAATTTGCGGGGAGAAAACAACAACAACGAGGTTTCCGGGAAACCTACGGGAGGTCGTGGCACGCGGGCGGGTTCCAGGTAGCGGGGGTGCGCGCTTTGGGTGGCGGGTCTCTGGACGCGCGGCGCTAGGCTGGTGTAAGCGCCGCCGGGGCGCGTGGGGAAGCGGCTCGTTGTGACACAGCCGCGCCGCGGGTTCCGCGCTCGCTTAGCGCTCGCGGTGGGGAAGGAAGGGACCTGGGTTCCCCGGAAGAGGACAGGGGCGCGAGGCGGGAGAGAGGATCGGCGAGGGGGTGCGGGAGCCGGCGGGGATGGGGGTTGCTCACCTGCCCGTTCTTGCAGAGGTCTGCCCACATGCTGGTGCCGTCGCCGCCGCGCATGAGGATGTGGTAAGTGAAGAAGTAGATGCCGCGCACCTGGCAGCTGAACTTGCCCGTGGTGGGGTCGTAGTGATTGCCTAGATTGGTGACCACGTCGTCGAACTTGAGGACCTCGTACCCTTCGTGGGGGCTCTTGAGACCCACATAGAAGGCGATCTTGGGGCCGCTGAAGGCGGCGCCCAGCGCGCCGGTCACCTCGCCCTCGGAGTCGCCGCCGCCCGGGGCTCCACCGCCCGCCACCCCGACGCCTCCCGCCGCGCCTGCCGTCAGCTGCAGCCCGGGCAGCCCTGGCCGCCCCGAGTCGCCCTTCTCCCCCGGGGGGCCCCTGGGCCCAGGAGGGCCCGGCTCTCCAGGAGGCCCCCGAGGTCCCGGCTTGCCAGGTCGCCCCGGGTCTCCCTTAGGTCCCTGGATGAAAGGGGGTGGAGGGTTGGCGCTGAGGTCCTGCATGACTTCCAGGGCGGCTGTGCTGGGTCCCGGCGGGGGCGCCTTGGCGCCCGCGGGCCCCCCGCCGGGCGAGGCGCTGTACGGGTCGCAGATCATGCGGCAGGTGCCCATCATCTCGTAGTGGGCCGCGCCGGGGGGCGCCGCCTGCAGCAGCAGCGGCACGGCGATGAGCAGCGCCAGGGCCATGGCCAGCAGCACGCCGACGGCCGCCAGGCAGGCGCGCCGCCGCCGCTGCCACAGCCGGGAGGCGACCGCCACCAGCTCCTCCTTGCCTCCCGGAGAGGTAATGGTGGCGCGGCGCGGGAGGTCCCGCTCCCCGCGCTCCGGGGTCAACTCCGTGGGTCCCGGCCTCGCCCCCGACGTGGCGACCCCTCTGCCCCGGCCGTTCAACTACTTCAGCGAGAGGCGCCCTGGCCCGAGCTGGGGTGTCCGCCGCGCTGGGGCTGCTCCGGAGAGTCGCGGAGACCGGGTCGCATGGCTGGGGGCGCGCAGGACGAGCCCGGCGCCCCGCGGGGGCGGGCGGCGGCGGCCGGGAGGCAGGTGCCCGGGCGGCGGCCGGCGCCGAGTCCGCGGCCCTCGGCCCCTGGCGGCCGGCACGGCGAGGCTCGGCGGGGCTCCGCCGCGCGCTCTGCGCTGCTCTCCAGGCTGCTCCCGGCTCCCGCGCGGAGGGGGGCCTCAGTTACCCTGACGTAAGGAGGCCGGGGCTGAGCGGCGGAGGCGACGAGGCAGCGCGCGCTGCCATCACTCGGGAGACGGCGCCCTCATGTCATTAGCCTCCCGTCCTCCTATCCCGCGGTGTCCCCGGCACAGGCGGCAAAGGCGCGGTTCCTCCCGGCGGCGCCGGGAGCCACAAGTGGGCGCAGCGGGCGCAGCCCTCGGCCCGGGCGCCTTCGACACACCCACCGGCCGCCTCGCACGCGCCTCCCACTGAGCACACGCGCAAAGCCCTCGCGCGCTCACACGGGGCGCGCACAGACGCAGGGGCTCCCGGAATCCTGGGGCAGCAAGGTCCTTCGGAGGTCACCAAGGTCACACCCTGTCTGTCACACGAAGGCGAACCACTCTGTCCTGGGAGGTCCACCCGAAAGCCTTTCGGAAAGCCGTCCTCAGACACTTTTCTTCTGGAAGTCTTTCTCTCACCTGGCCTAAGGGCTAGGAGCTAAGTAGGTTCCTAGAGACCGCCACCAACCAGCTTTGGAAGATTCCTTGTAAAGCCCGAAGTCCCAAACACAAGAGTCAGTTGGTCTTAGGGCTGCTCTTGCCCTCTGTGTGAAATCCATTTAGACCAGAAACGCCTGACACCCAGCTCTGGGCAGCTGCCCGTGTGCACTCGACACCCAGAACCCTGCCACCCCCAGGCAGATCTGGACTCAGCCCCGTGGATGTCCTCAGCTCCTTCCTCTGAGATGGTTCAGTGTACTTGAAAATAACCATCATAGTCCCAAGCCATCCTGGGCAAAAGGCTTGAGTAAGCTGGGCCACCAGGCTTGCAGAACGGTCTGCCTCTGAAGCAGCAGAGGAGGCTACAGCAGGGGTGGGAGAGGCCCCTGGTGCAGGAAGGCCTCCAGGTCAGACACCCAATGCCCTGGGCTCCAGCTCTGCCCTTGCCCTGGGCGGCTGTGGGACTTGGGGAAGGCCGTTCCTGCTCCCAAAAGCTGGCTCCTCTCCCAGAACCCTCTGGGGTGGCAGAGGCCCCCCCCAGCCTGGGCTGGGGGACGGTGGGGGAGTGGATTCCAAGGGCCAAAGGCAAGGATTTGCAGAGCACCAGGGACTCGGGGACTCTTGTGCACCCTCCTGAGGCTGTGGCTTTAAAGAGAACATTCATTTCCCAAATATTTAAATTCTCATGGATTAAAAATCTGTTTTGTTGCCCTCTGGTCCCTTTGGACCATTTCCCCACCTGCCTGTGTTGCTCCAGCTCTTCCTTCGTCTATTTCCCAGGGCATAGGAGATCTAGCACACAGTAGATCCTTGTAGATATTTGTGGGGAAAAAGTGATCAGCCCTGGCTGAAGCAGACTTTACCCAGGAGAGAAGGGAGAGAGAAACTCATATTTATTGGACACCTGTTATGTATCAGGCATTTCCTAATGTTCTTTCATTCACTCCTCAGGACAACCCATCACTCTCTGAAAGTGGAGGGTGGGTTGTCCAGTGGAAACCACCTCCCACCCAGACCAGGGGCTCTGAGAACCTGTCAGTGTACACAACAGCAATAGCTGGCTCTTGGCTACTTCTTCCCTGGCTTCCTGGGTCCAGGGAGTCCTCCCCCTCTTCCCCAGGGCACCCCTAGAATGGTAAGCCACAGTGATTCCAGAAGTCATACCACTTGGGTCCAGCCCTGGCTCTGCTACTTATCTGTGTGACCTTGGGCAAATTACTTCACCTCTCTGGGCCTCAGCCACCATGTCTGTAGAATAGGAATAACAAGTACTCCACTCAGAGTTATCATGAGGCTTGAATGAGTTGATGGATGTAAAGGCCCTAGAATAATATGCCTGACAAATGGCGAGTGCTCAATAGAGGTTAACTATTGCTATGACCTGTTGCTGCTTTCGACCTCTGCCATCATATGCTTATGACCACTAAGATGAGATCTATGGGCAGGATGCAGTGTGCAGGTGGACAGAGATATGATTTAAAAAAAGAGTGGGGGAAAAACATTAAAAATTAATAAAAATGTTTTTTAAAGAGTAGGATACCCAAAAATCACCCCTGGCACTCTCTCCTTCCCCATCTCTTCCACATTCATCCTCAGAATACCCTGCTGGGACTTCTTATCCTTCATCAGAGATGCCCAGAGGGTTTCCAGTCACCAGTTCCACCTGGAGAAACATTTTTCAGGTGGCCCCTCCCCCCCGTTTGCATTCCCCAGCCCCGCAGACTGAACCCAGAGGTCCAGGTGGGTTTGTCTCTGCAGGATCAGGGCAGGGAAGAAGCAAGAAGGAGTGCATGCTGGAGACCCAGGTTTTGCATCCTCGCAGACCTCGGGCAGAGAGCCCCTTCCCTGGGGCTCCACCCTTGCACGTTGCCTGTGGCCTTGCAGGGAGGGAGGGCCTCCTCCCAAGGCCAGCCCTCCACCAGGTGGCAGGGACAGCGGCAGCTGGAGCAGGTGGCGAGGGAGGCAGCCTCCTGCCCAGCAACTGCAGGAGTCATGAGAGCCTTCGCCGCTCTGCCCTCCCTCCTGGGGTGGCAGGTCCAGGCAGAGTGCCCTGCTGGGGTGTTTGACACACCTCCTCATCCGCCTGGCTTCTGCTTCGCCCGAGTGATGCACGTCATCGTTGACTCTCTTCTCATCTATATTAATTATGACCTTTTATTAGCATATTTCTTTCCATTCAGACTGTGTTTTTACATGGGAAGGTCCAATGAAGACACCACTCTGCCCCTAAACTGTCCTTAGTAATGCAGCCCGCCTTCCTTCCAGCAACATCCATGGTCCACCCAATGTGTTACCAACCAGTCAGCTCTGCCTTCTCAACTCAACAGGCCCCGGCTGTCTGCAACATATAGTTTGGCCCTCGACTGCACACTGTTTGATCTGGGTCTCTAATGGGTCCCCAACAGCAATGGGGTCCCACTCCCTCTCATCTGCACTACAGTTCCTTCAACATTGAATGCCTGTCTGTCCACTCTTCTCACTGTACTCAACCTAATTGTCCTTCACATCCCAGCTAAGTGTCACCTTGGTCGTCAGAAGTCTTTGCTGACCCCTCCTCAAGCAGAGTTGACCTTTCCTGCCCTTGAACCCTGGAGTACCTTGTAGGTGCACTCCTCTGCCATCATAAATCATGCAAACAAATATTTGGCTACTCATCAGCCTCCCCCACCAGGCTGCAAGCTCCAGGAAAGCAGGAATTGTGACACTCATTCATTCATGCATGCATTGTATCAGTCATTTGTTCAACAAATATTTATTGACCCCTATTGTCTGCCAGGCACTGTGCTGTGTGTTAAGTATACAGTGGTGAACAATACAGACAAAATCCAAAGCTTCCTCCGTCTCCTTCTAGCCATATGGCTTAGACAGCTGGTGGTGAATGGAGAAGGGCAGAGGAGTAGAAATGGGGAGACCAGTCGGGAATCCACTGCATAATCCAGGCTGAAGGTAATGGTGCCTTGGTCTGGGAGAGTCAAAGGAAAATGGATAAATTCCAGATGTATTTTGAAGGTGGAATCTATGGATTTTTTTTATTTTTAGGAGGTACCAGGGATTGAACCCAGGACCTCTTCATGGAAAGCAGGAAGCAGGAATTCAACCACTTGAGTTACATCTGCTCCCCAAAGCATTTTCTCTCTCTCTCTCTCTGATTTTTTTTGTCTGTTTGTTTATTTGTTTTTAGGAGCCTTCGGGGATTGAACCCAGGACCTTGTACATGGGAGGCAGGCTATGGGTTTTGCTGATGGATTCAAGATGGAAGTTAAGAGAGAAGAGAACATCAAGGTTAGCTACTAAGATCTGATTTGAGTGGTGAGTAAAGGGGATATTAAAGGAGGAACCCTCTGGCATGGAAGGTGGAAGAAATCATCCCAGAGAAACTGCCAATTAAGTCATCACTTGGCAGTGAACATGAGTCTAGGACTCAGAAGTGAGGTCAAAAATGGAGATTAACACCAGAGAGTCTTCAAGGTACAGATGAGATGTGCGGACTTGGGAATGGAAATGGGGGAGGTGGGGAGACAGAGAGAGCTAGAGCTAGAGAGAGATTTAGAGATGGAGATAGAGACTCACGATGAACACACACACCCAGCCATTTAGCAATTGGGTAGAGGAGGAGAAGGGGAAATCTGTGATAGACTAGAAGCAGCAGCCAGACAGGAAGGAAGCCAGGAGATGGCATTTACAGAGCGCCAGAAAGGAGAGCACATCAAGGGGGACTTGTGGCCAGTTATTTGGAAAACGGTTGAGAGGTGGAGTGAAATGAGTAAGGTGGCCATTGGGTGTGATACTAGGACTGAGGCAGTAATAATTCGGTCTGCTCACAAAATCATTTCCGTTTCCACCTAGGCAGAGTCAAACTGTGTTTTCCAGAGTCCCATTCAGAAGGGTGAGATCACGAGGCTGAACTCTGGCCAGTGGAATGTGCATAGAAGTGATGTAAGCCATTTTCTGGCCACGTGGTCTTCCAAGCCCTCTATTCCTTTATCTGGCAGCTAGACGCTGAGGGCTCTGAGGTTCCTGGGAATAGGGAGCTTTTGGATGGGAGGAGCCTGGGTCTCTGTTGAATGCATGGTATTCAGCCCCTTCTCCCCTCCTGCCCATGCAACTGTCCACACTGGACAATACATAAATCTGTATTGGGTCAAGCTACTGAAACTCAGGGGTGATTTCTTACAGCTGTTGACCGAGACTGACAAATGCAGAAATCTTAACAGTTGAGTAGGAAGGGAAAAGTATGGACTGCAGGGGGTTAAAGAGTTAATGTGAGGTGACCAAATAGTGATATTGTGCGTAGACCATTCTTGAGAGGTTTGAATAAGACAGACAGATCGTGGCAGCCAGAATTTGTCATGGGATCTAGGAGGTAAGGCAGAAAATGGGATAAGCTAGGCTGTACTTACTTACTAATGAAAATTATATAGAATGGTGAGGAAAAAGCCAACAATCAAGATCTTGGCTATTTGGTGTCTGAAGTTCTCAGTAGCTGACTCAGAATAGAAGTTCAATAAAAGTTTGACAGCATTAGCAACAGTAAGTAATATTTACCAAGCACTGGGGACTATGCCAAGAGAGTTGGGTATGTTAGTTCTTTTAATACAACAGCCCTATGAAGTGTGTGTCCTTGTTTTACAGGTGAGGAAACAGAAGCACATCTATGTATCTGCCACCTTCATATGTAATTTTCCCAGTAGCTGCTCCAAGTGAAGCTGGGATCTCAGACACAGGTCTCCCCAGATCTGGAAATCCCAGCCCTGATCCCATTCTGTTGAAGGCTTTCTGTCTGTTTACGCTTCTCTCCCTCTGGAGGGCAGGACATAGGAAGTGCTCAATAAATATTTTACAATTGCTTGATGATGTTATATTGCTCGAAATTTTCACACCTACTATCTCATAAGGTTTTAAAAAAAGTTATTCTCCATGGTGAAAGAGTAAGAACAGAGGACAAAGAAAGAGCCCCAGCCTTGCCAGCTATGCAGATTTCCATTAGCCTTTGCAAAATCCATGATGATTCTATTTTCTTCCTCCCTCCCTTTCTTCCTTCCATTCCCTAACTCTACCTTCCTCCCTTACTTCTTTCTTTTCTTCCCTCCTTCTCTCCTTCCCTCCTTCCTTCCTTCCTGTATTTTTTTATGTTTCAATTTCCATCACTGTTATACATGAGTATAGTTTAGAAACAACTAGTTTTATAAGGCTTGCTGTGAAAAACAGTCATCCCAGGCTCCACTTTTCACCCATTTCCTCTTCTCCAGAGGCTATTTAAATCACTTAAGTATTTTAACTATTTTTAAACTATTTTAATAGGTTATTTTGCTACTTTCCTCCCTATCTCTTACATACTTGGAGGGCTAGTTCTTGATTTTTCAATTTAACTGTTATCTATTAGCTCTCCACCACAAAGATGAAAGTGCAGCTCTCTTTTTTTCTTCCCTTGCCTGAGCGCACACACACACAAGCATACTTACTCTCAAACACCTGTTCTACCTCCGTCTTTCCTTCCTTCCTTCCTACCTTCCTTCTTTCATTCATTCCTTCCTTCTTTCATTCCTTCCTTCCTTCATTGCTTCACTCTTTCCTTCCTACCTTCCTTCCTTCCCTCTCTCCTTCCTTCTTTCCTTCTTCCATCTCTTACTCTTCTTTCCTTCCTTCTATCTTTCTATCCCTTATTCATTCATTTATTTCCTCATTCATTCTCTCAATGAGAATTTTATTGGTGTCTACCATATACTGTGCTGAGCTCTGAGGGAGGAATGAGAGGGAGGATTCAAGATGCTGTCCTTGCTAAAGAGCATATGGTCTAGCTGGAGGGGCAAGTCTAGTAAGCAGAAAGCACGTGAGCTACCATGTAAGGTGTCTATTTAGATGTTAGAGGTGTAGACAAATGATATGGATGGCAAGGGGCTGCCAAAAGCAAGTCATTGTGGCTATAGCATTTGAGAAAACCTGTCCTGGGACTAAAAGCAAGAGAAGAGCTTTAAAGGACAGGCGGGGTTTGGACTGGTGACAGGTCTGGGTGAGGGCAGAGCGAGTGATGTCCAAGGGCATTTGGGGCACAGGAAGAGGCCAGTCTGCACAGAAGGTTTGTGTGGGGCTGGGGGGGATGGGTAAGAGGCTACACATGCCACCTTCCATCAAGCCTTTTCCCATGACTCCTCCTACAAATAGTCATTACCCCCTCTACCAGCTCCATTTCTCTTCACAAATCACTTTTGGATTTGGGGAGATATTATGGTAAGCCTTGACCTGTACCTGTCTTCATATGTCCAACCCCCCCAAGTCCTCAGCTTTTCACACGGGTTTATTGAGTGATGGCTTTGAAAGCAAGCCAAGGGAAATAACACTCTTCACACTGTACTGAGCGCGAGGCTAGGCGTCCCTTCAGGCAGGAACAAGCACCCACAGTTGCAGGCCAGAGGGCCGGCAAGGCTGAGCACGTGGGCACGTGCCGCCCTGAGATTCTGGGCCACTGTGACCCAAGGGCCTACTTCCATTTGCATCTCAAGCTCCTGAGATGCTCACAGCTGAAGGGGGGTGGGGACTGGCGCTGTATCCTCAGCCCCTGAAGATATTCAGGCAGAGCCACTCACCAGCCAGTGAGGAAGTGGCTGCCGGGCCCCATTAGCCCAGAAGCAGCAGCAACACATTTGAGTCGAGAGGGTCAGGCAGCCCCAGAAAGTCTGCGCCAGGCCCCCTCAGTGATTGCAGCAGGAGCCCTAGTTATTTCTTCTCTGAGGAGCTGGCCCTGCTCGGGTCTGCATGGGTGTGTTGTTGTCCCTGGGTCTCCTTTCCCCAGAATCCAAGACCCAACTGCAAAAATCAGGTCTCTCCAAAACCCAAGGTGGGAGTGAAGGAAGCTGGTCCTCCCCCACCGAACCAGCCTGGCCCCCGCATGCCGCCCGCCAGCTGTTCAGGCTCCCCTGCCCTCCTCTGCTTTTCTCCAGTCTCTAGGAGGCAGGGAGGGGTCTGGATCTCTTCATCCATACTAAGCCCCTGCTAGCCGAGCAAGCCTAGCCGGGGTCCTCTTCCAACTTCCTCCCTTGCCTCCCTGATAGCATCTGGCAACGTGGACCTTGCCTCTCCCAAGCCATCTGTGCCCCCAAGCGGCAGTGTCACATGTGGCTTGTGACAATTTTGGATTGTCCGAGCAGTCCCTTGTCTTCTCCATGTGGCTTTCCCATCCAAGAAACTGTACATTCTCCAGGCAAAGACCCTGTCATTTTGTCTCCTTGTCCACGCAGCGTTGGCCTGGGGACTGGGCACTCAACATGCGTTTGTGGGATGGAGCGAAATGCAACAGGGAAGCCCAGGGATGGATATGGTTCCCCCACTGGGCGCCAGCAGCCGGAGAGGCCACCCCAGGGGTGTGTCGGTCTGTTTGCTTTTTCTTAGAAGACTTGTGCTGACTGTGGCCTGTTAGTAAAGCAAGTTTCCACATCCCAAAAACAGACCTACTGATTGCTGGGGAAAGCAGGCTTTTGATTCAAAAGTTGATCTGAGACCATATTGAATTTCCTCTAGAAGAAGACTCAGCCACTTGTGCGTGCACGTGTAGAGCTTGGCTGTGGAGCAGGCTCATGCCCCACTGCACCCACATCAACTGGGCGGCTGTTCTGTGCTAGGCAAGCACTGAAGGCACTAGTGAAAGAGAGGAAGCAGGTGGGGGTGGCAGTGCCAAGCCGCAGTGTGTTTCTGGAGCCTCTCTTGCCTCCCCTGTGATTCCTGGAGGGCTTGGGGATGTCTGCCATCTTGTCAGCACCCACCCACTGGGGCCCCGTGTCCATTTGACGGGACAGGGAAGGGATAAATGACGAGTCCAGCCAAGACCCCAGATAGACAGTGCAAAAATACCCTAGGATCCTACCAAAACTCAACCCCACCAGTTGGGAATCCAGGCAGATACCTCACATCTGCGTTTGTCTGTTCCTTGAACAAGGGAAGAGCAGCCCTTCCCCAGGGACACCCCCACCCCCGCCACCCCCGGCTCATCGCTGTCCGTGGTGCTGATGGCTGTGGCTGCAGGACTTCCCTTGGCAGGAAGGGATCCGGTTTCAGAAATCCAAGAATTAGCTCAAGTTCCTGGGCTTTAATGCGAGGCCAGAGCTCAGGGTGGAAATGTTGACCACCCCATCTCTGCTCCTCCCCTCCTGATCCCACCTCAATATAAGAGACAGCCCCCCATACCCCGCACCGGCTGGGAGTCAGGAGAGCGGTTCTCTCCTCTCTGGTTCCTGCCTCTTGGTTATGCATTCGTTGTATGCACACACACTCACAAAGGTGCTCACTCACACACAAGCATTCTCTCATTCACAGACATGCTCACACACACTCATACACACACACATTCGCATATATTCTCTCATTCATGCACACTCTCACACACACATATGCACACCGTGCAACACATCTGTGATGAGGCAACCACTAAACCTCTCTAAGTCAGCTTTCTTCCCAGTGGGGCGAGCAAGAAATCAAGCATGGGGTTAAAAATGTAGCTTGACAACATCAAAAGGGCCGTCTCCAAACTCTAGTCATATTGTTGGTTTTGTTGGTTTTTGAAGAATGTGAAAGAAGCCTGTGATCCTCGCAGATTCAGCTGGTGAGGTCCTCAGCTGCACAAGATGCTGAGCCTAATCTGGGGGGTCATCAGAAATCAGAAGAGTTATGCAGACCCCATCTCCCAACCAAAGATCTGACTTCTGTTGGAGTCACCCGTTTCCAAAAGCGTTCCCATAAAGTTCATCCTTGACAGAAGAAAGTATTCCTTTTTCCTTGGAACACTGAGTCAAGTTTTTTTGTTTGCTTGCTTGCTTGCTTGCTTGCTGGAGTAATGCCCTTTTCTGAACCTTTACTATGGTCACCATGCTATGTTTTCCCTGACATATTAGGCTAGATTTTATGTATCACTTAGAAAATGGATTCTAGAATATTCTAGAATATTCTTGCTCGGGTTCCAACCTTGGCTCTGCCCTTAACTAGCTGTGCTGCCTAGAGAAAATTCTTTCATCTCTTTGTGCCACTGTTTCCTTATCTGTGAAATGGAGATAATAATAGTACTTATCTTAGAGGGATGTTCTGAGAGGTAAATAAGTTAAGACATATAAAGCTCTTAGAAGAGTGCCTGGCATGCAGGCAGCTGTCTAAAACTATGGCCTCATACTATTATTATTGTTATTATTATCATTATTATATTAATAATATTATTGAAAGGGCACTAGTGATTGTAAAATCCGTCCTTGGGGGAAATGCTGGGTTAAGGCACTGCCTCTGGAAGGCCTGCCTAGAAACGCCATGCAGTTCTATGCTTCTGCAGCCTTTGCGCAAGCCGTTTCATTTCCCCCTCCTAGCGTGTCCTCCTCACAACTTCAGTCTCCTGGTGAATTCCTTTCAGCCTTCAAAACTGAATTCCAGTATCTCCTCCTGGGAGGAGCTTCCATGAATCTCTCAGGCAATGGTTCATCACTCCTTTACTTCTGGGTACAACATTTTGGCTAGGCATTGCCTTGATTAGAGGACTGGTCGCAACAAATTGTGACTTTATGACTTCATATTTCTCTCCCCCACTAGGTGCTGTGATCTCTTTGAGGGTAAGAACTTGTGATGGTTTAAGGCTGTACGGACCCCAGAAAATCATGTTTTCAAAGCTAGTCCATTCCTGTGGGTGCGCACCTACTGTGAGTAGGGCCTTCTGATGAAGTTACCTCAGTCAGGGTGTGTCCCCGAGTGGGTCTTATTCCTCTTACTGAAGTCATTTATAAATGGGAAAAATATGGAGAGAAGGAAAGCTGTGGAAGCCAGAAGCTAAAAGCAACAAGACCGGGGGAGTGGACTTGGCCCAGTGGTTAGGGCGTCTGCCTACCACATGGGAGGTCCGCGGTTCAAACCCCGGGCCTCCTTGACCCGTGTGGAGCTGGCCCACGTGCAGTGCTGATGGGCGCAAGGAGTGCTGTGCCACGCAAGGATGTCCCCCGCGTAGGAGTGTCTCCCATGTAGGGGAGCCCCATGTGCCAGGAGTGCGCCCCATAAGGAGAGCCGCCCAGCGCAAAAGAAAGTTCAGCCTGCCCAAGAATGGCGCCACATACACAGAAAGCTGACACAGCAAGATGACGCAACAAAATGGAACACAGATTCCTGTGCCGCTGACAACAGAAGCAGACAAAGAAGAACATGCAGCAAAAAGAAACAGAGAACAGACAACTGGGGTGGGGGGAAGGGGAGAGAAATAAATAAATAAATAAATAAATAAATAAATAAATAAATAAATATATCTTAAAAATAAAAAAGCAACAAGACCCAGAAGGAAAAGGCCACCAGATGCCACCCTGTGCCTTGCCATGTGACAGGAGGATCACGGTAGCCAGTCTTTAGGGGAAAAAGCATCGCCTGTCGATGTTTTGATTTGGACATTTTCACGGCCTCAGAACTGTAAGCTTGTCAGTGTATAAATCCACATTGTAAAAGCCAACCCATTCCTGGTATATTGCTTTCAGCAGCCTACCTGGCTAAAACTGAACTACAATCAATTTACCTCTCGATGCTTATCTCTAGCACTTAGCCCAATGACGGAGAGACCCTTGTTGCTCATCAGGTGTTTGTCTAACTTCACTAATCAATCGGCCAATTAAGCGAATGCTTGCACGTTGCCTGGAGACGCCACATGGGAAGCCCTATACCATTCGCCAGCATGGTGAGGTAAAGAGCGTGGGCGCTGCTGGCCTCCTCGACTTACCGGCTGTGGGACCCTGAGCAAGCCGCTTCTCTTCCCTGAACCTATCCCTCATCTTTAAAAATTGGCAAAAACTTGCCTCTTGGTGTTGGAGGGAGAACGGGAGCTGAATGTCATCCCTGCCCCTGCCCCCACCTACTTCTCACAAAAGTATCACGGATTTTTCCTCTTGGAAAAAGAAGGCAGGGCCCAGTGGGTTCCAGGGATTTTCAAGAGGAGGTGGGGGTACCACCACAGTCCCAGTTTAAATTCCTGAATCGTTTTCCCCGAAGCTCAGCAAACCTGTCTGGCCCGCTTACTCCACGCAGGAGCAGAGTACGCAGCAAAAGAGGGGACCTCCTAGCAACAAGGGGTGAGGCTGAGGGAACCCCTCCCTTGCCCACCACCCTCCTTCCTGCAAGTTCGAGCGCCACCAGCCTCTCGCTGTCATGTCTCTGTCTCTTGGGCTCTGTTAGATGGCCATAATCCCTCCGGCGGTGTGCGGGGATGAGTGAGAATCCAGCACAGGGAGCTGAGGCTGTGGCTCCGAGATATCAAGTCACCTCCAGCCCCCAGTCCCTGCGCCTGTCCTCCAGTCACCCAATGCAGGCGCCTCGCCTGCACCCTCCTCCTGCTCCTTTCAGTGCCAGCGTGATGGGAACATACAGATCAAGGCTGGGGTCCTAGGGCCCTCCCAGGGGAAGTGGGCTCCCCCCAGAGGCCAGAAGAGTCCACGCAAGAGGACCTTTGGGCTGGAGGGCGGGGCCGGTGGCAAGCGTGGAGGCAGAACAGCGGTTCAAGTAGAGTTGGTCTCCCCCATCCCACCCTGCCCACACACAAGCCTCTGGGCTCTCAGTTCCCTCCTGCTCCAAGCCAGGCTTCACACACTTGCCCTATCCTTCCAAACCCCCAACAGTCTCCCTCAGCCTGCATTTTCTGAGAGGTGAGCACAGTTCTCCCCTGGAAACACATGTAAGAATGCAGAAACCCGCAGGGAGGGTAACAGTGAGTCACTAACACCTTAGTCTGAATTGATGCCTTAGAGTCTTCCCAAAGGACAGACGATGCCAGGTCCCCCAGGAGAGTCGGGTACCAAGGACGGCGGAAAAGTGGGACCCGAGGAAGGCAGGGAGTGAAGTGCATGGAGAAGGGATCCCAGTGTCAGAACTAGGTTCAGATTCGGGCTGTGCCAGTCACAGCGTTGGGGGGCTACTTCTGAGCGGGTGCTTCCATGCCTACCAAATAGGCGCCATGGTAGCACCCTGCCAGGTGCTGGTGAGTGCAAACGAGAACATGTGTTCAAAGAACCTGGCACGTCCTAGGCACTCAGGACAGTTTAGTTCCCCGTCCCCTTCCCTCTCCAGGGAAGGAAGAGACAGGCACGTGGGAAGGAGGCAGGTGAGGAGGTGGGGCTGGGGCTGGAACCGAGCCGTGGCCCTGGGAGACTTCTTTCCATCAGGGCTGGCCTCGTTGTGCGGGGATGGAGGGTGGAAGTGGGGGTGCTGCTACGCACGAGCCCACCCCGGCAGGCCCCCTGGCAGGCACCCCGCATCAGCCCGCCACCCGGCCTTGCCCCAGCCAGGCTCTCCGGCCAGCAAAGCCACTCTGTATGCAGGAGGACGAGACAGCTGGCTGAGCACATGGCCCGTGTTGACACAAACACGCGAAAGGCCTGCGGGCAACATGAGGCGGCCGCGGCCTGCGCCGCCGAGGGGAGCAGCCAGGGCGCCGCTGCGCTGGCATCCACATGACACCTCGACGTGTGGGGAATGCCAGCGGGCCCAGGCCTGGGGCCAGCCATGCCCGAGAGGGAACGAGGGGCCGTCAGGGTCAGATCGCTGGGCTCCGCATCTCCCCATCTGGGCTGGGGCTCAGACAGGCCCAGGCAGGCTCCCCTGTGACTCCCCTGCTCCTCTCACTCCTCTTGCTCACCTGAGTCCCAGGGTGAAGAGGGGAAGGTGTAATGACAGGGTGCAGTCTATGTTCTGTGTCCCCACTGTGTGCCTGCAAGTGCCCACTGTGCTTACCGTATGCCCACCGAGTGCTTGCTATCTGCCCTCTGGGTGCCTACTGGGTGCCTTCTATGTGCCCACTCTATGCCTGCTGTGAGCTGAGGGCTCACTATGTGCCGGCTGAGTGCCTACTATGTGCCCTCTGTGTGCCTGCAGTATGCCCACTATGTGTCTGCCATGTGCCCACTGTGTGTGCCCACAGGCCTTTAGGACAGCAGGGTGCTCCCCCACCTTCCCTCGCCCCACAGCACCCTCTGGATGGGAGAGGCCCCGGCCTCCTGGAGCCGAGCCACCCTGGAACTCCCTCCTCGGGACAGCTGCCTTGCCTGCACTTGAAGTCACAATACCACAGTGTCGCCGGCCCCACCCCTCAGGGCAGCCAGATTGAAGGAGGCCAGGCCCCCACGGTGCCCGGAGCCCGCTGGGCGCCATGCACGAGGCTGCCGCATCCTCTCGTTCCTCCTGCCCTCCCCAGATGCAGGCACCTTCGCAGCCCCCTTGGTCAGTCTTCCATGGGAGAAACAGGCCTGGTCGGAGATTTGTCTGAAGAGATTAGTTGTAGGAAAAGGCCTCTGCCGGCGTGGGGGCTGGCGAGGCCGGTGGAGAGCTGCAGGGCGGGCCAGCAGGCAGGGCAGGCCAGAGCTCCCGGCCTGAGCTGAACCTGCAGCCGCAGGCGAGAGAGCTTCTCCTTCCCGAGGGATCCTCAGCTCTGCTCTGAAGGCCTTCCAACCGATCGGCTCAGGCCCACCCAGGTGATGGCGGATCATCTCCCTTCCTTAGCGCCAACTGAATACAGGCATTCATCCCATCTACAGAATAACTTCACAGCAACATCTATATGAGCGTTGGATTGAATAACCGGGAACTAGAGCCAGGCCAAGTTGGCGCATGAAGCTGACCTCACAGTCCCCCCAAGGGGCAGACACGCAGGTCACGGGGGTGGGGAGTCCCTTCAGAGCCTGGCCCAGGGCCCAGCCCCCTCACCCCTCCTATGGGGGGACAGCCGGGCCCCTCTCTGTATCTGCCCTGAGCAGACGTCGATGCAGTGGAGAGATATGGGCCTGGTAGAGGAGGCAGGAAACAGACGCCCAGTGCTCCACCAAGAGAAGGACGTGTCCACAGAAAGCATGGGGAGTTCCGAGGGCTGTCAGTGTGGCATCTCCAGAAGGCCCACCCATGTCAGGGCTCACCCGGGGACCCCAGGGCAAGAAAGACCTGGTCTGTGCCCTAAAAGGGCTCCCCAGTGGGGGGTGGCAGACAAGTAGGGGGCAGGGGCCCCTGGGAAGTACACACCAGTGCGGCCATCGCATTGCACAGGCCACCCAGAGGGCGCAGGGGCTCTCGGGGAAGGAATTCGAGGAGGGGCCTGCTGGCCTGGTTTGGCCCACTCTGGACCAGAATCTGGATTCTGATCGCCAGGTAGACTTTCCCCCAGCGAGGTGTTTCCGAACCTTTTGAAGGGCCCCTTAGCTGGTGACTTTATCAAGGAGCAAATGTGTATTTCAAGCACCCTGCCCTCCCCCACTCTGCTGAGGCATCAGGCAAGCCCCTGGCAGGTACGGGTAACCAGGACCAGGGAAGGACGCTTGGTGGGGGGCTCTCCCGTTCTTCTCAGGGAGGAGCCAGTAAGAACCCAAGTGTGGGGTCTCAGGTCCCAGGCATCTCCCTGCCCCGGGACCTTGTTAAACCCACACTTCAGCCTCAGCCCCTATACGGGAAGCCTGGAGCCCCTAGACGCCACCTCCCACTTGCTCCAGGAGCCCCGGCAGCGCCAGTCGTACCCAGCGCCGCCTCTCTGCTGTCCCCGGGCTCTGTGCACGCGGACCCAGGGACCACTTCCTGCTTGGGATCCAGACTGGTAGCCGGCTGGAGGCGACCTGCATAGCCTGCCCCCTGGTGGCAGCCGGCAGCTGTTACTGCCTAAGCCTCTTGCCCAAGTTCATCCAGGCCAGGTCACCGCAGCCAGAGAGGCTGGCTGTTGGGGGAGATCAGGAGGGGGTCCCCAAGAAAAGGAGGCATCTGATCTGGGTTTCATAAACCAGAGGCTAAAGAAAGGGAGGGCATTCTGGGCCTCAGAAAACGACATGTGCAACGGCAGGAGGACGCAAAGAGGGACCTTGAAACTGGAGGTAGGATACGGGGAGGCAGGAGGAGAGGGGAGGTGTTCCCATCGGTAGAAATAAACTAGGAACGAGAGGCAGGAGCAGGCGGCCCTGAGAGAGCCTGTCAGCCAGGCTGAAGTGGGAGCCATCCTCCGCCATGTCCCGAGATCGTCTGGGCCCTTATTAATTGGGGAATGGAGAAGTGGGTCCTTCCCCTGAAGTCAGTGGAGTGTTTGCTGTAAAGGACCTCCCGGCCAGGTCCCCATGCATCTGACTCGTGAAGCAGTCTTCAGGTGTAAAGAGATGCAGCTCACCAGGAACGGAGGGGCACTGGGACCAGAATTGACCCGGGCAGCACCCCACCCCCACCATCCAGGCGCACTGGGATAATACCTTGATCCACCTGCAGCTGCTGCATCTCCTTTCCATGGTTCAGAAAACCAAGCCTGGTCCAGGGAAGCAAAGGCAGGATGGGGGAGGCAGGGGGTATTAGCCAAAAGGTGGTGGTGCAAATGGACCTGGCTTTTAGCACACCCAGGCTATGAAAAAACTTAGTTCCTGTTCCACCTCAACTCTCCATGCACATGTGTACATTTTGTTCCCTCTCTGGCTCTGCTGCTTCCTCTGCAAGACAGGAGGGTTGGTGAGACCTTTAAGGGGCCTTCAAGCTCAACCACTGTATGTAAGCTCCGACTGGTCTACCAGGAGACACCTCTCCTTCTACAACAGCAGTTGTAGTCCCAGCCCTTTAACCACGAGCTCCCTGGTGCATTTAAAAGACATTCCCACCTTTTTTCCTAGGTTCATCTCAAGGGCACGACGGAGGGCAATCTGTGTGTGACCTGACACTTCCTAGACACCCACCACGCCCTTGGCACATGCTGGGCACTGGCTAGGGAGAGGTCTCCTGCCCCGGATGTCCACCACCTAAGATGGAGAATGAAATGAGCCTGGGGTTAGAGTAGAAAATCCCTCAGGTTGGAGTCCAGCGCTGCTCTGACCAGTGGGAGACCTTGGGCAAGAGATCGCCGTGAGCCTTAATTTCACGATGTGCGCAGCGGGACAAACAACATGGGGCAGGCGCTTCGGGGCCCTCCCAAAGCCCCGCCCTCCCGAGACCTGGGCGAGCCGCCGCCCCTATGCCACTCGCTGCAGCGCGCGCCCCCTGGCGTCCAGAACCCGCTCTGCACTTTGTGCTTCAGCAGAGGGAGGCGGCGTAGAAACACTCCAGCTGCTGCCCCTTGTAGAGGGGCAATGGAGGCATCTGTGCCACGCCTTTCCCATCCCTGTCTCATTCCTCCACTCCCTTACTGGTGTCTTCTGAAATCAGCTCCTGTAATAGCTGGCCCCCAAAAAGATATGGCCACACGCTAATCCTTGTAACCTGTGGATGTGACCTCTTTTGGAAAACAGGGTCTTTGCAGGTGTAATTTCGTTAAAGATCTTGAAACAAGGAGCTCATCCTGGATTATGCAAAGGCAAGTTCCGTATTAAAGGCGCGCAGAGGGGATCTCGGCCGGCAGGAGCAGATGTGGCCTCAAGCCAAGGCAGGTTGGCCGCCACCAGAAGCCTGGGAGGCGAGGAACGATTCTCCTTAGAGCCTCCAGGGGGAGCGCGGCCCTGCCGGCACTTTGACTTTGGACTTCTGGCCTCCGAAACTGTGAGGCAATGGATTCCTGTTATTTCCACTTGGTTTTTGTTTTTGTTTTTTATGGCAAATGAATTCTGTTCGCTTGGGTCCCTGTCTTGGGCTCTGCCCCCTTAGGGTATGGGAGAATCGCATGAGATGGGTGTGGACATTCCTGCCTAGCCATGGTAAGCACCCCAAAACCTGATTGCTATTTGTGGGTAGCAGTGAAAGGGCTAGTAAACGCGTAATTATTGCGATTGCTTTTAGGCCAGGAATTTGTATCTCCTCTCTCCTCCGACCCTCCCTAGAGCATGGGGGCTCCCTAGCTCTCCCACCTCCTCCCTTTAAGTCCTCAGAAATGCCCCAGGCTCTCCAGCACCGCCTGGACGGCCCCCTTCCAACAGGCAGAAGGGGAGCTCCAGCCCTTACCCAACCCCTCCCCTCTCACTTGGCCCCAGTGCTGAAGTGGGGTTTGGGGGCAGGAGAGACAGCTGGCCCTGGCCCCTGACATCCCAAAAGACCAGGGCTGAGTCCTTCCATCCCTCCTGTAGTCCCACTCACAACCCAGATATGAGCCACGGAGACTGGTGAGCAACGCTGGGCCCGTGCCGTTCCCAAACAGGCCTCCTCTCTCCAGCCGTGCAACCCACCGCCTCCTTCCACCCAGCCCCGTTCTCCCCTCCACCCCAGGTGACCTCCACGGCCTGGGGTCCTTCTGTGGGAAGAGACCCTGGAGGAGCTCTTACCAGAAGTGTGAATTTGCCATTTTTCCACGAGGCTGGAAAGAGCAAAACTCTAACAAGGATTGGTTATTCCAATGACAAAGGGGCAGGATTCTAAGCCAGAGCAGGCCTACTTGGGGTGCAGAGTGGAGTCCCCCAACTTGGGCTCTCAGAGGAGCTCCAGCGGCCCCTCCCCTCCATCCCATGCCCCCGGGATCCACACCCAGGCCAGCCTGTTTCTAAAACAAGAGGACTTTTTTGGGAGAGTTGGGTTGTAACAGTGGAGTAAGGATGGAGGTGGGAGGAAATAAACGAGGCCCCTCTCTCAGCTCCCCTCCCTCCTGATGCCTCGGAACAGCTTAGAGGCCGAGTTGCCCCCTCTCCCCCTCGGGCACCGACTCGGTCCCCGGGAGCTCGGCCCTGGGCTGCAGTGGGCAGAGAGCCCAGGCGCCCCCGCCAGCCCCCTGCCCACCCCAGCCCTGCTTAGAGGACAGGGCTGAACTGATTCTGTCAGGAAGGGTTAGCCTTGTCTCCAGGGCTGGCTGGATGTGAGCGGATGAGACAAATGCCTTTGGACAGCCGGGATCTGGAGTGCTACCTGCCAGCACGCCGGCCACTCTCTCGGGCCAGCAGTACTCTCCCTGGGGCAACCACGCAGGCTCCATCCAGCCCTTTCTGCACAGACTGGCATTAGGGGGCCAAACGCTAAGGGAGGGGATGGGAGGAAGCCAGGGACCTGTGAGCCTGGGCCCTTGGGAGTCGGGGGTCAGGACCTTGCTGAGAGGTCAACAGCCGGCACTGTCCCCACCTGCCTGCGTCGAGGGTGATGGGTACCTGCTTCCTGGAGAGTCAAGCACTGCATCCACCTGGCCCCCCGGGGCTTCACCCTATCCATGGATGGAGGAGGGGATGGTGATTACCTGGCTGAACACAACAGGACCTTGCAGTGAGAAGGTTCTAGATTGGTTCCCAAGGAGGCTCCCTCCTTGGCCCCTTGGATCCCACACATCCTGCACAGGCAAGCTGGCCATGCGGCTGGCAGCAGGAATGGAGGACGGAGTGGCGAGCCCCAGCCTCAAACTCCAGTCCACTGAGCTCTCCTGCCTGTCCTCCCCTCCTTGCAGGAGACCTCAGAGGCAAGGCCAGGCATGGGAACTTGGCTGGAGCACGTGTATACCAGGCATCGCCGGGGCCTTTGTGCCTAAGCTTGTTGAATCTGATCCAAAACCTGTGTAGCAGGCATTATCACTACCCCAACTTTTTGGAGCTTGAGACTCACAAAAGTGAAGGCACTTGCCCAAGTCCCTCTTGCCACTGAGTGTTCACAGAGCCACCCTCAATACCTGAGTCTGGGGAAGGGAGCCCTGTTCTGGGCCTGGGGGCTGGTGAGGTTGGATTCCCTCCTGCTGATGAAGTTGCCCAGAGTTCCAGACACTAATTCTCCAGGGCCCCTCTAGAAGCTAAGGAACGGTATTAATAAGAGCTGGCTGGCAGTCCGGGCATTTCTCACCTGCAGGTGTTTCCCAGGTTGGAGACAGGTCAGGTATCCTGGGCAACCTGGGCAGGGCCAGGGCCCCTGATTCGTACACAGAGATAACCTTGACTGATGCCATGTGAGGGCGGCTGCTAGGCATGAAATGCCACCCCTAGAGGATGCACTGTACAAAATTTATTGTTTAGGCAGGGTCCTATTTGGAAAAACAATCCCTTCCATCTTTACCTGGGAGTGGAAGTGAGACATGTAAAATCAGAACAAAGGTCATTGGAGGCCATCGTCCAGCCCCTGACGGCAGGGGTGGGAATGTGGGTCTGTCTCGATCAGAACGGCAGAGTGGACTGCACAGAGCACTGCAGTGCTCAATAAGGCTTTGGATAGAAAATAAGAGTGGGGTGGGATGGGGAGACCTGCCCCCACCCTGGTCTGGGCAATTTTAATAAACTGTGGGCCCCGTCCCTCCTCTGTTTCTCTTATGGGTTCTGTTTCTCTTATGGATGAGGTGCAAGGACCTCTGAGCTGAATCCACAGGTGAGTCCCTGGAGCAAATTACCTGTGGATCATTCATCCTTCTAAACGCAGAGCCAGGCCGTGAGTTCAGGAAACATTTGACAGAACCAAATGAAACCCAGCAGCACAAAACCGTGGCCAGCTTCCCCACCGGGGGCCTGCTTGGCTCGCGGACTCCCTGGAGAATTTCCACTTTCGCGCTTGACTCTCAAAGCCTGGGTGTGGGAGCACTCCTCATTGCGACGCTGAGGTCGAATCCTACAAAGATCAGTCTTCTCCAGCACGGCTGCAAACCTGAGGGACGATGTGACTCTTGGGCAAGTTGGCTTCCATTTCCTGATTTTCCGTTGCCTCGATTCTGAAACAAGTGGGTTAGAATAGCCGAGAGTGCCTCTCAAACCCTTTTTATTTGGGCAGCAGGTTCTCTTCTGTGGGAAGGTTTCATGGGGCACTGAAAAGCGATGGTGAGAGTCCCTGAGCCTGAGCGGAACGGCTTTAGGGTCTCACATCCTTGCGAGGAAGCACAGGCTGCACACGGGAAAGGCTGGCCAAACTGGCCCTCGCATCCCGCGGTTCCCCGCCTCAGGCCTCTGAGCCGCCCACCCCACCCCACTCAGGGTGGGCTTGCAGTGGGCACCTCCGGAACGCTGAGCTGTCTCCAGCCGCCCTCGGCCTGCAGGTCAGCTCCCACATGGGAGGCCACCCCCACGTCACCAGCCTTCCAGCAGCTTCTCTTGCTCCCCTGCTAAATATCAGAACTGACAACCCTACCGAAGGAAAGGCATCCCACAAGAGGCATCTCCAGGCATCGGGTCATCGCAGGGGCACCAACGCTCTGTTCAGAAAAGGACTACCTTTTGCGGGGGAGAGGGGAGGTGGAGAGGGACTGCTCCTGGGTATGGAATTTCTATCTGGGATGATAAAAAATGTTCCAGAATTGATTGTGGCAATGGTTGCACAACTCTGTGGATATACCAAAAAAACGCTGAATTGGATATATACATGGGCTAATTGGAGAGTGTGTAAATCATATCTCGATAAAGCTGCTTTGTTTTGTTTGTTCGTTTTTAAAAAGGCACTGCAGATTTCTTGTCAATTAGCTTGGGGGTTGGAGGCCGCCGCTGTGAACGTGGCGACCATGGGGTCTTCAGAACAGGTGAGTTAGAGGAGGAAATTAGCATATTGTTCCTGGCCCTGACCCAGCTAGCCTATGCCTGGCTGTGTGGCTCTGGGCAAGCAACAGAGCCTCTCTGAGACTCACTGTCCTCCTACTTGTCTGTTTCAACCAAAAGACAGTTTGGAAGAAGCTGGGGCCAACTTTCCTTTAATGGGCACCTGCTCAGGCAGGCGATTTTCTGGGTTCTCGGAATACAGGGAACAAAGAAGACAAAACCCCACGCCTTCAACGCGCTCACATTTCTAGTGGTCGAGCTGCAGACAAGCTCCTCCCTCCTCTTACGGCACTTGTGAACGTCAAAATGCCTCCGGAACTCGCCGTCTACAGGCCGAAACCCCCTGTGGAAAGTGGGCCTGCCTCGGGGTGGGCTTTCCAGCTGGTGAAAGCACCCAGGACGGGGCCAGAGCAAGCTGGGCACGGGGAGAGGGCCAGAGGGGCAGCCCCTGAGGCCCGGCATCTTGGCATCTCGGGGCCAGGCACCTGTCAACCTCGGCAGGCACGAGGGGGCCTTGGGGCTTTCCCGAGCCCTTGCGAGGAAGTACTTCCTCCAGAGATCCTCCAAGGCACCAGCGGCAGGCTCTGTGGGGTATAGGGGGGCTGCAGAACAAAGGGTGGGGACCTCTGGTATCACTTTATCGACACCCTCCAGCCTGCCGGCCCCCCAAAGCTGCTAAGAGCCGACCCAGGACTTTCTCCCCAATCCTCACCCCCACGACACAGGAGTGCTACACTAGGAGCTTCAGGCAAGACCTGATAAAGAACTGGGGGACAAGAAAGGGGAAGGAATTAGCACAGAAAGAGCCCTGAGCCTTCACGGCCTGGCTGAGGGAAATGTGGCTCTCTCCTTGCCAACTTCTTGCCCACTGCAAGGGCCGTCCTGGCCTAGGCCAGTCCCCCAGGCACAGTCCAAGCTCCAACCCCCAAGTCCAGATTCAAGAAGACAAAGCCAGCCCCTCTCCCCTCCTCCCACCCGGCTGAGGCCCGTCCTCACACATCCGGCTCACTGACGGAAGGCCCAGCCCTCTGGACAGGTCCAAAACCTCAGCACCATCCACGGCAGGGAAGCAGCAGTCAGCACAGCACAACCACTGCACACCCGGGAGGAGCCCCACACAGGAGCAGGTGGGGATGGGGGAGTTCTGCCAGGGAAACCCCTTCTGTGGCGGCTTGAAGATATGAAGCCCAGAAAAGCACGTTCTTAACCTTGATCCACTCCCATGGGTGTGAACTCATTGTCAGCTGGACCTTTTGATGAGGTTACATCAGTTAAAGTGTGGCCCAACAGAATGAGGATGGAGCTTAATCCTCTAATGGACACCGAGAAGGCCGCAGAGAGAGAAGCAAGAAGCTGGAAGCCAACAGAACCCTGAAATGAAAGGAGAAGACATGGCCATGAGCACTGGAAAAGCCAAGGACCCCTAAAGATTGCTGGCCAGCCAGAGGATACCAGCCCCAGGAGGGAGCAAGCCATCCAGCCTCTGAAATGCTGGGCCAATGAATACCTGTTGTTAAGCCAACTCATTGTATAGGATTTGTTTTAGAGCAGGGAAACTAAAGGAGGTTTTGGTACTGGAAAGTGTGGTGTGCTGTGACAAGTACCTAGGAATGGAGAAATAGCTTTGGAATTGGGTAATGGGTAGAGGCTGGAAGAATTGTGAGGTGCCTCATAGAAAAGTCTTAGATTGCTTTGAAGAGACCGTTGGTAGAAATATGGACATGAAAGGTGCTTCTGATGAGGCCTCAGAAGGAAATGATGAATGCGTTGTTGGCAACAACACTAGAGAGGCGATCCTTGTTATAAAAAGGCAGAGAACTTGGCAAAGTCATGTTCTGATGTCGGATGGAAAGTGCAACTTGGAAATGATGGGCCTGGATATTTAGCTGAAGAGATTTCCAAGCCAAGTGTAGAAGGTGCAGCCTGGTTTCTCCTTGTAGCTTTAGTAAAATATTAGAGGAGAGAAATAAGCTGATAATTGAACCCTTAAGTGCAAAGAAACTGGCAGCTGATGATTTGGAAAATTCTCAGCCTGTTCAGGTAGCATGGACAGACTAGAGCCTGAAGTGGCTCTATCAGGGACTTCCCTGAGCTTCCAGAAAGGGAGTCCCCAGAAAACAAGGCTCCATGCGAGGGTTTAATTGAACAACCCTTTGCTAAAGAGGGTATGGCTGAACATGGATCCAGCCAGCCATTTCAGTGGAAGTCATGACTGGACATGCAGTTATCCAGGAAGGAACCTGCAGAAATTCTATTGTTTGATGGTTTGGACCCCTCTTGAACTGCATGCGAAGCCGACGAGGTGTTTTATAAAATTTGTATGAGCAGAACCTCTGTCAGCCTGGACTGAAAGGGGCAGAGAAGAGACGAATTGAAGGAAGAATGACTTTAAGGGTAGAACCATGGAAATAAAGATCTGGAAAGAAAAGATCTTGGGCCAAGAGAGCAGGCCCAGCCATGTGGGAGAAAAGGGCTGATCTGCCTCTGCGCTTGGAGGGGGCAGGCCTTGTGCCCTGTTGTTCAGGGAAAGTGCCACCAGCCCAGTGCTTGGAGATGACTGGACCTGTGCCCCAGCATTTGCAGGGAGCCCAGCCACCATTCCAATGTTTGGAGCCTTCCCTCCAGTGTTTAGCGGAGGTCACTGAGCAAGCGTGTGGAAGGGGTGGAGCTGCCACTCCATCAGGCCCAGAGGACAAAACACGGATCCACAGATGACTCTCAGACCTTGAACTCTAGTGGAGTTTGCCCTGCTGGTTTTCAGATTTCTTTGGGACCCATGACTCCTTGTTTTCTTTCCACTGTCTCCCTTCTGGAATGGGAATACTTGTCCTGTGCCTGTCCCTCCATTGTACATTGGAAGCAGATAACATTTTTTCTGGGTTTCACAGGTTCATCAGGCAGAGAATTTTGCCTGAGGATGGACCATGCCCATAACTGATTTTGATAAAACTTTGTTCTTAGAATTGTTCTCAAATGGCTTAAGGCTTTGAAGATGGAATGAATTAATTTTGCGTGTAGGAAGAACATGGACTTTTAGGGGTCTAGAGGGTATGGTGACTTGGAGTTATGAACCCCAGAAAAAGATGTTCTTAATCCATTCCTGTGGGTGTGAACTCATTTTAAACAGGACCTTTTGATGAGGTTGCTTCAGGATGGTTCTCAATCCTCATACTAGGGGTTTCATAGAGAAAACCACAGAAAGAGCATAGGAAAAGAAAAGAAGTCAATGGAATGCTGAGGAGAGAGGAGAAACACCGCCATGGGCATCACCATGTGATGGAAAAGCCAAGGAACCTCAAAGACGATGGTCCAGCCAGAAGATGCAGATCCCAGGGTGAAGCCAGCCTCCCAGGCTCTGAAACCGTGAGCCAAGAAATTCCTGTTCTTAAGCCAACCCGCTGCGTGGCATTTGTTTCAGCAGCTGGGAAACTAAAACCCCCTTCACTAGAGAAGGTTCAACAGGGGTGGTGAACGAGATGAATCAGATGGTTCTGAAGTCCGCCCACAAGACTGAATTGAAGCCTGGCCTAAAATTGCTCCACCTGGGCCACCCGCCTGGGCCACCCAGGGAGTCATGCGTCCCCAACGCCCGCCAAGTTCCCCTGGAGGAAGATTTAGAAGCTGTTGCTTTATTATGCCAAATATGTTTGCCAGTGTGGCCTAATAAAATGCAAAGACTGTCAGAGAAGTTCCAACCCCCTCGTTTAGCTCTGAGGTGTAATTAATACATAAATTAAGCTCCTGCCGACTCACAAATGCCCAAGAAAAAAAATGAAAAATGTAATTAGTTTGCCCACATGACTCCGTCTGTCAGCTCTGAGCTCCACATCAAGGAGCTGACTCTGAGTGCTGGGGAAGGGGCTCTCCATCGCAGCTGCAGGGGGTCAGCCTCTGGACAGGGCTGTACTGGGAGTGGGGGTTCTGGGGGCTTCCAGAGACCTGGGGATGTGGCCCATGGGACACAGAGGGGTAGTGAGGGCAGCAACAGGAATTTGCATCTGTATCTTCCAGTTTTGTCCTGTCTGGGCAGAACTTGAAGTGTGTGGAGGGAAGGGAAGTAGCAGGACAGAGGACTGGACTGTCCTCTTCCACCAAATTGTCACCTCTGCCCCATGCTCTCAACAGGAAGAGGGAGGTTGGGAAGGGTGGTGGGAGTAGTCAGTCCTCATTAATAATTTGTCGTGTCGTGTAGCCTTACAGATCTTTTTCAGTGCATTAATATTCTGTGCAATATTTATCAAACGGGGATTATGCGCTGCGTGTTGTTTGGCCACTTCTGAGCTCACTCATGGTTTATGCCACACACATCTTTCTATGTTTGTACACACGACTTATTCTTTTTAATAGATGCATGGAATTCCAGCATATAAAATGCTTTTTATACTTATACTTTATATTTACTCTTAAATTCATGGAACCTGTCTCCCATTGATAGATATCTGGCATTTCTAAACTTTTACTGTTATTAATAGTTTTCTTGTTTTTAAAGATGGGAATAAAACAAGATGTAGCCAAGGTAAGTGACTTTCTTGGGGGGGGTCACACTACTTGAAGTGGCAAAACCAACCTCGGCTTCCCATCTCTGAATCCCTATCTGGTGCTCTTTTCATCAAGCCTTGATGGCAAGTAGGGAAGGGGAGAGGAGAGGAAAGGGGGTGGGAGAGCCAGGGGGCTGGGAAGGGGCTACAGGAGAGGGGAGGAGGGGAGGACGGGTGAGAAGAAGAGAGGCAAAGAAACCAAGGGGGTGATGGGGGCCGACAAAGAGGGGCAGCAAATGGTTACCAAAAACAGATAAATAAAAGGTTTAAAATGTCATTTAAAAGGTTTTATTTTAATTTTTTTTTAATTAAAGAAGCTGTAGGTTTACAGAAAAATCATGCAGAAAACATTGTTTTCATACACTCCCCCCCCCCCCATTATTAACACCTTGCATTACTGTGGTATATTTGATAAAAATGATGAAAGAATATTACAATGGTACCATTAATTCAAGTCCAGGATTTACATTAGGATTCCCATTTGCATTGTACAGTCATGTTATTTTTTTTAATTTTTATTCTAGTAAAATACATACAACCTAAAATTTCCGCTTTTAACCATATTCAAATATACAATTCAGTGGTGGTAATTTTGTTCACAATGTTGTGCTACCATCACCACCATCCATTACCTAAACTCTGTACCAATTAAGCATTGGCTCCCCATTCCCTATGAAAAATCCCTAAAAGCTACATCCCTTAAAGCAGTCCCTGGTGCCTAGTTACGCGCTGGACGCACATGAACCTCCAGGGATGGAGGGAGTTTGCGCCATGCATGGCCACCAGCCCCAGGCAGTCAGGAAGATGACAGCACAGCAGGGCCCTGGGCCAGGACGAGGTCTGCAGGGAAAAAGCAGAACCCAAACGGTATCTGTATTAGTCAGCCAAAGGGGTGCTGATGCAAAACACCAGAAATGGGTTGGTTTTTATAAAGGGTGTTTATCTGGGGTAGGAGCTTAGAGTTACCAGGCCATAAAGCACAAGTTACCTCCCTCACCAAAGTCTGTTTCCACGTGTTGGAGCAATATGGCCGCCGACATCTGCAAGGGTTCAGGCTTCCTGGGTGCCTCTGGGCTCAGCTCCTCTGTTACCTCCACAAAGTCAGCTGTAGACTGTGAGGCTCTCTAGGCTTTGCCTCTCTCCACAAGGTCAGCTGTAGACTGTCAGGCAAAGGCTCTGTGTCTCTGCCTGGGGCTCCAGCTTCCACATCAAGCCCCAGCATCAAAACTCCAACATTAAGAGCCCTCAGTTCTGTCCTTTGTCACGCTTTATGCCTTTTTTCTGTGAGTCCCCACCCACCAAGGGGTGGGAGCTCAATGTCCTACTGACACGATCAGTACTGAATCAAGTAAACCTCTGAATCCAATATAATCCCATATGCCCAGAGGAAAAGACCAGTCTACAAACATAATCCAATATTTCTTTTTGGAATTCATCAATTACATCAAATTGCTACAGTATCTAATTGGATAAAGCTCTTTAAAATGTGGGGAGAAGACCAGGGAAGACTGGAAGAGTGTAAGTGGCTGTGTTCCTGAGGTGAGCCTCGTGGGTGTGATTTTCTCCGTCACGGCTTCCATCTCTTTTGCTGTGAAGTTCTGTCGCTTGCCCTCAGCCCTGTACGAGCTGGCTCGGGGCCCTGACCAGACACCCCTGCCCTGGGGCAGCTCGGCAGGGTTGTCAGAGCCTAGAGCCTGACTGAGATGAGGAGGGGATAGAAGCGCCCCTTCTCCAGGATCATCTGTGAAACTGGGGAGGGGCCTCAGAGGACAGCTGGGCTCCTAGGATTTACCATCCCTGGTGGACCAACCCCCTCCCAGCTCACAGGGAAATGGAGGTGGGGGGCCGGGGCTCCCCTCACTGCCGCGCTGACAAGGAAGGCCAGCAGCTAGAATCCAAGCAAAGTGGGTGAACGTGGAAGGGGCTGCACCCTCTGGGGCGAAGGAGGGGCTCTGGCTTGACGCAGGAGGAGGTAGCCCAAGGCGTGCTGGTGTTAACGGCAGCAGGAGAGCGGCCCTTCTAGAAGGTTCCCAACCTTTACCACTTGTGCTAGTTGTTCATCTAATGTTTACGTCAACTCCCTTTTTACTTAAATACTTTTACTTTTTTAAAGATCCCTATCAGGTACTGGGTTCCTGGCCAGTGGTGCTCTGTCATGGTCCCTAGGGGAGCAGCGACAGTCTCCCAGGTGAAGTGGCAGGGACCGGGAGGGAGTGAGGGTTCAACAGTGAGCCCCTGACGCTAATGACTATGCTTGTGAGCTGATAAGCCTAAAATAAGAACAAGGCCTAGAGCAGCATTGTGCCTGGGAATTTCCTCCTGTCAGCCTTCATGTTACTCAAATGTGGCCAGTCTCGAAGCCAAACTCAGCATGTAAATGCAATGCCTTCCCCCCAGCGTGGGACATGACACCCGGGGATGAGCCTCCCTGGCAACGAGGGACCACTATCAAATACCAACTGATGATGCAACTGGAAAATGACCTTATACGGAAGGTTCAACGCAGATCAGCGGAATATCCCTGTCTACATAAAATAACATGACTTCAAAATGCTGTTTGACCTAATGTAAGGGGGAAATGAAAAGGAGAAATGAGTTTATATGGCTACGAGTCTCTAAAAAAGAGTCTGGAGGCTGTCAGAAGGATTGCCCTTATGCACAACTGAGCAGAGTCTGAGAGACAGATAAAGCAGATACAACCCCCAGATATCAGTTCCTTCGAGGGCTAAAGAGACCCATAGGAGTTATGGTCATGGCCGATGGGGTTAACTACCAGGTCAGATGGCCCCTCTTTGGAACTGGTGTTTATGTGTGATGAATCTGGACTCAGATGGGATCTCTCTTCATAAGACTTTCATGCTAATGTGCTGGAGGTGCAGTTAGTGTCGGGGTTTAAGATATATTTAGGGGATTTGAATCTCTGGACTGACAATGTGATAGCCAGGCCCTGAGCCTCAACAGACTCCAGCACCTACAGTCTGACTTATTGGGCTCACCACACTCAGCTAAGATGGAGTTGAAGAAGGACAACCACCACACCATGGAGCCTAGAGTGATTACAACTGAAAGTGGGAGGATTGCATCCAGAATCCATGTGGAATCTGAGCCTCCTCTTGACATAGAGGTGCAATGGACACAACCAATCCAATGTCTACATAGAAAAGGTGGCATTGGATTGAGAAAAGTAGACATGATGGCTGATGGGTATGGGGAAAGGCAGGAAGAGATGAGAGGTGGAGGCGTCTTTGGGACATGGAGCTGCCCTGGATGGTGCTTCAGGGGCAATCACCGGACATAGCCTCACAGGGCCCACTGGATGGAATGGGGGAGAGTATGGGCCATGATGTGGACCATTGACCATGAGGTGCAGAGGTGCCCAAAGATGTACTTGCCAAATGCAATGGATGTGTCATGATGATGGGAAGGAGTGTTGCTGGGGGGGGGAGAGGTGGGATGCGGGTGGTAGGGTTCAATGGGACCTCATATATATATATTTTTTAATGTAATATTATTACAAAGTTAATAAAAAAAAATTCAAAAAAATAAAAATAAAGATCCCTATCATACACAGAAAACTGATGCGTAAGTATTAAAAGGAAAAATGTTCTGCCATAATCTCATGCAACCTCCAGCGGCTCGGGTGTCACGCTTTGGGAATTCCTTGTGAAATGAGAAGTGCAGAGAGGGGCCTTTGGAATCCAGAAGGTTGGAGCTCAAATTTCAGTCCCATCCTCTAAGAGCTGTGAGCCCCTTCCCCAAGCCCCAGCTTCTCACCTGTAAGGTGAGCAGTTCCTGGAGGGACAGAGGAAGGGTCCGGCTCAATAAGGGTAGATTTGCTGAAACTTCTCTGCCAGGAGAAGTCAAACTCTAAGAAACATTTCCTCCCGTTTCTGCACCTGGAGCGTTTTGTGTATGGAAAAAGAAGTACAGGTGAGGAGCCGAGAGGAACTGGGAGATTTTGGGGTTGCCAGAGAAGGTTCTAATGTGTCTTTTGGGTCACTCTCAGACGTGGATGAAGGAAGAAATCAGAGAGGTGACAACAAGGAACAGAGCCTGCAGCCTTCACCAGCCTCGCCACATGGACCAACGGCCGGGCGCTGGCCCTCAAGGGCCTCACCTAGAAGCTTCCTTGAGCCCCCCATGAAATGCCTCAGCATCGTGGGCAAACCCCCGGTTATCTCTTTATCCCTCACACAATTTCCAAAGTATGCCCAATTTGTGATGTCTGCTCCCCTCAGACTTGGCGCATGCGCCCCTGAGGCTCCCGGGGCAGGTGGTCCCCATCCCCTGACAGGCCCTCTAAGCCACCGAGGCCAGGTCCAGGCAGCAGGTGCAGGGTCCACCTGTCTTCACCTCCCACTCTCAGCTCACCACGGGAACGGCTCCTACCAAGGTCCTGAGACCGCCGAGGTAATCAGACCCGGCTCCCACGTCCCGGCACCCAGCTCTCTGGAGCAGCACACCCCGGCCTCTCCGTTCCTTGGTGCGCTGGGACGAGCCTGCCCAGGGCACCTCCTCCGGGGCTGGAGCAGATGAAAGGTTGGGGACTGCGTGGGACACTGGGCGGGAGAGTGGGCCCAGGGACCCCCCCACACCTCCTTCCTCCAGCGCTCCTCTCGGGGATGCCGGCCACCTGGGCAGCCCTGCCTCTCCCAGGGACGTGGGGCCATGGCGGGCAGCGAGGTCCAGCCCTCAGTGATGACGTGCCCTCCTCGGCCCCACCGCTGGTGGCAAATTTACCTGTTTTTCCATACATTAGATAAGTGAACGAGGCAGGGTTCTTCTCCTCTTCTGTTCCAGGGACCCCTGTGCCAGTCAGGTGAAAACCACGGACCCCTTACCAAGTCCACTCTAGACTGTATATTAGTTAATAAATAGGTCACACTGGCACCAACACATCCCACAAGAATAATGGTCTTTACACTTGCAATTCAAGCTCACGGAGCCCTGAAGAAGTCCAGAACTAGAGCATCAGAATATCGTATATAAAGCGCTCAAAAGATTATGTCTTGAAAGAGGAAGACATAGTGCTCAAATAAACAGTACTTTCAAAATCATGCTCTAATTATGCTTGTGAATGGTCCCCAATAAAAGCCTAGCTATCTCACTAAAAGGGTATTAATAACTGTATTATTAGTGAGAGCACTGTGATTGAAAACTGATTACTGAGTCGCTCCCTTCTCCCCTTCGAGTGTCTACCAAGAGCTCATCTAGCAGCACAAAGTCAGCGCAGCCACTTTTTCTTCACTTGTGCGCCACCAACAGGTTTCTCCGCCAGTCCGTGTGGCTGCGCCGGACACTTTCTGCTTTGCAGGTCTGTTTGGTTATAGCCGGATTGCCTCATCCATACACGAGCCCACCTGGGCTCCCAAAGAGCCCACCTGGGCTCCCAAAGACGGCGTGTGCCCCAGGAGGCTGAAAAGCCGGTGCGGGAGGGAGGGCTTCACCATGACTCACGCCCGGGCGGGGCAACCCCGTCCCTGAGGACAAGTCCCCTTGGGGTTGCTCGGCTTCTCCCAGAGCAAACGGAGCCCGGGGCCAAGGAAGACCCTGGCCTGCGCCAGATGTCACAGCCCTCACCTCAGCCCTCTCCAGGACCACGCAGGCCGGTTTAACTTGTGGGCGGAGGCTCCACATTTGCGTGAACACCAGGAGGCGAGGGTCTCTACGGCCGTTGTAGGGGCCGGCTACCACCACTCAATATGCTGTGCAAGCTCAGGCAGGTTTCTCAGCCCCTCTGTGCCTTGTGGTCCCTGTCTATCAAGAGAGGGAAATGATACCTTGGAGCTAGTGGCTGGCACAGACTAAACTGCACTGGGGAGGAGCATTAAATGGATTTGTTGGTTCCACCCCCACGTCTTCAAGTTTCCTGGAGCTGCTGTCACAGAGTACCACAGCTGGGTGACTTGAGATGACAGAAGTTCATTCTCGTACAGTTCTGGAGGCCAGAGGGTGAAAATGCAGGGATCTGCAGGGCCATCTTCTCTGTGAACGCTGTCGGGGAGGCTCCTTCTTGCCTGCGCCGGCTTCTGGCAGCTGCCACCATCCTGGGCGTTCCTGGGCTTGCGGCTGCAGCTCTCCGTCCCCCCATTTCACCTGCTTTCCCTCTTGTGTCTGCCTGTGTGTCCAAACTTCCTCTTCTTACAGGGCACCCGTCCTGTTGGGGTGGGGCTCACTCTAATCCACTTTGGTCTCAACCAATCATGTCTTCAAAGACCCTATTTCCAAATAAGGTCCCACGTCCAGGGGTTAGGACTTGAACGTGGCTTTCTGGGAGACTCGGCTCAACTTGTAACACCCTGGCTTCAGTTGGGTTGTCCAGTGGTGTCCCGGGCAGGTGTCCAGTCCTGTTTAAAGCATCAGTCTCAAATCCAACTAATCGCACGTTTCCTCCCACCCTCTCCCGGCCCAAGCCAGGTCCTCCAGGCCTCACAGGAGCATGAGGACTGTTGCTGCCCTCTCCCTGCCCTCGCTCTGCTGGGTTCCTCGCTCTGCGGGATGCTGGGCTGGGAGGAGAGGTGTGGGAGGCTTTCTAGCAGCCATCCGTGTGGCCAGTGCCCTCATGCCAATCTCTGGGACATGGGGGATCCTCTGCAGAGGTTTTCTGAGAGTCGTGTGGCTGCAGAGTCCCCTGATGTGGGCGATCCATACCAGGAGCCCTCTCCAGCACCCCCTGCCTCTGCCGCCCACCCCAGCGTGGCACCAGAGGTAGACTCAAGCCCAGCTCCCTTCGGCGGCATCCCGGCCAGGCCAGGCATTGCAGGCTGCTCCCCGGCCAGCTCCCTTCCACCTGCCTCTCCCCCTACCCGGAAATGAGACCCCAGCCCCTGCTTCTCGCAGGCACCCCAGTCGCTGAGAGGCTTGTCCTGGGGCTCCTCTAGCCACGATCACCCCTTGTCCACTCTCGGTCTCCAGCATCTGCTGACCTGGTCTGGAGGAAGCTAACAAAGCAAGGCTGGCCCTTGTCATTAAGCCTTGGTGGAGTTCCCTACTGCTCCCTATTGTTTTTGCTCTTTTTAGAATGTGGAGTGCTTGAGGGCTCTTTGTCCTCAGCTTTGGGTCACTGGAGCCCTTTCTAAGGTGAGCCTGCTGGCTGAGGACCAAGGGAGTGGAGGGCTGGACACAGCATCGTCATCTCTGGCCCGACCTGGCTCTTATCCCGTAATACTGTGTTCCGGGGGCCATGGGCCCTTCTCACCCTCCCTCCCTGAACTCTGGCTCCCCAAAGTCTCACTGTCTGAACCTTCATCTCCGATCCATTTTCCAGAGTGACCTTTGGAAAATGGAAATCTGATCATGCCACTCATCAGCTTAAAAGAGCGCCCTTTGGGTTAAATGCAAGCCCCGAAGGCTAGCCTCCAGGTCCTCCACGTGTAGGGAGGGGACACCAAATGGCCCTGCCAGCCCTCCAGGTTGCCTGGGCAAGAGCCAGCTGGGATGGCTGGTCCCCCCACCCCCACCCCAGCTGGAGGGGCTGTTGCAATCTCAACTTGCCTGGGTTGTCGGATGCTGGGTTGCTCTCAGATCTACCCCCCCACCCCCAAAAGGGAGAGCAGGGGGCCAGGGTGGCTCTCCTGGAGCTTGGCCTGTGTGCATGGGGCACCCCACTCCAGCGTGCCTCTCCCCCCGGACGCTAAGAGAAAGGGCCCCCAGGCCTTGCCAATGCCTCTATCTGAGCACCTGACCGCACCCGGGATGCCGCTGGGATTCGCCCTTCGCTCACCTCCCTGTGTTCTCTTGCACTCTCCTTTGCACACACACAACTCCCCACACACACGCACAGCCACGCCACACTGCTCCGGGCCATGCTGCACCTTCCTCTATTCCCCACCCGGCTCCCAGGGCCGGCAGTCCCTTGGAGTCACTTGCTCTGCTCCCTTGAGCATTTTAGCACAGCAGCAGCAAAGCTCTGTCCCAGGTAGGGGACCTGGCACTGCAAAGAACACCCAGCCGCCCTCCAGGAGGCCCCGGGTTAGTTGGAGACACGAAGAGGTAAAGGAAGCAGTGGGATGATGCCAGTTAGAATTGCCACGGGGCCGCTGCAGTGCAAGGACAGCTGGACTGGTGCCCGAAGCAGGACCTGGCTCTCCCGGCTCCCTCCCCGTGGTTCCTGCTGGCGGCGCCACATGGCCTCAAGGGGGTGCTGCTTCCTCTGACGCCAGCGCCCAGGAGTTCCCGCCACCCGCGCACAGCTCAGGGAGGGCTGAACATTCAGATGAGTCTCTAGTACAGACCGCCAGAAGGAAAGGGCAGGGGCAAATCGTAACAATAAAACTAACATTTATTAAGTGCCTACTGTGTTCCAGGTACTTCTACATGCTTTGTAAATATTAACTAACTAATTTTCCCTAGTCACACTGAGGTAGTTATTATCCCCATTATTCCTATTTTACAGATGAGAAAACAGGTTTAGAAAGGTTAAGGAACTTTGCACAAAGTGTGACAGAGCCAGGGTACAATTTGGTTCCAAGTCCTCACATTTTAACTTTTTTCCATTAACTTTTTTGTTAACGGGAAAATTCAAACATATGTAAAAGTAGACAGAATAAATAAAACCTCCCATGCCCCTTGCCCAGCCTCAACAGTTATCAACTCAATTTGTTTCAGATAAACTTGTGCCACCCACTTCACCCCTCCTCTATTATTTTGAAGTAAATCCAAGACATTATATTATTTCGTTCATGAATATTTCAAAAGTATTTCTTAAAAGATGAAATCTGTTTTTTGGTATAACCACAATACCATTATCTTGCCTTAAAAAAATGAAAAAATAATTGCTTAATGTCATCAAATATTTAGTCACTGTTCAAATTTCCAATTGTCTCACTAATGCCATATTATTATTACAGTTTGTTTGCTTGAATCAGGATCCAAATAAGATCCATTCAACTACAACTGGAAGCTGTATTTTTTTAAGCTACTTTTTTTTAACATTTTATTTTGAAATAATTTCAAACTTAAAGGACAACTGCAAAAAATAATGATAATACTACAATCCCCACACAGAGAATTCCAACCAGCCAGATACCCAGATCCAACAACTTTTAATGTTTTACCACATTTGCCTTATTTTGTCTGTCTATCCATCTATCGATATCTAATCTGTCTCAAGCTTCTCTTAATCTATGAGTTCTCCCAACTCTCTCTCTCTCTTAGCCCTGTGATTTAATTGTTGAATAAACTGGATTGGTTTCTTTTTAAATTCCCCACAGTCTAGAATTTGCTGATTGTAGCCCCATGGCAGTGATTATTTCTTTCCTGTCTTCTGTATTTCTGTAAGTTAGTAGTTGGATCTCGAGCAGATCTGGGTTAGACGTGGGGGACAAGACTATTCCAGTGGCGTTGTGTTCTTCCTTGGGAAAGTGCTTTATACCTAATTGCCTCTTCTTTTGAGATGATAGCAGTCATTGGTGCCCAGTATTTACCTACACCCCTCAGTTGTCAGGAGTTTCCAAAGTGATGATATTCTGATTCTATCATTCCTTCTTCGTTTGCTTTTGCAAAGAGACAGTTCCCTCAACTACTCCTTGGTTACCCAGTGGTACAATTTATATAGGAAAGGCAAGGTGGATGTTTTATTCTTTTCCTTTATTCATCAGTTTTCAAAATAATGAATTCGTTTACTGGCATCCTTCAAGGTGATCAGCTAGGCATGGGTTTATTGGGACTGTTGCTTGTTTTTGTAATGCCATTTTGAACTCACGGGTTTAAGTCTGTCTGATGGTTTTCAGTTCACTGCAGTTATTGGGATTGATCGTGCTCAAATCATCCCATCTTTGGCCAGAGGGACCCTCTTAAGGTTGGCTGCTGAGGCCTTGTGGCATGCTCCTTGGTGCGTTTGGGAGCACCCTTGCTCTCTGGCATGATGAGATGGTCCGGGCCCCCAGCCCCCCCACCCCAACCACTGCACAGCAGATCAGTGACGGCCCCCACATAGCTCCTGACCTCTGAAGGGTTCGTCCATCACATCTATTCTCCTCGTGGGAGAGAGCAAAGGCGAGTTGTGCCCTGGAGCCTGACCGTTCAAGGTTCCTCAGAGTGACACCCCATCTCCCACATCTCCAGCCCCCTTCCATTCTGACGCGCCCGCCATCTCCAGGGCCACATCCACACCACAGCTTCTCCTACATCCCGTACTTATGCTGGTCCCTGTCAATCCCAGGAAAGGTGGTCTGAGCAAGGCCTCCCTAAGTCCCCTGGATTAGTAGCCCCACAGACTGAGACCCCGCGAGGGGTCTCACCCACAGCTCTTGCCCCAGCCCCTGCTAGGGGCTGCCCATCCCACCCCCTGCCTGAGCCGCCATCTGTCCTCCTTCTGCTTCTCGGGCAAAGGCCATCTATGCCAGTCCCCTGGGCTGCTGACGTACCATCTGCGCTGTTCACCCTTGACCCCCACCCTGGGCCCACCCTTGAGCCTCTGCTCTCTGCCGCTGCCCCCGGCACCTCCCTCTGGACAGCTTCTGGATCCTCCTCCTGCTCACCTCCGCATGGCTGGGTCCGACTCCGGTCTCTCGGGGAACAGTGGGGTGACCACTCATTGGGGGTCCCAACCCTGGCCTTCAATGATGCTTGGGGGGCTGGCCTCAGGCCACCACCACTCGGATGTCTTCAGGTCCTGACCACACCTGCCTAGCACCTTTCCTTCTCATACCTGCTCCTTTGTAGGGAATCCAGTGCCCTTCGCTGCATCTTCTGCTGCCATCTTGGTCAGCCAGAAGCTAGATGTGTGCAGGTATCGATTTTGTAGCAAGTGCACAAAGGGAGTCCAAGTCTACTGACATCCACAAAGTACTTGTGACTCCCTGTTCTTATCTAGACATGTGAAAACAGAGGGCCAGTCTCAGATGGTGTTTGGGAAGCCATTTTTTAGGCTGCCCCTGCCTTTTTTATTTTTTATGTATTTTTTAAGGTTTATTTTATTTATTTATCACCCCAGCCCCCCGTTGTTTGTGCCCAGGACCTCCCATGTAGGAGGGAGGTGCCCAATCATTTATGCCACCTCCGCTCCCTGCTTGTTGTGTCTCTCATTGTGTTTTCCTCATTGTGGCTCTTCGTTGTAGCACCTTGTCATGTCAGCTCCCTCTCTTGTCATCTTCCTTAGGAAGTACCAGGAACTGAACCCAGGACCTCCCATGTGGGAGGCAGGCACCCAACTGCTTAAGCCACATCCGCTTCCCCTCTGCCTTGTTTTTGGACGGATTAAGGGAAAACTTTTTAAATACCAGTAGATGCCTAACACCAGGCTAGCTGATGTGATGTCACACAGAAAGAGAAAGCACAGTTCCTGCTTTGGTGCTTTTCACAGTCGAATGTGGGGAGGGCTGCACAGAGCAGGAGTTCAGCTTGCAAGCCCCTGAGTGCCAGCAGGGCTGGGAGGTGAAGCTGGAGACCAGGCCTGAAGCAGCAAAGAGACCAATCATGCTGGCATTTGGCACAACACAATGGGTGCTTGGTAAAGGATCCAGGGGACCATGGACCAGGGAGAGGGTGTTTCCCGCACATCCTCCCCACATCCCCTCCACCAAAAAAAAAAACCAGTTTGTCTTCCCAGCCTCATCTTGGACAAGCACAGCCTCAACTTCCTGCCCACTGGGACCCAAGGAGAAAGTCCGGTTCGATGGGTGTGCTGAGGTTTGAGTGTAAAGATGAAAATCGTAGGGGTCAGGGAACAAAGGGACTTGCAGGGCAAAGCTCACGCTCCTCGCACAGTACCTCCTCCGCTCTGGCAGTCTGTGCATGCTTCTCCCCGCTCCAGAATCCTGCAGGGCCCCGCTGCTTCCCCATCCAAGTAGAGGGGTGAGCACTGCCCTAAGGGAGGCATTGGGGTTGGGTTCAGCATTCGGGGAACGCTGTAAGTGTCCTCTCTCCTTCCTCCCTCTCGTCCCCAGAGAAAACACAGGGTCTTTTCGCTTCCACCTCTGTTTTGCAGACAAGGCTGAGCCGCCGTCGCAGGTCATTTCGGGCTCCTCCCGAGGCTGAGCCGCTCATCATGCCTGAGCCTGCCTGCCTTCCTTCGCAGGCTCGGGTAGATTTCTCAGAAAGCAGGGTGCCGGCAACAGCGCGGGATCAGTTCCCCTCCCCACAGGCAGGGTCCATTTTCCAGTGACCTCTTCATCCCATTTACTTACCATCCAAATCCAGGGTCATGCCACATTTTACCACCAGGAGCAGACCCATTTGGAGTGGCCTGCCGAAGAGGGGCCTGTGTTCTCTGAGCTGCCGCCTTGACCTGGAGTCACCCAGGTGTGTGCCCAGACTCTCCTCTCCACCTGCTCACCAGCCACCACGTCCGGGATCAGTTTCCTCTTCCCGCATTGACTCTACAGCTCTCCCTACTTCCGGGCCCTGCCCTTGGCCCCCAAACCCTAGGCTGGGTCTCCCCAGCCTTGCAAAGCCCTCCTTGCCCTAGACCCACTCAAGCGCTAAGGCCACTCCCTGCCTTGATGAGCCCGTCTCCCCCTCACTGCCCATACCCCCCGGTCTGCCTACCCTGCTTTCCCCTGAAGCTGCTGTCCCCTGCAGGGATGCCTGCCCACAGCCCGGGCTGGCACCCAGCACTTTCCAAGTGTTGTGTCCTTTAACCCCTACCACCATTATATTTCAGAGACCACAGAGGTTCAATGATTTGCCCAAAGTCACACGAGCAGCAAGTAAGAGAGTTGCAACTCAAACTCAGTTCTGGTTCTAAAGGCCAGGCTCTCAATCCCTGCCCTGTCCAGCACCCCCAGAGCCACGAGGGGCCTCCAGAAACCAAGCCCACGCCTCCACTTGCCCTTGGCCTTCTTGATCTCCAAGCAACATCTGACCCCAATGAGTGCTCCCTCCCTGTCCACACGCACGTCTTTCTTGGCAACCTCCTCGGCTCCCCTCCTCCAGGGCTGTTCTTTCTCTTCTCTGTTTTTTTCTCTCCCTCTGCACTGTGACCATCAGTGTCACCACCCCTGGGCTGGTCCCCAGCCCTCTCCTCTCACTTGATGACATCCGGTTGACTTCCCGTGGTTTCAGCTCTTCCCTCTACACCCGTGCCCGTAAATCTGTGTGTCCAGCTCTCTCCCAAACTTCTCCGGAGCTCCAGACCTGTGCCGCAAAAGCTTCAGCCATCCTCTCTACCCACCCCTCCTCCAGAAAATCAGTTCTTCTTCCTGAGGCTGGGACTTTAATAATTGTGCCCCTGTCTTCCTGCCCACGCCTGCTGGAGCCTCCAGAGTCAGCTTTGCCTCCCTCCTCTCTGTCATACTCTGCAGGGACAGAACTAGCTGTGCACCCATTGCTCCCTGCAAAGTCTCCTCCTTCATACTGCAGCTTAGGAGGTATCCCCTTGGGGGATTTGGAAGCTTGTGATCACCATCCTCTTCAGGGACCTGCACTCCTAAGGAAAACCATTCCTCAAGCCCCTGGAGCTGAGCCCTCTGTGCACAACTGGCCAGTCTATTTCATAACACACACAGGGCTAGGACTGGGCTCCGTTCAGACCACCTCCACCTGGGTTTACCTTAAAAAGCTATGCCGTTCTATGCTAGGTTCTGGGGATACAGGTAAGTGGACACCTGTCCCCTGCTCCCCAAAATTTCCCCAGATGTGTTATACAAACTAGTTAAAGAGATAGGCATGGAGAAAGGCACAAGGTGTGTCTTAGGTCAGGTTCCCTGAAACAGATGGAGAAAGATGGAAAATTGCAGGCAGGAGGTTTATTGGAGAGTGAGTTGGGGAACAACACTCAAAGGGAGTGACAAGCAAGTCTGGGCAGAGAGAGAAGTTAAACTGAGATGTGGTCACAACAGGGGCCTCAGTCGGTCACATGAAGGGCTCTGGAGATGGGTGGCCTTATGCCAAGTTGGCCTTTACCCCCCTCCCATCCACCAGTCACTGGACATGGGGTGCTCCCAGAGAGGCATGCCGCCATCGGCCATCAGCAGCCCACACTCAAGGCAGCTGGAGAACCAGGCAGGGGGCAGCACACCACAGCATCCACCGCAGGGCGCTTGGGGCCAAGGAGGGGCTAGCCAGTTCTAAATAGAAGGAAGAAGAAAATAAGAGGAAAGCTGAGGGGTCTCCTCCTTTGGTTTGGGTCTTGTAGTACACAGGGGTGTTTGTCAAGTAGACAATCCAAACATCTTCAGTTCTTGCAGCAAATCCTCATCTTCATATGCCAATAGCAGCTGTTGTTTACTGAGCATCACCGTGCACCAAGCCCTGTGCTAAGCAATTCACATGAACAGCGTATTTCATCCCAAAGACCCAATGAATTAAGTACTGTTATTGTCCCCATCTTCCATACGGGAAACTGAGGCTTGAAGAGGCTAAACGACTTGCTCAAGGTCAGACCACAAGTGAAAGGCTAGGCTCTCTCTGCCCTGGATGCCTGCCCCTCTTCTTCCTAGTGAAATCCTTTCTTTCTTCAAAGCCCAGCTCCAAACCCACTTGCTCTAGCAAGCCTTCCTCATTCCCCTTAGGGAGACCCCGTGCCCAGCATCTGTGCTCCAGAGAGCAAGCACCCCAGGCCACTCCAGCCAAGACAAGGCTCCCCTTGGAGATTCCAACAGTCTGAAGGTCCCTCTTGAGCCACAGCCCCAAGTGAGCCACAACTCAGTGACATAGGGCCTTGTGAGACAAGTGGAATTTCACTTCCCTTACTCTGGACTTGAGCTTTTCTAGTGCCCCCAGGGTGGCATTAGCCTAACCTAGGGCAGTTGAGAAGCACCAGGGACTCCCTGAGCTTGTGGTAGAACCTCTGGTCTTTCTCTCCTGTGCCCTGGAAAGCCACCTCTCCTTGGCCTGGGTTGGGACAGCTGGTCATTGGGTCATCCAGACCAAGACTGGATGAGTTGGGGGAACCTTCTGCTGTGGAACTCTGCTTTGAAACAACTGTACCTACTGGGTATGTGGCAGGAGTAGATGGTCATTTGTCCTCACAGGCTATCATAGGTCAGGCTCCCCAGAAGCAGTTGTTGAGATGAGGATTCATGCAACTTATTAAGGAAGTGCTCCCAGGAGAGATGGATGAGGGAGTGGGGAGAGCAGGACAGGGAAAGGAAGGAAACCAAGAAGGCCAAGCCTCAAGCCAGTCCCAGCCACAGTTGGAGAGCACTTACAAGGCCTCGACTCCAGGCCAGCCACCGCCCCCCCGCCCCCAGTCAGCCCTTGTGTAAAGACTGTTCCAGAAGAAGCATGCCCTCTCAGTCCAAGGTGGCATCTATGGAGTCACAGGCACAGACCATTAGACATGAAGCACCCAGAAGCCAGAGGACGGACACTCAGGTACAGTGAAAGGGATCAGGGCAGTGTCCCATGTAGGTGTAGGTATTTTTGTCTCTCCATCACCAAAATGGTGCCAAGCAAGCCTTTGGGTTCCCTGTGCCCTTAGCTATTCTGGGCTCCTTAGAATCAGAAGTTGCCAAGGCTCCAGGAAGACGTTTCCTACCAAGGCTTTTGTTAGCACATGCCTGGGCCCATGAAGTTATGGCGCTGGATTGCCCCAGAGGAAAAGGTCTCTGAGGTTTGGGGATATTGGAACCCATGGAGGAAAGGAGTTTTTGGAGGTTTCCCTGGGGACTAGAAAGTGAAATTTAGAGATTTGGCGGAGTCTCCAAGATGACAAGAACCAGTGGCCCCATCTGAACGTCTCAAGGAGACTGCAAACCTCATGCAGGAGGGTGCTGAGGGAGGCTGACCTTAAATCCTGAGGCTCCCAACCTTGGTAAAGACCGTCAACCTGCAGCCTGGCATGGAAGCAGAAGGAGCACACCTGCTAGGACGGGAATTTGTCAGTGTAGCTGAGGAGAGCAGAGACCAGAAGGCTTTTCCCTGAACTTCACCTGCCCCAAACATGACAGACATGGGATTTCTCGTCTATCTTGACAACTGGGGGCTTGCAGCCAGTTTAATTCGATTTGAAGCAAATAAAATAATGTGACACTCTTCCTCCCCCAGCAAGAACGTATCCCCTTCTTCACCGTTCCTACTACGTGGAGACTGTTTCCCTGATGTTGGCTGTTGACATGACTTCCTTCCTCCCTGGAGACCCTGATGCCTTAGGATATAGGTGGTATTCTCTTTATCTCCACATCTGCCTTAGTTTCCCAACTGCTAAAGCAAATATCATACAGTGGGTTGACTTAAGCAGTGGGAATGTATTAGCTCATAGTTGTGAGCTAGAAGAAATGCAAAATCAGGATGTCAGCAGGGAGAGGTTTCCTCCCTAAAGACGATGACATCCAGGAGCTGACTCCTGGTGATCCTTGGGTTTTTGTGGCTTTTCTGTCACATGGCGTTGTCTTCTCCTTTCTTTTTCAAATTCCATCAACTTCTAGCTTCTTCTGTGGCTTTCTCTCTATGTCTGATAAAGGACTCCCTTTATCTGGATTAAAGCACACCTTAATTCTGCTGGCCATAACTTGACTAAAAAATAACAACTTCCAAAGGTTCTGTTTATAATGGGTTACCCACAGGAATGGATTAAGACTATGAACATGTTTTTCTGGGCTCCATAATTCACATCCATTGGGCTTAGCAAGGGCCCAGCACACAGGAGTCTGCTACTACTCATATCTATTGTCTTCAGCCTTCCTCTACATCAGCACGTAAACCTCATAATATTGTTCATTGCTTGCACTTCTGCATCCCCACTTTCTTGCTCCCCCAAGCAAAATTCATAATCCTCAGCTCTCCAAGCACATAGAAGAGTGCTGAATCCTGAGCAGGTGTTCATAAATGTTGCATGAAAGAAGGGATGAATGGATGGATGGATAGATGGACAGATGGACAGATGGACAGATAGAAGGATGGATGGTCAGGCAGCTAGGAGTAGTGAGCAAACAAAGGAACACTCGTTCCAGAATGATCTATCTGGGCCACTGCCATTTCCTGTTGGCTGAGCAATGAGCACAGAGCAGGGCTAATGAGCTCTTTAAATGCAAGGGGGTGTGTGGCCGGAGGAAAGCCCCCTGCTGTCTCTCCTCCACCCTGACAGCCATCACCCCAAGGCCTAGCAGACGCCCTGCAGACCAATTCTGCCATCAGGAAGGAAAGCCCTGGCAAGACACTTTGCATTCAGAAAAAATTAACATTTCTAACAGAGCCAGAGAGCTATGAAAATCTCTCCCCAGCCAAGCACTGGGCAAGAGCCATCTTGGGGGCCTCTGATGAATACCCGCAAATGAGCTTGTAGCTTTCCTACCTCCCCCACGTTACAAATACCCCCATGTGGTCGGAACCTTCTCATTCTTCTTGGGAGTGCAAATTGATACAGCTTCTACCAGAGATTAACGAGGGGATCTTTGAAATTCCTCCCAGCTCTGCCGTGGTCATGAACATATATGCAGGTACCTAACAGTGCTATGAACTCACCGACATCTGGGTCCCACCTGCTTCTATCCCCAGCTGGATCACAATCTGCTTGAAGGCAGGGGCTGTGTTGACACTGACCCGGTGGGCATGAGTAATGCCGGTGAGGGAGGGGGTCCCTGAGCTGGCCCTGGAGGTCTGTCCCTCTCAGTGTCAGATGGCTCTAGTGCAGGGGTTCTTCCGCTTTTCTGGAGCCCTGTGCCAGTCAGGTGAAAACCACGGACCCCTTACTGAGCCCCCACTATACTGAGTGTTATATTTAATAAATACAGCACTGCACCAACACCTTCCCACAAGAATAATGTTCTTTTGAATTTCAGTTCAAGCTCACGGCCACCTCACCACCCCCCCCACACACCTCCCTGACACCTCAAGCTTGCCTCTTGTCCAGGTCTTCTCCTTCACTGTGACATGGGACATCTGCGGAGCCAGCTCCGCAAATAGGTTCACGCAGCCGAGAGGCACAGGGCAGAGAAGGAGCCCCGGCAGCCCTCCCCATCAGGGGCCCACGGCGTATGCACTTCTCAGAGCGCCCAAGCAGCCTGCAGGGGAGCCAACTCCGCGAGGCACCACTGACTTGTCCCCTTCTCTTTTCACTCTCCCTCCGTTCCTTGAGATCGCCTCCCATGTAAACCTCATGAACGCAGGCCCCGGTTTAGGCTCCACTCCCGGTGGAATCCAGGCTGACAGGTGAGGAATTTGCACCTGAGAAAGGAGGAGGGTGCAGGTTTTGACTGTGGCCACAGCCAAGGAGCCAGAGGGTTCCCGGGTGCCAAGTGGGGTCCCAGGCAAGACAGAGGGCATGGAACGTGGGAGGAGGATGCAAAAACAAAAGGGCACGAAGAGCTGAACAAGAGGACTTCTCTCCCAAAGATTGGGAGGTGGTTTGGTTCATCTGGGGGTTCTCAGTCTATCGACAGGTGGGTGGGATCATTCTCCGTGGTGGGGCTGCCCCACGCATTGCAGCGTGGTGAGCAGCACTCCCCGTGGTGGTAACCACACAGACAAATATCCTTTGGAGGTGTGTGGCAAAACTGGCCCCGTTGAGAATCCCTGGGTTCCTTGGAGCCTTTTCAGGAAACAAACCCCAGTGGGCAGTTTTAGAGCTGTTCACAAGGAAGTAGAAGGGAGTGGTCAAGCCTATGCGATCTGGGAGTGCCTCGGTTGCCTCATCTGTAAAAGGGGGTGACGGTGGTAGAGCCCACCTTATGGGCTTGCCATAAATACTTGTACTGGGTTAAAGGGCGTCCCCCGAAATTCCTGTCCACCTGAACCTCAGGATGTGGCCTTATTTGGAAATAGGGTCTTTGCAGATGTGATTAGTTAAGTGGAGGTCAAGCTGGGTTAGTGAGGACCTTGTAAGAAGAGGAGACGCCCACAGGGCGAGGGCCACGCGGAGCTGGACGCAGAGATTGGAAGGACACTTCTAGACGCCAAGGAATGCCATGGAGCACCAAGGATTGCCAGCAGCTTCCAGAAACTAGGAGAGAGGGAGGGAACAGCTTCTCCCCCAGGCTCCAGGAACAGCTTACCTTCCAGCACCTTGATTTCAGACTTCCAGCCTCCAGAATGGCAAGAGAATAAACTTCCATTGGTGCGAGCCACCCAACATGTGGTGCTTTGTCACGGCAGCTTAGATAGGACCCAATGAGCTAATACATATGAGGTGTTTACAACAGAGCCCGGCCCGGGTAAGAGTTGTGTAAATGCCACCTCCTATTGTCTCTCCAGAAGAAAGGACTCGAAGGGAAAATAGGAGAGTGGGCGACTCTTTTAGCAGCATCTTGACTCTCCTTTATTGATTGCCTGGACGAAAGAAAACCACGTGGACAGAGTAAGCAAACACTCGACAAAGAACAATGAGGGCCTAATCTGTGCAGGCGGCAAGAGGCAGAACCCCTTCTGTAAGGCTGGCTGTGGAGCCAGCTGTCTGAGGTCCAAATGCTCCGGGACCCGCGTCTCTGTGGGTGCTCAAGGGGCTCACACCTTCCAGGCCGGTCCCGGCTGCAGCCTGCTCCCAGCTGCCATCAGCTTGCAGGGCTCGGGAGCCACGTCTCCAGCCCCGGGGCAGGGACACGGGCCTGGGTCCCCAAGCACACCAAAGACAAGGCTGATGGTCAAGAAAAGCTCTCACTGCTGCCCGGGAGCGCTGGAGCCTGATTAGCACATGGGCGAAACAACTTCTAGTGGGGTGTCCTATCCCGTTTCGGGGAACACCTCCCCCTTCTCTCCAGACCCTTCCTGCTTCCTGGCTCTGAGCTGCAGGCCTTCTCACTGCTTTCTGCCTCTCAGGCTGCCAGAGATTCAAAATTCCTGTTATTTTAAAATTCCAGTCCTTCTGCCTGCCCCTCTCCCAGGTGTGGGTGAGGGATTACAGGAGCGTTTACCACTCGTGGCTAGACAGGCCCATAAAGGTGTAATTTTAAGAGCAGTTTCTCCCTCTCTCTCTCTCTCAGAGGAATTCTTCCTTCTTCCTAAGCCAAATGGCTCAAATTGCAACCCATCTTTTAAAAAATGATACTCTTCTCTTCCTCATTAAAGAAGCACCTGCAGGTACGAAAACGGCAGAGATGGCATTACGACTAAGTCAGGAAGGGCTGCGGGGAGAGCAGGGTCTGCAGCCTGGGCTGCTGCTTCCGGCGGCGCTGTCCACGGCTCACTCCAGCCTCTGCTTCCCTGCCTTCTGGAAGCTGACATCCGAAGGGGTGGAGAAGGCCCGGCAAGGAGGGGCTGACAGGCAGCAGGGAGGCCCCAAGCGCCAAGGCGCCCGCCCCCCACCCCCACCCCACGCCCCCCCTTCCACACGCCTCCTCCCCTGCCCACAGGCCCTCCCCGACCCCCCTGCAGTGCGGCCACCCCCACTCTCCTCCGGGGGCTTGTCGTCTCTAACTGGGCAGGACTTTATTGGCTAGGAAGAAGTGTGGGGAGCGGTCAGAGAGAAGAATGTGTTAAGGTCTAGTTGTGTTAAGGTCAAGTTGGGACAATCCCAGAAGGTGCAAGCTGGCAACGTCCAAGACGTTGTCTTGGTGCCCTGGTGCTGCCGTAACAAAGGACCACAACCTGGGAGGCTTAAAACCACAGGAATGTATTCTCTTGCTGTTCTGGAGGCCAGAAGTCCAAGATCAAGGTGTCAGCAGGGCCGTGCTCCCTCTTAAACCTGTGGGGAAGAGCCTCTCACGCCTCTCCCCTGGCTGCCGGTGGTGGTTCCTTGGGTAACCGTCCCCACCTCCGTGGTCACAGGGCTGCCTTTGCATACTGGGTGCCCGGCATACTGGATTAGGGCCACCAAAGTCAGTTTGGCCACATCTCAACTAATAACAGACTCGAAGATCATATTTCCGAATGAGGATGCATTTTGAGGTAACGGGGAGTTAGGACCACATGGTGGTTTGAAGTTGTGTGCACCCCAGAAAACCTGCTCTTAGAGCTGAGCAGTCCTGTGGGGTGAGCCCTTTGTAAGGAGGACCTAGTGATGAGGCTACATCGGCTAAGGCGTGGCCCACCTCAACCAGGATGGGTCTTAATCCTAATACTGCAGTCCTTTATAAGAGAATGAAATTTAGACAGACAGAGAAAGCCACAGAAGCAAGACGCTGAAATCAACGAGATGGGAGAGCCCAGCAGATGCCACCACGTGCCTAACCATGTGAGAGGGGAGCCAAGGATCACGGCAGCCCGTCTTCGGGAAGGAAGCATCACCTTGATGATGCCATGATTTGGACATTTTCCAGCCTCTAAACCGTGAGTGAATCAATTCCCCTTGTTTAAACCCAGCCTATTTCACCGTATTTGTTTTGAGCAGCCTAGGAAACTAAAACAGACTGGAACATATTCTTTTCTTTCGGGAGGAGGAGACACAATTCAACCCATAACATAGTTATCAGCTACCACCTCTCAGTGCTCAGATTAGGAAAGCAGACCCCTTAGGGAATCCTGGTTCCATACAAGACGCAGAGTGGACACCTCGGACTCCAGCCACGCTCTCAGGGTTCCTGCTCGGCAAGGATGCTGGGGCAGGCACACTCACCCATCTGAGCTGCTCACTTGCTTGGGCTCCAGGTTACGGAGCAGGAAGGCCTATAGGTCATCTCCGTGGTAACCATAGTGCACTCAGCACACTGCAATCTGACCCCACAGGCAACCCTGACCAAGCATACAAGTCCAGGCGTCACTCACAAGTTTCCAGCTAGTGTTTTCACTCCAGTTTGCTCATTTCCTGGTCACAATAACCTTTTTCTATAATGAAAAAAGAATGAAATGGAGTAAGATTTTAAAGTATATCAGCTCTTATCCTATGCAGTCTGGCTAAGTTTTTTTGTTTTTTTTTTTAAGATTTATTTTTATTTATTTCTCTCCCCTTCCCCCCTCCTCCCTGCCCCAGTTGTCTGTTCTCTGTGTCCATTTGCTGTGTGTTCCTCTTTTGTCTGCTGCTGTTGTTGTCAGTGGCATGGGAATCTGTGTTTCTTTTTGTTGCGTCATCTTGTGTCACTTCTCCATGTGTGCGGCGCCATTCCTGGGCAGGCTGCACTTTCTTTCGCTCTGGGCGGCTCTCCTTACGGGGCGCACTCCTTGCGTGTGGGGCTCCCCTATGCGAGGGACACCCCTGCGTGGCAGGGCACTCCTTGTGCACATCAGCACTGCACATGGGCCAGCTCCATATGGGTCAAGGAGGCCCAGGGTTTGAACCACAGACTTCCCGTGTGGTAGACGGATGCCCTATCCATTGGGCTAAGTTGGATTGTGTGTGTCCTGGAGCAGAGTGTGCAACCATGTGAAAAAGTTTGAAAGCCATTGCCTTTTACCCATTTGGCAAATCAAACACCCAATAAAGGTTTTCAAAAATGAATGTTTTCTAACTGAAAGGAGAGACCTTAAATCTGGGAGAAAATCCACCACTAAGGGAAAAATCTGTCCCAGAGAGAAAGGATGTCCTCATCCTTGCCCTCCGATTCACTGTTCTTACAGAGCCATCTGCCCTCCCTCTCATTTGAATCTCACTTCTGGGAAGATCCATATTCCCAAGTGACAAGGGGGCATATGGAGGGCCCTCCTAGAAGGGCGGCCGAAGATTTAGAGATGATGAACAAGGAGTATCCAGCACCCGGGAGCTGCTTTATAAATGGCCTATTCACAGGGGAGGCGGCCAATGTCAGGGCGGAAGCAGGATCTTCTGGCCCCTCACAAAGCACACTCTTCTGCCTCTGCTCATGTAGGAACTCCACCCAGGGGTGTTTAAGGCGAGACTTCTGCCTCAGAAGGTCCAGTAAGCCTTTTTGGGCTGACTAGAGAATGTGCCTGTTTTCAGAACAGGTGCCAAGTGGGAGAACCTAGAGGTGAGAGGACCTTGGAGAGGGGCCAGGATACCTTCCTGGATCTGAGGCTCCAACAGGGACTACGTAAGAGGGCCACTGCCTCAAACACACTCGACAATATTCGTATTCTGTGGGGCAGACAACTTGTTTTTCTCCTCTCTTCTTTTATAAAATCAGAGGAGACGTGCTTGCCTCATGCCCAGCTCGCACTCAGCTATTTGAGTAACTGAAGGGAGGCTCCTCTCCAAAGTGCACCACTGAAGCCTGTGGTTAATTTTTCAGCAGCCGCCCACCTCACTAATGGTCCTGGGAAACAGACTGGGCCTCCATCCCCACCTAAGTGCTCAAGCCTCCCCCACCTGTCCTGCCCGGGCAAGGAGCCTGGCCCTGCCCCCACGGCTGGCTCGCCACACAGCCCGCAGCTTCTTTTCACTCTCTGCCAAGGGCTCGGGCCTCTGCTGTGGGGAGTTGGTGTCTTATTTTACCCACAATTGTCCCTGGTCGCTGTGTGATGAGCCTGGGGAAATGAAAAGTTGTACCTTATTTCACTTGGGGACCCAGTCAAATTCTCAAACCAGTGCTGCTTGGGAAGAAATCCCAACTTTGAGTGGCTGGCAGGGGAAGAAGACGGGCTGTTGGGTGCTGCGCTGCCTCTGGGATTCTCTGGCCCTGGCTAGCTGTGGTCATTCCTCCTGTCATCACAGGAGACCACTGGGCACTGTTCTGCCATCCTCTGTCTGGCCAGTCCCCAAGCCAGAGACCAGGCTGGGATATGTGAGTCTCTAGGCCCACCAGTCTGTGATCCCCAAATGAAAGCATTCATGCTTTGAGGACTAAAATCATTATAATACCAGCCCTACCATCGGCTCCCCAGAAATTTACTCCCTCTCAAAAGACAACTGAGTCTTTCTCAGAAAACGGTCCCCAAGAGCTCCCAAATGGAGCCCTCTGTATGGACCTCTGGTCTGGCCACTGTATTGATGCCACACTGATCAAACAATTCAGCCCACTTGTGTGGGCACTGACCTCTCCACTGGGGACCACTGATGCCCACTTGCTTTGGAAAGGGCGTGGGATCCCTGATTCCCAGTGGCACAACTAGGACCAAGCTATGACTTTAAGCAAAGTATCCCCCAAAGCTAGGAGTTAACCCAAAACCATCCCTCTAAGCTCACAGACTGACCTTAGACACCCCATGCAATTGTGCCCAGTGTGATTCCCTGGGCCTGGAGGGTGGACTGGGGATTGGGGCTGGAGGGGACGGGGCTGCAACTCAACACCCTCCAGTGGCAATCTTTTCCCCCCTCCACAACTGAGCTGTCAGACCAGCTCTCCCCAGGCCCAAAGGGGTCCTCCTTCCCCAAGTCTAAGGTTCAACTCATTTCCTACTCCAGGATTTACTTCTCTCCCAGACGATAAGCTATGAGATCATCCATTCCCTGCGGTAAGAAAGCCCTATCTGCAACCACCCACAGAGTAAGGGCTGGCCCTGACAAGGCAGACTTCCAGGGACTGAAATGGACTTGAAATACCTTAACAATGAGCTATAACAAAAGCAGTTGGTGGGCTCCCACCAAGCACCAGGCCCCAGACTTGAGAATGGAGAGGGGCCCCTGGCTACCATGTTAGGACTGCTTAAATCCCCGGGCACAGGTGGGAGGCTAAGGGGCTATAAGGCTCTATGCAACTCTATTCCCAAATGTATACACACGTTATTTAAACACAAGGCAGCATCTCCTTGTAGCTACAGCCATAGTGAAGGGTGCAGAGTCAGAATCAGGGAGCCTTGGCTTGAATTCTCGTTCTGCTGTGCACTCCACAGAAATCCACCTTCCCATTCTTAGCCTCTCTTTTATTTTCATTGCCCTGAACCAGATGGTCTGTGCAAAGCCAAAGGGACACCTGGAATCTTCCTCTCTGGTATCATGGTGCGGTCACGCAAGCTGGGGCCTACCCACAGTAGAAGCTGCATAGACGCTCAGAGTCCACTGAGAAAAGCCCCACTGGAGGGAAGCTGGGTGGACCTCTCCCTCGAAAACCTCAGAGGCCTTCAGGCAAAGTCAAATAGAAAGCAGTAGCACCCCATCCCCAACCAGCTGAGATCCCAGGGTGCCTAGCCTGAGGCCAGCTGGATTTGCATGTCATTAACATAAACCTGCATAAGCACTGTATTTGGAGTGCATCCTGCAGCCAATTATTTCTTTCAGGCAGCTCTGCATTCCAGGAAGGGACACAGCAAAGAAGTGACCTCTTGGGCTTCCTGAGAAGAGGGGGCACCCTGCCACCCCAGCAGAAAATAAATCTCCCTTGGCCTGCCCTGTGCTGTCCTGAACCTCACAAAGCTTTTATTGTAGTATGCCTTTGGCTGCTGCAACCAGAAGTTCCTGTCAACTGCGAGAAGGTAGTGTTACCGGATCCTGTCCAGTTCTTGACTATGCTGCAGAAATGAATTTCCAGAGCATGTTGGGTGAGTTAGGCCAGTAATTTATTCAGGTAGGGAGGGAAGAGAAATGGGAGAAAATAATATAGCAGGGGTCCCAGGTAGAGAGGAAGGGAGTGAAAAGTGATAAAGAGGGGTAATTTACAAGGTACAATTCCCCATTATAGGTTATAAATACCCAGGTTTACTTGCGTGGCCACATGGCAGAGGAAAAATGGCCAGAGCAGTGCACAGAGGGCAGGAACAGGTCCAAGGGCAAGAGAGCTGAGAGTGAGAGTGCTCATTCAGGGCTGTTTGAATGTTAATTATTCCATCCCTTTGCTAATGGCAGGGGAGGGGTTCCAGCTGTTTGCTGTTTTGATTGATTACCCCACCCATCAAATCCCCATGAGGGCCCAATGATAAAGTCCCTACGGAACATCCGGGGCTTCTCCGGACTTTTAGAAGACGTCTTTGTTCTGAAGAGCAGAATCTTGGGGGTGGGGGTTTTCCAGCAGCCGTCTTGGGGTTACTGACGTCCACGTGGACTTTTTCCAGATTCCAGATCCACCTGCTAATTCCCTATCTTACTAGCCTGCTTCCGTAGGGTCTTCCACCTCCAGCCCCGGCCCACCCCTCAGCAGTCCCGATTCAACCAGATTAGAATCTAGGCTGTGGAGGAGACTTTCCACCTCACCCCAGCTGTACTGGTGGTTCTGCTCAAAACCCTCACCCCAAAGGTTTTGGTGGGGAGCCTTCGGGCCTTTGAAAGCCCGATCATTTTACCCCTGGGGAAATGGCGATCACAGTGCCCTCAGCAGAGCTGGAATTGTTACCGGATTTTGTCTAGGTTCTTGATTATGCTGCAGAAATGGATTTCAAGAGCACGTTGGGTGAGTTAGGCCAGTAATTTATTCAGGCAGGGAGGGAAGAGAAATGGGAGAAAATGACAGATCATGGGGCCTAGGTAGAGAGGAAGGGGCTGAAAAGTGATAAAGAGGGCTGATATGCAGACTACAATTCCCCATTATAGCTTATAAATGCCCAGGTTTTATGTGCATGTTGATCCATGCTTGGGGAGAAGGTGCCCAGAATCGGGGTCCAAAGGGGAGAGTGAGTTCAGGCCTTGCGCCCGCTTTTTGAATGTTAATTATTCCACCCTTTGCTAATGGCAAGGGAGGAATTCCAGCTGTTTGCTGTTTTGATTGATTACCCCACCATCAGTCTCCTTGGAGGGCTCAATGATAAAGTCCTTGAAGAATATCCGGGGCTTCTCCTGGCTTCTGGAGGAAATCTTGTTCTGAATGGCAGAATCTTGTGTTTGTGGGGGGGGGCTTCTAGCAGCCTATTGGGGGTATCACCATCCAAGCGGATTTCTTGCCGGGTTCCAGATCCATCTATTGATTCCCTATCTTACTAGCCAGCTTCATTGCCCCCTCAGAGAGTTTACACCTTTATTCTTAAAGGGGAGCTGAAGGATGAGGATCCTTCTCCTGTAGCTACTTCCTGCTGGTTAGGGGCAGTAGGCCCTACCTGACAAGGTGTAAAACCCTCCTGCTATTCTATCTTGGTTGGAGAAAGATGAATCTGGCATCCTGGGTGAAGCTGGATGAGGCTCCCATATCGCTAACACGGTGTTGATTCTAGAAAAAATATACTTGATTAGAATTTTGAGAATATATGGTCCCACTAAGAGAACACTGGACCACAAGAGTAGAAAAGGCCAGGTATCTGCAAAGGCTGCATTTTCCTAAAGTTGGTGGGAAAGAGTATTCTTTCTTAAGTTATTTTATGCTGTTGGTAAACTAGAAAGATCGCAATAGACAATGGGGTTAGGTATAAATTGCCAATCCCAGTTCTTATGGTAGAGGAGAGGAATGAGACAAGACATTGCCCTTTTTAGTTACACTACAGGAGATAAAAGTAGACAAGATTTTTTAGGGGGTGTCTGGTTTGCCCTCTCCCTAACAATAGGCATTTGGGCTAGAGTTAGAGGGAAAGGCTGACTTTGACACAGAAACTACTTAGCTTTGTCTCTTGAAGAGGTATTTCAGGCTGTCCAAAGACTGGCACTCATGCAACCCATCAGGTGCTTCTGGTGAGCTGGTACATCCTTGGGCAGCTGGCTTCACTCAGGATTAGTGCACCAAGCTGGAAATTCCTTTAACTTTAATAGCTATGGGAGTGATCAGAGCCACAGAGTAAAGTTCCTTACATTTTGGCTCTAATTGAGTGTGAGGCTTGTTTCCTTGCCAAATTTTGATCAGAACCTGGCTTGCAGATCCTGGGTGAGGAAAGGTTGTCCATGGACCATCTCGAAGGGGCTAAGCTGAAATGGGTCTTAGCCACCACATTTGCCATTTCCCTTCTGTTAGGAAAATGCTTAGCCCTGGTAGGATGGCATGTGGATCTGCCAGTCCTCCCTAGGGTACAAGTGGGACAGGTTCTGGAATAAGGGCTAGGAGGGAGACCTGGGGTAAGCACGTTCTTTAACCACTTAGAAAATGAAGTTTACCAGGACTTTTTTTTTTAGATTTTTTTTTTTTTAATTTATTTCTCTCCCCTTCCTTTCCTCCTGCCCAACCCCCCAGTTGTCTGCTCTCTGTGTCCATTTGTTGCATGTTCTTCTGTGACTGCTTCTATCCTTATCAGTGGCACCGGGAATCTGTGTTACTTTTTGTTGTGTCATCTTGTTGTGTCAGCTCTCCATGTATGCGGTGCCATTCTTGGGCAGGCTGCACTTTCTTTTGCACCAGGTGGCTCTCCTTACAGGGCGCACTCCTTGCATGTGGGGCTTCCCTACACAGGGGACACCCCTGCGTGGCATGGCACTCCTTGTGCATATCAGCACTGCGCATGGGCCAGCTCCACATGGGTCAAGAAGGCCCAGGGTTTGAACCACAGACCTCCCATGTGTTAGGCAGACGCCCTATCCATTGGGCCAAGTCCACTTCCCTACCAGAACTTTTAACATGTTAAATGTTTCTCTGCATATGGTCTAGAATAGAAAAGATATCACCATAATCATCAGACATATATCTAGAATAGGATATAGGTACAGTAGTTAATACTAATTAATATACTACCCAATGCATAAGTTTTTCTTTGAGCTGCAGTTAATAGATTTAAGTTCCTGGTTTGCAATACCTTACATGTTTCTCTTCATGAGAGCAGGCCATAATGCCAATTGTGTTTAAGTTCTTCTCACAGTACTCTGGTGATCATTGCTCTACTTGGTATGTCCTTCACGCAGGCAGCAAGCTGCAGCACCATTGACCCTACAGAAAAGTTAGGAAGGTAGTTTCCAGTATTTCATCAGCCTGGTGCATAGCACCCTTTGGCACTATGGTCTGGAGGTGATGTCCATTTGTTAATCTGGCTATATCGAGCATTGTTAGCTGCTGCAGGAGTTTGAAATGGCAAAGTAGTCTCCATTGACTTCAGGAGCACAACCAGAGATGTAGTAGATACCTTAATTGTTTTAGGGGTTAGGGGCCAAACTAGCCAATAACTCATATGGAGAGGCAACCTGCAGTGTATTGAAGGCCTGGTTTGAATGCACAAGATAGTTGGACAATGCTGAAGTCTATCTCTTAAACAACTTTGCGAAGTTTCTCTGCTTTCCCAGCAATTGAATAAATTCCACTTGTGATTTATACATTAAATCCACTCACAAGATAGTATTGACATTTAAAGACTCATTTTTAGGTTACCTTTCACCGTTATCCTATTTGTAACAGGAGAACCCCAAATCTGATTTCCTAGGCACAAGCAAATTGACAAAATTAAATACAGATTAAAACAGAACAGAAGAGAGAATTTTTTATCCTTAGCATTTCTAGGAACTCTTTGATCTTAATTGATGGGCCATGAGGTTTCTTATTTTCCAGGAGAGGTTAAAACCAGTCAGGATCTTCATTTCTATTCATACTTTTTATAGGCACAACTGATTTTAAACCGAGAAGGCTATTTCTAAAAGGGAGTTAGTTGAAGTTTGAGGTTTATTTCCTTATTTCTTTAAGGAGACATGACATGAGGTTTCTGGGCCTCAGATCTATCTGTCCTTTTATCTTACACTGGCTTAACTGGAATTCAGGATTTCATACAGTGGCTGCTCTCAGCTATACTATGGCCACATGGACCAGTAGTATGCAAATTTTCCAGATTCTTGAAAGGACACTTTTATGGGGACTTCACTGGTGCACTAGACACCATGCCCATTATTTTCCGAAGAATGAAGAAGCACTTTTTAGTCAACTGATCTGGAGTCCCAGAGTCCAACTCTGACTAAAACGTTCACCACTCCAAATAATTTGGAGCTGATCCTCTGGTCTCAGTGTTTTGAGAATTTAATCCAGAACCCTGCTGACAGTTCTTCCCATGGTCAACTTAGGTCTTGGGAAATGCCTGAAGACTCCGAAGTTCAGGCCAAAGTGCCCAAGACTGATTGGTGGGAGGCATTCTGAGCAGTTACCCCAAATCAAAGTGCCTGAGATAAGTCTCAGGGGATATTTGGCTGCCCTCTGAATGGAAGGGCCCAAGGAATGGGGGCCATTCAGAGTTTACTGCTTTGGTTCTTGGCACCCCTGGCATTCCAGGGTCCACAACTAACTGCACTGTTGCCCAAACAGAAGTGCCTGAAATCTCAGAGAATGTTTGGCTGCTCTCTGAAGACAACAAAGCCTTCAAGTCTCGGGGTACATTCAGAGTTACTTCTCTGGTTCCCACCACCCCCGGTGCCTTTCAAGCCAAATATTGTTCCTTCCTGGAGAAGGGGCAGAAAGCATCTTCCTCCAATTCTTCTAGAAGTCCTAGATGTAGCCCTAGTTTTATGACTTTATTGTCTAGGAGTTTCCCAGTTAGACCGGCCATCAAAAAGTCATTAAGTTATGATGTGAATAGGGTGTAAGAGTATCGCTGTGGAAGGGAAAAGGTTTTGTGATGGATGTATGGGAGTGCTGTATATTGTATATATGCATTGCTGTGGTCTAGGACTCCTATGAAGAAATGCTGAATAATTAGGGGGGGGGGGGGGAAAAAAAGGATAGGATGTGGAAATTTTTTCAAGTCAACATTCTTTATCTAAGTTCTTTATTTAACTTTATCCAAGTTCTTTATCTATCCTTTAAACCCATCGCTATATGCCATTCCCTAGTAAGGGACCATGACATTATATTGGGCCTCAAATTTCGGGGAGTTCTGGATCACAGAGTGTTTCAACAATGGCAAAGGAGGAATACTGGTATGGGATACCAATGACAGGTGATATATGGCTGACAGGGAGCTATACAGAACATATGTCCAGGGTGCATGGTAATGATTGGATATACTCATGGTGGCAACAATTGGAAACCACAGCAGGGGGGGTACTGGGTTCCTGGCCAGTGGTGCTCTGTCGTGGTCCCTAGGGGAGCAGTGACAGTCTCCCAGGTACAGCGGCGGGGACCGGGAGGGAGTGAGGGTTCAACGGTGAGCCCCTGATGCTAATGACTATGCTTGTGAGCTGATAAACCTAAAATAAGAACAAGGCCTAGAGCAACATTGTGCCTGGGAATTTCCTCCTGTCAGCCTTCATGTTACTCAAATGTGGCCAGTCTCGAAGCCAAACTCAGCATGTAAATGCAATGCCTTCCCTCCAGCGTGGGACATGACACCCGGGGATGAGCCTCCCTGGCAACGAGGGACCACTATCAAATACCAACTGATGATGCAACTGGAAAAGGACCTTATACGGAAGGTTCAATGCGGATCAGCAGAATATCCATGTCTACATAAAATACCATGACTTTAAAATGCTGTTTGACCTAAAGTAAGGGGGAAATGGAAAGGAGAAATGAGTTTATATGGCTACGAGTTTCTAAAAAAGAGTCTGGAGGCTGGCAGAAGGATTGCCCTCATGCACAACTGAGCAGAGTCAGAGAGACAGATAAAGCAGATACAACCCCCAGATAATGGTTCCTTTGAAGGCTAAAGAGACCCATGAGAGTTATGGTCATGGCTGATGGGGTTAACTATCAGGGCAGATGGCCCCTCTTTGGAAATGGTGTGTATGTGTGATGAATCTGGACTCAGATGGGATCTCCCTTCATAAGTCTTTCATGCTAATGTGCCGGAGGTGCAGTTAACGTTGGGGTTTAAGATATATTTAGGGGATTTGAATCTCTGGACCGACAATGTGATAGCCAGGTCCTGAGCCTCAACAGACTCCAGCACCTACAACCTGATTTATTGGACTTACCACACTCAGCTAAGATGGAGTTGAAGAAGGACAATCACCACACCGTGGAGCCTAGAGTGATTACAACTGAAAATGGGAGGACTGCATCCAGCATCCATGTGGAATCTGAGCCTCCTCTTGACATAGAGGTGCAATGGACACAACCAATCCAATGTCCACATAGAAGAGGTGGCATGGAATTGGGAAAAGTGGACATGGTGGATGATGGGTATGGGGAAGGGCAGGAGGAGATGAGAGACGGAGGCGTCTTTGGGACATGGAGCTGCCCTGGATGGTGCCTCAGAGGTAATCACCGGACATTGTAAATCCTCACAGGGCCCACTGGATGGAATGGAGGAGAGTGGGGGCCATGATGTGGACCATTGTCTATAAGGTGCAGAGGTGCCCAAAGATGTACTTACCAAATCCAATGGATGTGTCATGATGATGGGAACGAGTGTTGTTGGGGGGGGAGAGGGGGTTGGGGGGGGTGGGGATGAATGGGACCTCACATATATATTTTTAATGTAACATTATTACAAAGTCAATAAAAAAAAAAAAAAGTCATTAAGTGATTAGAGATCAATTGTCCTAGCTAACAGGCCTTGGGGTTCTGAGGCAATAACTTCCTTGCTAGCAAAGGCATTTTCAGTTTTGCAGTTTTTAAGACATTCCAAAACATTTTAACACAAACCTGTAATGAGAGATTCAGTGGCAAGAAGGAGGAAGGTAAAAAGGTGGGTAAAAGTTAGTTATACAAGTGTATCCTGGCCTGTGACCGCCCTAGGGAAGGGAATTCCCATGGCGTCCATTTTTGGCCCTGCTTGCCACCTTCCTACCATATCCCAGACCATGTAGCTGGGTGTGGCTGATAGAAAGGGGAGAGGGCAGGAGAAGGCAATGTTAATTATCCCACCCCTTTGCTAATGGCAGGGGAGGAGTTCCAGCTGTTTGAGGTTTGACTGATTACCCCACCCATCAATCCCCTAGGAGGGCCCAATGATATAAAGTCCTTGGGGAATATTCAGGGCCTCTCCTGGCTTCCAGAGGAAATCTTGTTCTGAATGGCAGAATCTTATTGGGGGAGGTGGGTGTCTTCCAGCAGCCATCTTGGGGGTATCAGCATCCACATGGATTTCTTGCCGGGTTCCAGATCCATCTATTATTCCCTATTTTACTAGACAGCTTAAGAACCAGAGCCCAAACAAGTCATGTCCCCTTGGACCCAAGTGGTTGGAGAAGATGCTCAGCCACCCAGAGCAGCTTCCCTTAACTGTGTAGCCCTATGGGCCTGCAGCAGGATGAGGGCTTCAGGAAAGAGTGGGTGATGGCTGGGGAAGGGGGTGGGACCACAGAGTGCTCCACAGCATTCTCCTTCCAGCCCCCATGCTTCTGGAATCCAGGGGGTTGAGTGCAGGGGAGCAGACTAAGAACTGAGAGTTGAAGGCAAGAAAATTACATCTGTTAAAGATCTACATGGTGCCATCTGCACACATTTTTACTTCTCCTCATGTTATCGTTAGAGAAAAAATGGCGCTCACTGGGACATGGAGACTGAGGATTGTAGGTAGGAGTTTATCGTGAAGCTCTCCCAATGGAGAACAGATGCTTCAGCCTCCCCAACAGCATGACAGGGATCTGAAGAGAGACTTCAGCCCGCTCGTGGAGGGTGGTGGATATGACTTTATAGAGTACATCGATAGGCGGGGAAATGTTAGTCCACGGGGAGGGGGTTAGAGTCTGAGTACAGCCTGTGATTAATAAGGGGCTGTAAGAGAGAAGTCTTCTCATTCATGGCTTGGGGGTAGTGGGCTAGGAGGTAGGGTATTCTTGGAGTGTGGGGGTCTGGAAGGGATGAGTCCTTATCTGCTCCATTCCCTCTGACATATGGCTTGTCCTTGGGGGGAAACACACTGTCCTCTGCAGGGAGGCATCTTGCTCAATCAATCAGAATGGAGTCACAGCCCTGTGACCCGTTAATCATTGCAAACCTTGTAAGGGGGAAACTCTAACATACCTAACTCTTTGGTTTTATATATATATATATGCTGAAGGACCTAAGTAATGGGAATACTGGGCAGAAATGGACCAGTGAGGGGATTCGGGACATCGACTCAGTCTGGCTACTTCCTGTGTCATGGGGTAGCAAAAGGTTCCCTTCAGTCCTGTTCAGTGAGTTCCCATTTCTGGTCCTGGAGAGGTTGGTATTGGTATTCATGTAGCAAAAAGATGCCTTTCACCTATCCCTGAGTTGTTGAATGTATGATTTGGCGAATGAATCTGACAAGAAGCTGTAAGAGACAAGGACCAAAAACTACCAGTAATGCAATGCAATACTACCAGTAATGGTGTTATAATGGGTGAAAGGAATCATTTCCATGTTTTCCTTTAAAGCCTTTAAGGTTTTTTTCCTACCTGCCCAGTTTTCTTAATATAAAACAAATTTCATTTATGGTTGCACAAGTGCTTAGTTCATCCTGCTGGATCAGGGACAGAGGTGGGGGTTGGGGTCATCTGTTATTGTGGCAGGGGTGACCTGCTGAGACTGATAGGGTCATAGGGGGTCATTTTGCTAAATGAGGCTAGCATTCCCAGCTTTTTTTTATATGATTGGGTGAAGAGGGATAGCGGGAAGGCATTGGGGGATTCAGTTATTGTTCCCCTTTCCCCGTTGAGATATTGTGGCTTCTGGCTTGGCAGCTAGCACTGTATTTTTGCAGCAGGAGATCACATACATGATCATGGGTGACATCTCGGATGACCATCTGAATAAACTGAGTTATTGCATGGAAGATACATGGACCTGCTGATATGAGGAGAATGAGAGCTGTAATTGTGTTAAGGATAGGAATTAACCATGAAATTTAGGGTGGGCTGTGAGATAATCACCTCCAGAAGTCTGAGGAGAAGGAATAATAAGATTATACATTCAATATTGAACATTAATGACATTTATGGTTGACAGTGAAATTATATGATTTGGTGGGCTTACGCACAGAGTTTTAGAGGGAGTTGGAAACTTTATATTATTAGCTGTGGTTTCATACCAGTGTTTTTGAGTTATTTTTTATTTTTTATGGATTTAAGATTCCCAACCAGCGGAGCTGCATAGACCAGTATGGTGGTCAAAAAGACCTCATTTTTCCCAGCTTGCATAATTAGAAGCTTAGGCAACAACAAATTATTATTACTTCATCTTTTGGGCTTGGGGCAGCTGGCACTTTACCTTGTAATTTAAACTTGGTCCATTGTTGAAAGGATCTGGTTACAAGAGTCCCGTTGCTGTGTCTGCAGCACTGAAAGCATGCCTTGCCCCTTCTGAGAGTGGAAAGGGTCCGATGTCATCCACTTGCCATCGTGCTACTGGAGTCTGTGCTCAAGCAGTATGCCTCGTCCAGCGAGGTAATTGTCACAGTCGTTGGATGAGCACGATGGACACTCGTGGGTGATGTTCATGAGCTGCTGGTGAGTGACAGGCATTTGGCACTGCTGGACTAGGCACGACAAAGTCTGGTATCCATGATATTTACCTTTTCAGTGGAACCACTCTGCTGCTTTTGGGTCTCAGTGGTATGACTCTGGATCTTCACGAGGGCATCTGCCTCAACATCCCAAGAGAGAAGTTAGAGGAGGGGGCAGGGACATGATGGACTGTTACTTGCCGCTGCTGGCAGGCACCCCAGACGTTCTTCCACAGACTTGTCTTCCCCCCAGTGGGCAGCCCACAGCAGTTCATTGTTCCTTCTTGTACTTTGGCTTCTTCTCACAACTGTGACTAAAACTCAAGTGGATTTGACAGCACTAGGCCCATCCCTAGCCCCTGACTGGAATAACAGCCACGACTTGCAGAAGCTACAAGTTCATTATTAACCTGCCCCATTGTGGAAGTGCCACCAGCCGTTTACTCAGAAGGAGCCAGGTCCCGTGACATAGACCAGCCCCCATCCAGAGCCTACGTGTCCAGATACAGCTCATTTCCTCACAAGAATAGACAAAGAAGCCACACGACCCCACCAACCCCTCTGCACCCTTAGAATTCACTGGACCCTGGCGGCGGACTTGGCCCAGTGGTTAGGGTGTCCACCTACCACACGGGAGGTCCACGGTTCAAACCCTGGGCCTCCTTGCCGGGCCTCCTTGACCCGTGTGGAGCTGGCCCATGTGCAGTGCTGATGCACGCAAGGAGTGCCCTGCCACGCAGGGGTGTCCCCCACATAGGGGAGTCCCACACATAGGGGAGTCCCACGCGCAAGGAGTGCGCCCCGTAAGGAGAGCCGCCCAGCGCGAAAGAAAGTGCAGCCTGCCCAGGAATGGCGCCCGCACACACGGAGGGCTGACACAACAAGATGACACAACAAAAAGAAACACAGATTCCTGTGCTGCAGACAACAACAGAAGCGGACAAAGAAGACGACGCAGCAGAACAGACAACCAGGGGAGAGGGGAAATTAATTAATTAATTAAATCTTAAAAAAAAAGAATTCACTGCTCCTAGCCCATCACCCCCTAGCCATCCCTATAAGGGCTCGAGTCTTACACAAGCCCCAACCCACTCCCACTGACGAAGCACGTCCCTGCCTGTGGATGCACTGTATAGATTCATGACTACCTCTGCCAGGGGCGGGCTGAGGTTTCTATCTTCAGACCCCTTCCTGTAGGATTTTCTCCATAAATCCTTTCCTGCCATCGCTGGTCTCTGTGTCCCAATTGTCTCACTCTGACATCTAATAATATTTGTTTAGAAAGTTGCCTCTGCCACAAAGCCAATTTTGGTACTGGCACATCCAATTCGCAGGGTAAGTTAAGATCCACCCCTTTTACCACTGGGGCCTGTGTTATTGTTTGAAAAGCAGCCTGCTGGGGGTTCTCATTTCCATGCACAACTTTTTCTGATTAACACATGTAATGGTTTTAATATCTGAGCTAAATGAGGGATGAAGGGTTTTTAGTATCCCAACAATATTATAAGCCTTATTAATATGAGAAAACATTGTTTTTATCAGTTACAGCAGAGGGTATGTTTTTTTTCAGGATTACATTTATGTTCTTTTAAAAGTGATAAGATTTATTTTTCTTAAACAGGAAAGGAAATGATAAGGTTAAAGTATAAGAAGCTATTCTGATAAAAAGAGATTTTTCTTTTGTATACTGATTAGTCAGGAGAAAAACTTTGCTAAAACAGAGTACTAGTATACTATTGGATATTATAGCTTTTAAAACTTTATAGATAGACTCAATAAATTTTACTCAACTTTACAAAAATTTATGTATTCACGAATCTTTTGCACTTTCTGTATTCATCCAGGTTTTGTTTTATATTTTACCTTTTCTTAAAAACCAGTAGTTTTATCTCAGGATGAAATTACTATCTTTTTCTTTAGTAATAAAAACACATATGGGAAGCAGATGTGGCTCAACTGATAGAGTGTCCGCCTACCATATGGGAGACTCAGGGTTCAGGGGCCTCCTGGCCCATGTGATGATCTGGATACATGCAAGGAGTGCCATGCCATGCAGGTGTGTCCCCTGCATAAGCCCCATGCGCAAGGAGTGCACCCTGCAAGGAGAGCCACCCAGCGTGAAGAAAGTGCAATCCGCCCAGGAGTGGCGCTGCACACACACGCAGAGCTGACTCAGCAAGATGACACAACAGAAAGAGACACAGATTCCTGGTGCTGCCAAGAATGCAAGCGGACATAGAAGAACACACAACGAATGGACACAAGAGAGCAGACAGAAATAAAATAAATCTTTTTTAAAAAAGCACACATTCTATACATCCTACATATATAAGTTACTAAAACGATTTTGGCAACTGTCTCAAAGCAAATTTGTTACAACATCATGATTACATTAATTAACAGGTACCAGGAAAAACTACTTTCCTCATTATTTTATGAAAACCTAAGATTCCCAATGGAATCAAAATTATCTTCTCCCTATCACCACTTTAATATGCAGATTGAGGTGGCCTTTGACAGGTTTTTCTGTTATGCATTAATTCAGTTTCTGTTTAATAATGACTTTCTGTAATTAGCCATTTGATTATTTCAGTTTAAGCAATGCTTCTACAAACTTCTTATAATTTTTCATAACCACATAGAATATCGTGGTAACTTCAATACAAATTCCACCTTCACAGAACACATTATGTTACTTAATGCTACCACAATACCTTCTATAGCTTGCCATATGCATTCAAGTTTTGTCCTACATACTACAATCTGATTTCATGAAAACCAGCCATCTTACCTTAGGACAAAATACACTTCCTTAAACAAACTCGTCAAATTTCAGTCAGCACTCCTACAAACTTTTACTTCTTTCAATATCTATTTAAGTTTCACGTCCTACATTTCATTCTGTGAAGAAAAATAAACTATTCATTTCAATTTAGGCAAGAACTATTTTTTATGAAGAGATTTGTAGTAATTTCATTAGTCAAGACTTAAAATTTTCATCACTTTAAAGATTTAATATACATATTTATTATTATAAGGGCTTATATAATTTTTGGTCATTTGACTAGAGCTTTTTAAGGAATTTTCATTTTTTAATTTAATATTACCAACTGAGGGTATTAAAATATACACTGGCACTGAACAAACAGACAAACACAAAAAGAGTTATGATGCACCAACAGAAACTTAAAGTTCATTAATTTAACTCATAATTCTTAACTTCTTTGGAATAGCTATTTTTACTGCCTTTAAGATTTTTTTTTTTCTGGCATCAATGTTGCTTGTAATATGACTTAGGAGTCAGCTAAACGCTTCCTTGTAAGCGGTGAGCAAGTGTAAGTTAAGGAAGATTACTAGGGACAGCTGGGTATGGATAAATTGAGAGGGATCAGAGGAATAGGATGTGAGATGGTGTTTGATTTGGGAGAGATTAGGGATTGAGAAGGAGACGCTTTCTACCTGGGTCACTTCCTGGAGAGGGAGGACAGGAGCTGGGGAAGGAGCCTGAGAGCGGGGAGCTGGGCTGGAGAGCCGGTGGGGGGTAGGGAGGAGGGAGCGGCTTCAAGGGCAGATGTGGGGAACAGGAGGAGGATGGAGTAAGTCAGGGGGTGCTGATGAGGCATATGGCAGTGGAGGAGGGGGTGATCGGAGGGATCGGAGTCGGAAGAAGCGTTGCCTGTGTACAGAAGGCAGGGAGGGGCAGGGAGGGGAGGAAGGGGAGTCAGAGGACAGGAGGGTGGGGGTGGAGGTGATGCCAGGGTGTATGTGGAGGAGGTGCAGGGGGAGTCTGACCAGCTGGACCAAAGGTGAGGTTTTCAGGGGACGTGGGGGGGCAGAAAGGAGGAAGAAGAAAGCTTTTGAGGAGGTTTCTGGTATAAAAGAAGAAGAGGATGGACCAAGGGAAGGATGGGTACAAAGATGAGAGAAGGCCTGAATCTCGCAGGCCTGCCGCTGCACTGGATAAAGTACTTTAAGTCTCAGAGAACTTGGGAATTAAAAAAGCAGGACATCATAGATCCTGCCCTAACCCACTGAATGGACTGGGGGAGAGTGTAAACTACAACGTAAACCATAATGCAGTGCAGCAGTGCTCCAAAATGTACTCACCAAATGCAATGAATGGGCCACACGGATGAAGAAGTTGTTTATGTGGGAGGAGTGGGCGTGGGGTGGGGAGTGGGGCATATGGGGACCTCCTATATTTTTTATTGTACCATTTTGTGTGACTTATGTATCTTTAAAAAAAAGAAGATAACAATTTTTTAAAAAGAAAAAGAAAATGCATTTTCTGGCCATTGACTTTCACTGTCCAATTGGTATTGCAGCCACACAGAGGTCGAATAGAAAATGAGTTTTTTGGGTCTGATATCTCCTTTCGGGTGCAGTGTTTTAAGGTTGTGAAGAAGGCAACCCAGATGCATGGTTTTGGGGGCCTGAAATTGAATTCCCCATTTTAGGTGGCCGGGGTGAGACTAAGGATCTCTAGGACAGGGGAGATTCTGAGTGAGGCAAGTGTCACCGAATAGTCAGAAATCACCCAAGGAAACAGGAGACCGTGCTTGGGACCAGAGCCTCCGGAGCCAAGGGGTCTCCTCCCACGAGGACACAGGTCTCCCGCCCGCCGTGGTCCCCGGGGGTAGCAAGGACCCTAATCTAGCGCTAGGTTTTTCCCAGTGGGTTGTCCTGGACAATGGAAAAAGGAGTGAGACAGCAGGATCCTCCAGTGGAGAAATCCCTACATCACCCAGTTGAGATTCAATGTCCAGTGCTGGATGGGCTCTCCTGGCAGTGGCGGGGTGGACACTCCACCAGTCGGTCAGTCTCAACATAGCCCCAGACCCGGGTTTTGGCACCAAATATTAGAGAAAAATGGCGCTCACTGGGACATAGAGACAGAGGACTGCAGGCAGGCAGGAGTTTATTGGGAAGCTCTCCCAATGGAGGGGGTCTGAAGAATAGATGCTTCAGTGCCGCCCCCACCAGCATGGCAGGGGTTTGAAGAGAGACTTCAGCTGCTCGTGGAGGGTGGCGGATGTGACTTCACACAGTACATCGATAGGGGGAGCCCATGGGAAGGGGGTTGGAGTCTGAGCACAGCCTGTGGTTAATAAGGGGCTATAAAGTGAATTCTTCTCGTGCGTGGCTTGGGGGTAGTGAGCTAGGAGGTAGGGTATTCTTGGAGTGTGGGGGTCTGGAAGGGATGAGTCCTTATCGCTCCATTCCCACTGAGATATGGCTCATCCTTGGGAGGAAATACACTGTCCTCCACATGGAGATAACTTGCTCAATCAATCAGAATGGAGTTACAGCCTTACCACCTGTTAATCATTGCAAACCTTTTAAGGGGGAAACTCTAAAAGTTATCAAACCCATTTTACCTATAAGAAAACTGAAGCTCAGCAATCAAGCTTGGATCTGTGTGATTTCAAATCCTTTGTCCTCTTCAGGTATCAAAGTCAGTAGATGGGCCACAGGTCCTGCCACTACCTGCCATCCTGAACTTTGCAGACAAGGGCCATCACCTTTGCTAAACTTCCTGCAGACTTTTCATACCCCCCCATGGGCCCACGACTTTGAGTTATCTGGAGCTCTGTGATTACATGTGCAGCTCCTGGGATGGGGCAAGGGGCTCCTGGACAGAAGACATAATGTGTCTCCTAAGTAGCCTTCCAAGCACAGCTGGGAATCTCTGCCTGCCATTGCCTGTTGCGCTCTTCCCAGGGCCCCATCTTCCTTTTGGATCCTGCCACCACTTCCAGAGCTGCTCTGCTGCAGTGAATCCTGGAGGCAATAGGATTGGTAGGGGTGGCTCTGAATCAGACCATGGGTTTGATCCTGGCTCTAGCATTTTCCATGCTGTGTGATATCGGGCAGGGCACTCAAAATTCCCATGCCTCAGTTTCCTTATTTGAACATGGAATTATACTGTGAGGAAGAAATGATTTTAAAACAGAATGCTTAGAACAGTGCCTGCTATGTAGCAAGACCTTGAAAAAAAATGTTAGCTATTGCCAAGGAAAAAACAAATCTAGACTTGGTAAGGTGAGAGGTTATTTGAAAGGGTGATTGGCAAGGGAGAAAGGAGCAATGGCAGGAGAGGGTGGGGTTATTTCAATAGGGACAACCCCTAGCCATAAGATTAGCAAGTGTCTCAAGAGTAAGGCATAAAGGATTCTTCTTTTTTACAGAGCGAAGTACTTAATGTAGGGACATAGGATAGAAAGTTGACATGGTCAGATTGTAGGACTGAGAATATTTTACGTTGAAGCACCCTGTTTTCTGGGAGATCTGGAGGAAGTCCAGAAGCTTAACCCAAGTTTGATTAACAAGCATTTAGGGGCAGCAGACTTGGCCCAGTGGTTAGGGTGTCGTCTACCACATGGGAGTTCCGCAGTTCAAACCCTGGCCTCCTTAACCCATGTGGAGCTGGCCCATGCGCAGTGCTGATGCGCGCAAGGAGTGCCCTGCCACGCAGGGGTGTCCCCGTGCAGGGGAGCCCCACAAGCAAGGAGTGCGCCCCGTAAGGAGAGCCGCCCAGCACGAAAGAAAAGTGCAGCCTGCCCAGGAATGGCGCCGCGCACACGGAGAGCTGACACAGCAAGATGACGCAACACAAAGAAACACAGATTCCCGTGCCGCTGACAACAACAGAAGCAGACAAAGAAGAACACACAGCAAAATAGACACACAGAACAGACAACTGGGGCAGGGGGAAGAGGAGAGAAATAAATAAATAAATCTTAAAAAAAAAAACAAAAAAAACCACAAGCGTTTAGTTCTGATGGATCGGTGGAAACAAGCAGTTCAACTAATCACTTACGAGTAAATGGTTAGCAAGGTGGAGGGTCTGTGTCTGGCTTTGCCATAGATAAACCAGCGGGCGTCTGTAAGGCAGTCTAAGCCCCGCGGGGAAGGGAGCTTCCGGTGGTAAACCTTTTCCCAGAATACAAAGCCTGGGCGGTGGGAGAGGTGGGCTGGATTTCTTCACCTTAGCTCTTTTCCAGGCTCACGAGGCTCAGGTAAAATTTAACCTTGTCACTATCCCAATCACATACGCCTCTTAAATCTTCCAGGTCCCCCACACCAGCGTGACAAAGCCTAGCCCCCTTCATCTTCTTCCTCCCCGGCCTTTCAGTGCCTCTCAAGGGCCCCCACCCAGTGCCCAGAGCAGGGCCCTTTCCTACCAACACTCTCAGCAGAGGGGCAAGCCTCAGGCACCTGGGACCGGCAGGAGACGGAGGCCCGGCCAGAAGACACGTCACAGTGGGTCAGCCACCGGGGCAGGATGCGGGCCAGGAGCCCTGATTCCAAGGTGCCCACGGGGCCCGCTGGCCACAGGGACAGAGAGGGAGAGGGAGGCAGGCCACTGGCCTCCACTGCCCACCTGCAGCTCCTCGCCAGGGGTCAGGGGCAGCTGGAGGAAAAGCATTTCCCTGCAGGCTCCTCCGAGAGGGGCTGCATGGCCACACGGCGCCTTCTCCGAAGGAGAGGAGAGGGGCCTGAATGGAGGTGTTTCTGCATGGAACAGGTGTTTTCAGGGAACCAGCTTCCTCTTCCTCTAATGAACACCTACTATGTGCCAGGAGCTTTCATGGCACTATCTCACTTGATTCTCACAACAGCCCGAGGAGGTATGTACTGCTATTGCCGGGGAAACTGAGGCTCAGTGGAGAGGCTGCATTTGAACCCAGGTCCCCGCAGTACACATGGCAGGTCTTGGGCCATTATCGCCCTTACCCAGACTGGAAGCCTTTTCCTGCAGGCACCTGGCGGCCCGCCCAGCGCCAGTGCAGCAAAGGGCTCGAGGTGGCTCTGAGGATGATGGTCCTCTGATGTGGGTGTCAACGAAATCAGGCGGCCATCCGGTACGCCATTTAGAAACCAGGCTGTCGACGGCTTACCTGCCCTTCCACAGGCCCCTCGGAGAGGCTGGGATGACTGGAGGGGGCTCTCCCCAGAGGGGACATTCTGACAAATGTCCTGGAGAGAAGCCCCCCTGCTCTACGCCCCTATGTCACCCTACATGGGCTGCCCCTGCCCTCACCCAGCTGGGCCCAGCCCTCTGCACAAAAGGGGTCACCAAGGCTGTACCGACCCTGACCCACGGGAGCCCCTCACCTGGTAAGGCGGAGGCAGTGGGCGGCACACGGGCCTGGTTCAAACCCCAGCCTTGCCCTGATCCCACGCGGGTCACCTTGTTCATTTGAAACAGCGACTGGTCCCGCTTACTCCACGGAGGGCGAAAGAGGGGTGATCTGACCAAAGGACCCCGCCCGCCACAGGCTGGGACTTCAGCAAGGTCACTGCCCTTCCAGGGGCCTCCCTGGGGAGCCCAAACCAAGGCAGCAGGGAGTTAGGAGTGCACGCAGCCCTGGAGGGAGGGCTTATCTTGGCTGCTGACCCCGAGGCCAATGACCTGTGCTCAGCCAAGCTGCCGCCACCCACCCCCTGGACCCCACCCCCGTGTGGGGCTTCCGGTCACAGCCTCTCTGCACCCATACGGCGCTGAGTGCACTCCGGCCACCGGCCTGGGGTCCTGGTGTGGGGAGCAGCTCGCAGACCATGGCAGCAGGAGTCTCTGGGAACCAGGGCCCCCACCACGCCCGCCCCGCCCCGGGCTGTGGAGAAGCCCCCAGCAGAGCGGGCTGTGCCCTGCCCCCCGGATCTGGTGAGCCGTGCTCTGATGGGCGGGAAGGAAGGAGGGGGGCGCGTTGATTTCCTCCCCAGCCAGGCTCTGATGGGCGGGAAGGAAGGAGGGGGGCGCGTTGATTTCCTCCCCAGCCAGGCTCTGATGGGCGGGAAGGAAGGAGGAGGCGCGTTGATTTCCTCCCCAGCCGGTGGGGCTTTCTTTCCTCGGTGACTCCCATAGGAGCCCAAGGAGGTCTCCTTCTCCCAACGGCCTTCAGTCCCCACCCTTACCACGAAAGGGTGCCAGCAGTTAAGCCGAAAGGGAGGGTTTGCCTCTGGGGTGCACACGTTCCCCATTTATTTTTCAAGTTTTCTTACACAACTGGCTCTTTTCAAAGGTAACTCAGGACCACTTACAGTGAGAAGCTTAATCGTAAGCCGAATAATGACCTGGACACAGAAAATCATGGCCGGGGTGTGGGGAGTGGAGATGGAAAATAGAATTTAAGGATAATATAACCGTGAGCATGGTCTGAGCTTCCTAGCCACTAGGGTTAAAAGGGAAATATGATGAGTTAGTGCAAAGGAGTGGGCTTATCAGTCTTGTATTTTGTTCTTGGAGCTTTGAATAATAGGTGTTAATAACAGGGGCATTTACTCCAGATTTATAAACATTCAAAAGCAGAGTACATCAGGCTTTTTGGCTCCCAAGATCTTAGAGGCAGCAAAGAGTATGATATCAAAGTGCGACCCTGCGAGGGTGAGTGGGTCACTCAGTTTTCTGTGATCTGCCCTGAGCCAGGCGTGGAGGAACGTCTGTTTCGTCATTTATACTGTATACTAGCGCTTCCCAAACGTCAACATGTGCACAGACCTCCTGGGGGTACGTAAAAATAGGGCTCGCTGAATTAAGTCTAGGTTGGGTCTGAGATTCCAAATTCTGAAATCCCCCCAGAGGTCGGGTACGCACCAGTTTAGAGCACGCTAGGACTGAAGCTCAGACTTCCCCAGTCCAGAGGCCACTCAGCCTCTCCCCTGGCTGGGGAGGCCATGCAGTCTTATCTAAAACAGACACGAAGGCCGGCCTGGGCTCAGGCCTCTGGGTGTGCTGGGCCAGCTTCCCGCACCTGCGTCTAGCGCAGAAGCCAGGCCAAGGCTAGACATTCACTCTTACACAAAGATGTAATAAACACCTACTGTGTGCCAGGGAGCTCTCTTAGAAAACCGGCCAGTCCTGCCTACCCTGCCCCAGGCCTCTATCCACCTGCTCCATTCAGCACCTGCCTTTGGAACCTTCTCGGCCCTCTCATGCTACCCTTAGCCCATCTCCTGGCTTCCCCTCTGGAGAGCTCAGGCTTTAACAGAGGGCTGGAAGGAGGGCAATTTTATACCAAGTAGAGGACCAAGCCCTGGGGTGGGGGTGGGGCGTTGGGATTTGTTACAAGAGGAGCCTCCTAATGCCACACAAGTCAAGCCTTACGATGCCCTCCGATTTCGACTCACTGTTAAGTGCCCTGTGAAAGGTGAGTCTGTAAGTTGAGCTCCCAGGCCCCCAGTGCGACTGCGCCAGCTTGCCTCCCCTTCCATGCTGGCCCCCTCGGAGGCCATTCCCAGCACCCAGCACCCTGCCTCAGGGCCCTGGGGGCTGCCCTGTGACTGTACCTATTACATCCTTAGGATGACAGAGGTGGTTCCTCTGTTTGCCTGATTTACCCTCAAGATATCCTCCCACCCTGCCCCAAAGCCCAGCCTCTCTCTTTCTCCCTCACTCCCTCCCTTACTGCTTTGCTTGGCCACCGTGTTTTGTTGTTGCTGTTTTTTCATTAGAGAAGTTGTGCATTTACAGAAATATCGTACATAAAATACAGTTTCCCATATACCACCCTATTATGAACATCTTACATTAGTGTGGTACATTTGTTACAATTGAGGAAAGCACATTTTTATCATTGTACTATGAACCACGGTCCATGGTTTTGTTTAAAGATTTATTTATTTTTATTTATTTCTCCCCCACACACGCACACACACAGTTGTCTGCTCTCTGTGTCCATTCGCTGTGTTCTACTGTGACCGCTTCTATCTTCATCAGCGGCACGGGAATCTGTGTTTCTTTTTGTTGCGTCATCTTGTTGTGTCAGCTCTCCGTGTGTGTGGCACCATTCCTGGGCAGGCTGCACTTTCTTTCACGCCGGGCAGCTCTCCTTACGGGGCACACTCCTTGCGCGTGGGGCTCCCCTACGCGGGGGACACCCCTGCGGGGCAGGGCACTCCTTGTGCGCATCAGCACTGCGCATGGGCCAGCTGCACACGGGTCAGGGAGGCCCAGGGTTTGAACCGCGGACCTCCCATGTGGTAGGCAGACACCCTATCCATTGGGCCAAGTCCTTTCCCCATGGTTTAACTTGAGGTTCACTCTGTGTCGTATGGTTCCATAGATTTTCTTTAAAAATTTTTTCTACTAATATACAGACCTAAAATTTCCCCCTTTTAACCACTTTCAAGTATATAATTTAGTTCTGTTAATGACATTCACAATGTTTTGCTACCATCACTGCCATTCATTACCAAAACTTTTCCATTATCCCAAACAGAGAATCTGTACATTTTTTCCTTGAGGTATGGGGCGCTGGGGATTGACCCGGGACCTCATATGTGGGAAGCCAGTGCTCAACCACTGAGCACATCGGTTTCTCTAGGTTGGTATTTTTGTTTGTTTTCCTCGTTGCTTTTATTTTCAGGAGGCACGGGGAACTGGACCCAAGACCTTCCATGTGAGAGGTGGGCTCTCAACCACTTGAGCCACATCTGCTCTAAGACTCTGTACATTTTAAGCCTTAACTCCCTATTCCCTACCCCTTTCCCATCCCCTGTTAACTTGTATTCTAGATTCTGTCTCTATGAGTTTACTTTAGCGGTTCCATATCAGTGCGCTCCTACAGTATTTGTCCTTATGTTCTTGGCTTACTTCATCTTTCATAAGGTCTTCAAGGTTCATCCATGTGGTGTCCTTTTTAGAGCTGAATATAATATTCCATTGCATGTATGTACCACATATTGTTTATGGGTTGCTTCCATCTTTTGGCAATTGTCAATAACTTCGAACATCAGTGGGAAAATTCCTGTTTCAGTCTCTGCTATTGGTTCTTATGGATATATACCTAGAAGTGGGGTTTCTGGGTCATATGGTAATTCTATAATTAACTTCCCGAGAAACCACCAAACTGTTTTCCACAGCAGCTGCACCATTTTACATCCCCAACAATGACCGAGCATTCCTATTTCTCCTCATCCTCACCAACACTTTTTATTTTCCATTTTTTTTAAATAGCAGCTTTTCTAGTGGGTGTAAATGGTACTTCCCTCTGGCTTCAATTTGTGTTTCCCTAATGGCTAATGATGTTGAGCATCTTTTCATGTGCTTTTTGGCTATTTGTACATCTTCTTTGGAGATATGTCTATTCAAGTCTTTTGCCCGTAAAAAAATGGGCCATTAAAAAAATGGGCAAATTAAAAGTTGAAATGTTTCTTTACATATTCTAAATAGTAAACCATTATCAGATATATGGTTTCCAAATATTTTCTCCAATTGTGTAAGTTGTCATTTTACCTTCCTTATAATGACTTCTGAGGCACAAAAGTTTTAAATTTTCCTCAGATCCCATTTATTTATTTTTTCTTTTGTTTCTTGTGCTTTGGGTGTGTGGTTGAAGAAACCATTGCCTAACATAATGTCCTGAAGAAGTTTCCCCATATTTTCTTCTAGGCCTATTATAGTTCTGGTTCTTATATTTAAGTCTTTAATCCATTTTGAGTTCTATTAAACAACATGAGGTAGGGGTCCACCTTCATTATTTGCATGTGGAGATGCAGTTTTCCCAGCACCATCTGTTAAAGAGACTATTCTCTTTAACTTGGCACCCTTGTCAAAAACCAGTTGGCCATTGATGTGAGGACTTATTTCTAAACTCTCAGTTCCAAACCATTGGACTATATGTCTGTCCTTGTGTGAGTGCCATAGTGTTTTGATTACCATAACTTTGTAATAAGTTTTTAAATTATAGGGTGTGAGTCCTTTAAATTTGTTCTTTTTCAAGAAGTTTTTGGCTATTCCCTTCCATATGAATTTCAATTGGAGTTTTCAGTTTTACAAAGTAGGCTGTTATAAGGTTGATTGGGATCTCATTGAATTTGTAAGACACCTCGGGTAGAACTGACATCTTACCAATATTTAGTCTTTCAATCCATGAACATGGAATATGTCTTTTAGCAATGTTTTGTAGTTTTCTGTGTGCAAGTCCTTCACATCCTTGGTTAGATTTACTCCTAGGTATCTTATTCTTATAGTTGCTATTGTAAATGGAATTTTTTCCTTGGTTTTCTCCTCAGATTGTTCCTTACTATAGTATGAAAACACTATTGAATTTTGCATGTTGATCTTGTACCCTGCCACTTCACTGAATTTATTAGCTCTAATTGCTTTGTTGCAGAGTTTTCAGGATTGTCTATATGTAGGGTCACACCATCAGCAAATAGGGAAAGTTTTACTCTTTCCTTTCCAATTGGGATGCCTTTTATTTCTTTTTCTTGCTTAATTGCTCTGGCTAGAACTTCCAGTACAATATTGAATAACCGCAGTGACGTGGGCATCCTTGTCTTGTTCCTGATCTAACAGGGAAAGCTTTTAGTCTTTCACCATTGAGTATGATAGCTGTGGGCTTTTCATATATTTCCTTTACCATGAAAAGGCATTTTCCTTGTATTCTAGTTCTCTAAGTGTGTTTTTTTTTTTAACCAAGAAAGGGTGCTGGATTTTGTCAAATGCATTTTCTGCATCAATTGAGATAATCCTGTGTTTTCTTCCCTTCAGTCTATTATTGTGGTGTATTACATTAATTGATTTTCTAATGAATAACCTCCCTTGCATACCTGGGATAAATCCCACAGATCATGGTGTGTAATTCTTTTAATGTGCTGTTGGATTTGGTTGCCTGGTATTTTGTTGAGGATTTCTGCATCTATATTCATAATGGATATTGGGCTATAATTTCCTTTTCTTGGCTCTGATATAGGGTGGTGTTAGCCCCATAGAATTAATTTAGAAGTTTTCCCTCCTCTTCACTGTTTGGGAATAGTTTAATCAGAATTGGTGTTAATTCTTGGGATGTTTGGTAAAACTCGCCAGTGAAGACTTATAGTCCTGTGCTTTTTTTTGCAGGGAGTGTTACAACCCAGCGCCTGAAGGGCATGAGTTAGTGCAGCTGCCAGACCAAAGAACTCACCTGGCACTTAGGCATAAGCTTTATTGGGACTTATGGACAGGAGAGAATCTTTGACAGCAGCCAGTTAAAGAATGAGTGACGTTATTGCTCCATAAAGAGACAGGAAGAATGAAGGGTGATTGAAGGGGTCTCAGAACAAGGGCATTGCATAGGGATGAGAACAAGGACATTCCATAGGGTAAGAGAACAGAATTCCTGCTAGGGTCATGCGAAGTGTGCACATAGGGTGTTGGGATGTTTTCACTAAGCTTGCAGGAAGGACGCGTACTACTTTGGGAAGATCATAGTTTACATAGCATCTCTACATTCTCTTCCCTCTGGGGAAGGTTGTTAACCTTTAACTTATGTCTAGGTCACACAGGCAACTCTGTGCTGAGTACTTAGGGGGGCCCTGGGTCCCCACAGGGAGGTTTTTAGTAAATGATTCAATCTCTTTTCTTGTTATTAATCTATTGAGTTCTTCTTGAGTCAGTGTGGGCAATTTGTGTGTTTCTCAATTGTCCATTTCGCCTAGGTGATCTAATTTGTTGGTGCAGATCTGTTCATAGTATCCTCTTGTAGTCTTGATCTCAGTGGGGTCAGTAGTAACAGAGATTTTCTTGAGTGCCAGCAGCTAACAATGCCAAGCAAACCTAAAAAAACACCTTTTGCCACCTTGGCAAATAAGCTTTGCATGGGCTGGTGCTCCCAGCCGGACCCTGGGCTTGAGCTTGCCAGTGGCCTTAGGAGAGTCCCTGCTTCCAAGTGTTTGGATGTCCCCTCTTCTTCCCAGGACACAGACCTTCTCCCTCTTCCACAGCAGGTAAGCCTTGGCCCCAGGTCACCTGCCTCCGTTGTCTCTTACACTACTTTTCATTGGCTGCTTTTGTCTGGAGGGCAAGTTCTGGGCGTGAGGGCAGGCTGGAGAGAAGTTTCCCCAGCCCATCTTTCCCGGCTGGAACCAGGCCAGAGACCTCCCCCCTGGGGAGCCCTAGCAGGCTCCCTGGCAGGCTCCAGACTGCCCCCAGGGAGGGGATGAAGGAAGGGCCCCGAGAGCTTCTTCCAGGCCTCCCCAAATCTGTGCTTTCTCAGCTCAACCCCTGCCCAGCAAACGCAGCCCTTCCACTGTACTGGGCAGCTCTGAGGAAGTGTGCGGTCTTGAAGTTTCCTCTGCCTGGGGCGGGTTGACCGATGACCACTCTCAGAGCCGGGCCACCAGTGAGCCAAAGTTACTAATCCCAAGCTGTGAGCAGCGATCAGTCCACGCCACCTGCGGATCTTGGGGATGGGAACTTTTATGCCCTTTCCTGGGACCGGTAAGCTGCTCAGGGGCCGGATCGCACTGCTGCAAGAGTGGGAGATGGGTGCCCATAACGCTGCTTTGAGAGCACATTACTGGTATTTACCGCCGTTTACCAGCTTCTTCCCCCCTCTTCTCTGGATGCTGTGCTGTGTTCTACTGGACTCTGGAGTTTCAAAATAGTGGATTCAGACCCGTCCTGCCTGTTTAAGAGTTGTTCTGGTGGAGGCACTGATCCCTGCAGCTTCCTAGTCTGTCCTCATCCCACAATTCCCTTTGCTATTTTTTTTTAGGTACAGGGGGGCAAATATATCGAACTCAGGAGGTCATACCTGGGAAGTCGGCACTCAACCACTGAGCCACATCGCCTTCCCTGCCATCTGCTTTTTTTTTTTTTTTAAAGATATGTTTAATTTATTTATTTCTCCCCATCCCCTCATTGTTTGCACTTTGCTATGTCATTAGGAGGCACCAGGAACTAAACCTGAGACCTCCGATGTGGGAGGGAGGCACCTAATCATTTGAGCCACCTCCATTCCCTGCTTTGTTGTGTCTCACTGTCTTTTCTTCTTGTGTCTCTTGTTGTATCATTTTGTTGCGCCTGCCCATTACGTCAGCTCGTCAGCTCGCTGTCTTGCTCATTTCCTTTAGGAGGCACTGGGAACCTCTGCTTCCTGCTTTGCTGTGTCTCTTTATGATTTTCTTCTGGTGTCTCTTGCTGAGTCATTTCATTGTGTCTGCTTGCTGCGACTGCCCGTCACACCAGCTCGCTGTCTTCTTTAGGAGGCACTGGGAACCAAGCCGTGGACCTCCCATGGGTAGGTAGAAGCTCAGTTCCCTGAGTTACATCCACTTCCCTGCCATCTGCTTTTTTTTCATTATTATTCCCCCTCCCGCCCCCCGTGGCTTTTTGCGTGCTGTCTGCTCTCTGCGTCCATTCGCTGTGTGTTATTCTGTGTCTGCATTTATTTATTTTATTCCCCTCCCCCCCTTGCGGCTTGCTTGCTGTCTGCTCTCTGTGTCCATTCGCTGTGCGGCTCTTCTGTGTTTCTGCTTGTTTCCCTTTTTGTGGGGTCACCTTGCTAAGTTGGCTCTCCACGGCGCCCAGGCCAGTGGCTCTCCGCAGTGTGCAGGCGAGCCTGCCTTCACAAGGAGGCCCCGGGACGCGAACCCAGGGCCTCCCATGTTGTAGACAGGAGCCCAGCTGATTGAGCCACAGCCACTTCCTTGCCATCTGCTTTGAATAGTCAATTAGAGCACATCCATCTTGGGAAATTTCACAGAATGGATATGCAAATGCTGGATCAATTCAGAAGCTGAAAGTGAGCAATGTCCCTCTCCTCTCCTGCCCTAGTAGATGACTTTAGAGTTTCTTCTTGAATACTCTTGCAACTTGGCCAAAGAACTAACCTCTTCTCCAGGGAAAGGGCCATCTTGGGAGGCTGATACCCATGAACCCTGTCAATAGAATATTCGGCAACTTCAGATCAAGGCACCCAGAGATGGATGCTTTTCAATGCCTCCTCCCTACCCAGCCCCTTCATAGCTCTGGGCCTTGCAAAGGAAATGAAAAGCACAGGCCTGCTCTCAAGATGCTGATGAATATGTTGAAGAAACATGGCATGCAGCAGGTGGGCAGTAAAAATTTGCTGATTGAAAGCAAGAGTTGGGAAGACAAACTTTAAGTGGGAGAACTTACTAGAGAGTGACTCAACAGGGCTGATGGTAGGGGGCTAGACTGTGGGGTGTTGAAGGAGACCACAGGTGGGTGGCAGTCATGGGTGGACCTCCCCAGAGACGCTGAAGAAAGTGATGGGTGATGAGGAGGTGCATTCCTTCAACAAGTAGTTACTGAGCTCTTACCATGTGACAGGCTCTGCTCTAGGGCCCTAGGGACAGAGACGTGAAGAAAACATAAAAATGCATTAAGTGTTAGAAGGTGACAGGAGCTAAGAAAAGAAAAAGAGCAGAGTGCATGGATGGGGGTGAAGGAGGTTCAGGGTGGGTCTCATGGAGGTGATGGTTTTCCAGCAGACGTGAAGGAGGGAGGGGCAGACAGGCACCTGGGCTAACAGCATGGCAGGGCTGGGTGCGAGCACAGAGAGGGAGCAGGAGATGAATTCAGAGAGGGCTTCGCCAGCCATGGCAAGGACGCTGCGTTAACCCTGCAGTAACGCCATCTGGCGAATGTCAGGAAAGGCCAGCTCTGACTCCTCTGCCCTCGGCCCGGCTATGGCGCATCGGAGTCAGGTGCATAGAAGGTTCTCAACGGTCAGCGTGCCCTCCTCCCTCCTGGAGCAGGAGAGGGGCTCTCCCGCTTTGGGGAGTTCAGCCATTGCTTTATTCAGGACCTATTTATTGCACTCTCACCCACAGCAGCCCCAGCGCTGGGTGAGACAAGCTCACGCTCAAGGCACTCCCAGTGCAGGGGCGATGGGCGTGCAAAGCACCACCAGCCAACGGCATGGGTGCTGCTGTCCAGCAAGGTGCGCAGGGCCTCAGCAGACAGTCCACGACCAGCCCTCCCCGTGCTTCCAGGCCCTTTCATTTTCTCCTGCAGAAGTTTCTGCCCCCCTCCAAACATGCCTTAGAGACCTCTACCAGCCTCGCGCTCAGAGCTCCCTCTCCAACTCTTGGGGACTCCCCCACCCCCACCAAGAACGCCTACCAGGTCCCCAGGATGCCAGGAGCCCTCCCAGAGTCCCATTTCCCCAGCCTGATGTAGTGACACCCCTTAATTTTGCCTGGAGAATGAGAGGAGAGCACATCAGCCAGAGCAGATGTTCAAAGAGCAGCTACTGTGGGCAGGGCCTCAGGCTTCCGGCCTCCAAGTGACTGAAAACAACCTACTGTGTTCCTGAAGTTTCATTCCCACAGAAGAGGCAACTCACCAGACCTAGTATCCCCAGGGCAGGGACCAGGTCTTTTTTTTTTTTTTAAGTAGTCCTTTTTTTTTTTAAGATTTATTTATTTATTTCTCTCTCTCCCCTCCCCCCCCCACCCCGGTTGTCTCTTCTCTGTGTCTATTTGCTGCATCTTCTTTGTCCTTTTCTGTTGTTGTCAGCAGCACGGGAATCTCAGTTTCTTTTTGTTGCATCATCTTGTTGATGTCAGCTCTCCGTGTGTGCGGTGCCATTCCTGGGTTGGCTGCACTTTCTTTCGCGCTGGGCGGCTCTCCTTACGGGGCGCACTCCTTGTGCGTGGGGCTCCCCTATGCAGGGGACACCCCTGCGTGGCAGGGCACTCCTTGTGTGCATCAGCACTGCGCATGGGCCAGCTCCACACGGGTCAAGGAGGCCCGGGGTTTGAACCGCGGACCTCCCATGTGGTAGACGGACGCCCTATCCACTGGGCCAAGTCCGTTTCCCACCGTGTCCCTACCACCTGGAATACTGCCTGGCACCGATGGGGCACTCTCAGTGCTGAGTGATGAAGGACCATTGAGAACCGCCACAGGGGCCCAGAGAGGGTGCTCCCTGGGCAGGGTGGGCCAGGAGAGGGTTAGAGGGGGGGGCTCGGAGGGGATGGTTGAAGGAGGCCACCCTCCCAGCAGCATTCCCATCACCCCGCTGCGTCCTTGCCGCCCAGTTTTGGGGCAGTTCGTAAGGCCCTGCACCACCCAGTGCCTCTGGTCACACTGTCCAGATAACCCCTTCCTCCCACAGCTTATCTCCCAATGCAGTCGGCTTCCTGGAAAGCAGGATTCTTAGCCTTACAAAGAGAAATTTTAAGCTCCTGATTGGGGGCTGCTGGAACATGTTCACCTTCCCCTCCTCCCCCAGAAATATTCTAGAAAAATCCCTGGGGTCAGGACACTCGGGGCATGGCGCCTCAGAAGCTGATAACCCCCCCCCCATCAAGAGAAGGCAACAACTGACCAGCAGCAAGGGAGGGCGCGGGGACACACACACACACACACACACACACGGCTTCAGTGAGCATGCACCTCTGCAGAGGTACCCGAAAGAGGGTCTCACCTTACACCCCACCTAACCCTGGGCCGTGATGCCAGCGCACGGGGCAGGGGAGGGCCGCGGGGCTGCCTTCTGCAGCCCAGGAATTCTAGGCAGGGAGGCCAGCTCCAGGGAGGCCCCGCAGCTTCTTGAGGGCAAAGGGGAAGGTCCCAGCAGCTCCCAAGCTTCAAACCCCTGCTTTTAAGGGTGAGCAAAGGACAGAGAAGTGATAGCACCCCAAGCTCCATGAAACGTTGTTGGGGGGAGGCAGGGCCTCTCCTGCCTCACTTCCTTTGCATGGGATTCAATCTCATGGCCTCTCACCACCTGTACAACCCTGGCCAGGAGCCTAACCTCGGTTATTAGAAGCTAGACATGAATTAGAGACATCCACGAGAGACCACACAACCCCATCTCCCACACACACATGCAAAAGTGCCCAATAAGCAGCAGCTGTTGGGACAGCTCGAACTCCTATCCCCAGCGGTCACCCCGGCCTCCACGTGCTCCCTCAGTCAAGGTATCCCTCCCTAATCGCGCGCCTGGCAGGAGGTGGCCGAGCCGGATAAGCGGCGGCGGCGGGCTGGCGGGCGGCCACCTCTCGGGCAGGTCCGGCCCCCGCGGGCGGGCGGGGCGCGCGACGAGGAGGAGCCTCCGAGTCCGGCCACCGCCTCCACCTCGGACCGTCAGCCGCCGCCGCTGTTCCGAGCGGCGGGCCGGAGAGGTGAGTGGCCCTTTCCCGGGTCGTCACGGGCTGGGGGCTGCGCCAGGACCCCCGCTCCTTTGCATGTCTGCGCCGTCGCCGCGCGGAGGCCGGACGCCGCGACAAGTCCGGAGGCGACCCGGTCCGGTGGCAACGAGCCACGTGCGCCCGGCAGCCGAGAAGCCGGTCTCTGCTCCCCTCCCCCGCGCACCTTCCTTCCTCAGGGACCCAAGCCGCGTGCGCCGCGCGGGCCGCCCCTGCGCCGGGGGCGGGGCTCCCCACGGGGTGGGGGTGGCGCTGGCGACCGGAGCCCGCGGTGCCAACGGCCGCTCCCTCCCGGCTCACCCGTCCGCAGCCCACAGGTTTCCCGTGCCCCGCAGCTCTGGCCACCCTGCCCCAGGGGCGGCCCCGGGGGCCCGGGTCGCCCGACCTTGGCGGGAGGAGGCTGGGCTGCCTGAGCGCCCGCCTTTGCCCGCGGCGCTCTTGCTCAGCAAAGTTCGCCCTTCCGCCCACTTCCCCGAAATTTGAAGGCAGGCTGCCGAGAGAGGTGTGGATGGAACTTTGGTCGCTCTGAGTCGACCCAGAGGAGGGTGCGCCGAGCTAACACGTCGCTTGGATCTGTGTGGGGAATGCAAGCAGTTCCTGCTAGAGTGCTGGCAGAGGGCACCAGCCAGGTGGGATTTCTGGAACACCCCCAGGGAGGTGTTTCTGCCGCTCAGAGAGCACTGATGATATAATTAATAGTGGACCTTTATTGTGCTTTATAGCGCCCGGCGCCTTGCCTTAAGGGCTTGCACGCCACAGCCCAGTTAACCCTCCCTAAGGGAAGGCTATCTTGTGTACAGTAAGGAAGGGGAAACACCCTGGGAGTGCTTGGATGTTACTGTTGAAGGAAATACAGGAGACAAGTTGCAGACGTAGGACTTGAACCCAGATTTGTCTGACTTGGATCCCAGGGGAGCCTTTCTCCTGCTGGAGCTAGGCCACGTCCTCAGGATTCAGGCAGCCTGCAGAATCCTGGGGGCCACGCCAAGCGTCTCGCCTAGCTGTGCCCCTCAGTTAACCTGCAAGGTTTGTTTAAAAATAGGCAGCTCAGGTCCCACCACGGCTGACCGAATCAGAATTGACAGCGTGCACAGCTTTGCCAGAGGCTTACTCCTGAGGGCTGGCTGGAGTAGGTGCTTGATGAGTGTCTGATGAATGAACGGGCTTTGTGGGTGAAGGGCGGAGGTAAGCGAACGGTAAACAGGTAGCCTTACCCAGTGCACCTGGGCAGAGGCGTGGAGTTGGCGTGGGGCAGGCAGGAGCTACGATGCTTGCCAGGTGATGCTGACATTAGAGTTGGTGGGGAGACAGCCTGCCCCAAGCCTGCTGAGCTTCCCCGGCCCTGGCCTGGGCATGCTGGGGCCACAGGTGTGCCCTCCCCAGCCTAGAGATGCCAGACAGGTGGATTCCTCCCCTGTTCTCACCAGCCTTATCAGAGCAGTGTGCTGGGCGGGGCGCAGGCTGTTAGAAAGTAAAAGTCGCTTGAGGTCCAAAGCCTCACACCTGGGCACTGGGGAGGGCAGTTGACTATAAGGGAGAGAGCACTGGCTTTGGAGTCAGGGGGGACCTGAGTTTGAATGTGTGACCTTGGCCAAGTCATTTGCCCTCTGAGCTTCCCTTTCTTCATCTGTAAAATCTTGCCAAAGGCATTTTATCCCATAAAACAGGGACAAGGATGTTGGCCTGAGGGGTTCGTTGTAGAAATTGTTGAGCACCTCTTAGGAGTGCAGGAATCTCAAATCCCCCCTCCTTCCTCCAGGGTCAGCTGGGGTCTTTGAGTTTGTCCCCTCGGTTCACTAGAGAAGGTAGATGAGGCCCAGAGACTGGCCTCCAAGGTCACCTGCTCTGGGGCAGAACCTGGCCCCCTTGGGTTCCCAGGATCGGGGCTGCCTGCTCAGGGCCCCCACCAGTGCCTCCCAGCCTGGCATGTTCTGGCATATTCTGCCACCCGTTTTATTCCCTGACCTCTGTCCAGCCTGCCAGTGACAACCTCAGTGGTCTAAGGACAGGCAGGGGTGGGGGAGGGAGTCAGTCTGTGCCAGGATGGCCTGATCCCCCCGCCGCCCCCCGCCCTCCAGAACAAGCCTGGCACTGGGCAGGACTTTTTGGACTGCACAGGCCCGAGCTGAGCAAGTCAAGCACTCCCTAAAATTGCTTTCTAGCATCTGGACCGGGCCTCTTTATTTAAAAGGAGCGCATTTGCCAGCTTAAGCGATTATTCAAATCTGAGGCCAGGCTGGCTCTTTTCTCTCTCCTGGGGGCTGGAGGAGTATAGTTCATCTTTGTCCACCCCCATCCCACCCCTGGCGGCTCCATCTCAATCTGGGAGCTTGGAGAGGTGAAGCCAGAGGCTGGGACACAGGGCAGGCTAGGGGGTCTGCAGATATTGAGCTGCAGAAGTCTCCGTCGCTCCCGCCTGCTCCCTGCAGCCACCCTCTCCTGGCCACCTCCCCCCGTGCTCTGCATGACCTGGTGGGCCAGCCTTTCCCATCCTTGGAGTGCCATCGGCACCAGCTCCATTTCCCTGAAACGGCAGTCCTCACCGTCACTGGACACGCAGGCTCCCACGTGCAGGCCCTGCCTCAAGCATGGTGTGTGTGTGAGCCCATTTGGGCCCCACAACTCTATTAGGAAGCAGATAATGTTATACTTCCCACTGTGAGACTCTCCCAGGGACATGCATGGCTGGTCTTTCCACCCAAACTTGAGGCTCCTAGCCACCACCTGCATCCCGGTCCTAATTCTGCCTCATGATTTCTTTTTTTTTTAAGATTTATTTTGTATTTATCCCCCCTCCCCCCTCGTTGTTTGGTGCTTGCTGTCTGCCCTCTGTGTCCATTTGCTGTGTGCTCTCAGTGTCTGCTTGTCTTCTCTTTAGGAGGCACTGGGAATCAAACCTGGGACCACCCATGTGGGAGAGAGGAGCTCAGTCACTTGAGCCACCTCCATTCTCTGCTTTGTTGTGTGTGTCTCTCATTGTGTTTCTTTTTTGTGTGTCTCATTGTTGCGGCATCTTGTTTCATCAACTTACTGCGCCAGCCCATTGCACCAGTTCACTGACTTGCTCATCTTGTCCAGGAGGTACTGGGAATGGAACCCGGGGACCTGCCATGAGGTAGGCAGGAGCTCAATTGCTTGAGCTACATCTACTTCCCCTCATGATTTCTTAATTCATACATTTACTGAGCACTCACCCCCAGACCCGGCTGGAGCCCCACTTCTGGCAGGACAAGTGTTGGCTGTCAGTTATCACCCAGCAAACACCCATACCAAACGCAGCCTTCCAGAGGGCTCTTCCCCGAGCTGGCAGGGGTGCACAATGGCGCCTGCCATGGGGCTCTCGTTGACCACTGCCGGTGCGTATAGGCCCCTGCGTCGACCCAGGGGATCAGCGTTACCCTCCTCCTCCTGTAAACCTGGCTGGGAGCAGACCAGGGGCTAATCCAACTGTGGGGGAAAAAAAGTAGCCCCAAGACGGTACAGTGAGGCACCAGTAAATGTAAGGACATTCGGGGATTCGCGGCCACGACTCCTAATTTAGGCTGCGCACGTGGGGTGGGCGGTGTCGGCACTGGGGAGACAGGTTTCCCAAAGCAGAAGCCTTGGAGCCTGCTGATGGGAATGACTGTCCCTGCTGTCGGCACATGACACTGCCGTGGCAGTCGGGCTGTGGGGAGGGGGCTTGCGATTTGAATGCAGGGCCTGGGAGGGGAGCAGCTTGCCCGCCGCGGGTCGGGATGAGGGTCTCTCCTGAAGGGGAGCTCTCTTCCTCCTTGCAAAGCTCGAGGTTGCCTGGCAGAGACCGGGCGCCAAGAAAAAGGATGGCCGCCTGTGGCAAAGTGAGCGCTTTGAAACACAAGGAGCCCGTGATGGGGCTTCCGGAGGGACCAGCCAGGCAGGCCTGCAGCAGGGGGGCTGCAGTGGACACAGGGCCGTGAGGCCCTTATGGCTGGCCCCTGGACCTGGCCCAGACTGGCCAGAAAGAAGGGGGTGCCTGCTCCTGGAAGGTGTGGGGGAACAGGCCCACCGGGCCCAGCAGCCAGGGATTGGGGGGGAGTCTCCCGTCCAGGAAGGCCCCGCCCACCTCCCGGGGTCCCTGGACGGAGAGAAAGATTGGAGGTTGGAGACCAATGGCCAGGACCCTGCTCTTGTGAGTTCTGTCTTAGCTGCTCTCTGTCCCCCCATGACCTTTGCGGAAACTCCTTGAACCTTTGGGTCTTCCTTGGCTGTGTGTGGAATACCCAGGGAAGAGGGGGTTCCCAAGATGGGGGCTAACGGGCGCCGCTAGGGTCTCAGAGGGAGCTCCAGGGGGTGGGGAGTCCCAGCTGGCCTGCACGCCTCGAGGAGCCGTGGGGGTGCTGGTGGGGCCCCCTCGGCCTTCCTAGGAAGTGTGGCTTCCTTCCAGCAGGGAGTGCTGAGCCTGCACTAATCGGCACAGGAACTCGAGGGTGGGGCTGCCCAGAAACCTGCAGCTTGAGGCAGGCGATTCTGGTGTTGGCTGAAGCTGGACCCCAGGGCAGTGAGCAGAGCAGGAATTGGGGGCCTGTGCACACGGGGTGCTGTGGGCTACAGCCCCAAGCCCTCAGGGAGGGAACTGGCTAACAGGAAGCCAGGGGAGCGTATACTGTGGAGGGAGGGGTGTTTGGATTGGGTGCGGGGAGGGCTTGAGGGGTGTGTTTGGGGCCGGGGAGATGCGCTGAGTGCTCCAGGGCCCTGGCTGGATCTCGAGGGCAGGGGATACGCATGGGCGGGGATGGTGTCAAGGCTTACAACCGGCCAAGGTCACAGGGGAGGCAGTGGAGCTGGGAGGGGGCAGGCGGTGGGAGATGCCCCTGCTGGGACGAGCCAGCATCCGGTGCCGGCCTGTGCAGGACTGGGGGTGGCCTGGAGAGGAGGAGGCTTCACTCCCCGAGAGTCAGCAGGAAAGGAGCACTGCAGGGCCCTGCTCTTTGTTGGGAATAGAGTCCACCTGCCTGGAGCCCGTGGTGTGTGTTCTGGTTAATCACATGCCCTGGTTACTCAGAGCCGCACTTGCCGAGATCATCCGTTTTCAGAGAAGTTGAAAACGCTTGAATATACTTGTCCCTAGGATGGGCCTGGGCGTGATTTACTTAGCCAAACCCCTGTGGCCTCCTTTGGGGCTGTCAGCGGAGCCACTGGGGCCAGCTGGAAAAGCCGTGGGCGGGCGGGACGGGCGGGCACGTCTGCTGTCTTCAGCCTGACCGCGTGTTTGCCTGTGACGGCGCTCTCTTCCATCTATGGGTCTTTTCTGTCTGTCTTGTCTTTGTTTCCACCTGGGGCACTGATTGGCAGGTAAAGATGACAGCAAAGCCTTGGCCAGGACAAAATGCTAAGGGTATGACCCCTGAGCCTGCGACAGCCATGACGATTGCGATAAATTACCCCCAGAGCAATTGATCCCTTGCCCCTTTCAGGCAGCCGTTCTGCTGGGCTTTGTGTCTTAAGTGCTCGCTTTTGCTTTCTCTTTCTCTCTCACACACACTCTCTCCCACTCATACGGTGGCTAGTCCGTCTGCCCTGTGTAGGATGACATTTATTCACTCCATGCATCCTGGGTTCTACGGGCTGCCTGCCTCAGTTCCTGTAGCGGAGAGACTTGAGTCTGAGCCGCTAATTACCACCAGTGAGGCTTCCTCCCCAGCAGGAAGCATCAGGCCAGAAGCACTCTCCAGTGCCGTCCCTAACCAAGCCGCAGTCACCGCGTCGTCGCAGGTCCCAGGAGCTGCCGCGCAGGCTGAGAGGGAGACAGCCCCGTCCCCGGCAGGCCCCCTCCTTCTGAGGTTCCACCCGAGTCCTACCTGCAAACCCAAATCCAGGGGGTGGCCCCGCTCAGGGTAGGCTGTCAGCCCTGACCAGCTGCGGGCCCCTGCCATGGCCAGATGCGGCGCCAGCCTGTGGGCGCTAAGTCTGGTTGGGGTGCAGGTGCCTTCCGCCAGCCCCTCAGAGGAGTCCAGAGAGCTCCCCATATCCCCCTATCCCGCCCCCTGCACAGCAGCACCGTTTGGGGACTGGCAGCAAAAGGTGTACTGAGGTTCTTGCCAAAAGGAAACGAGCAGTGTTGCCATCCGCACATTTTCATGGCGCCCTTTATGAGTGCGGGGAGTCCAGGCTATAAAATTAGAGGCTTTTTCAAAGTAGAGGGTTCAAGGATTTATCGCTCACCGTGCAGTAATGAGAGCAACAGAATTGTGGGTTTGGTGTGTTTTAAAAAAATAAGATGTTAATGTTTGTGATGCATTTCTGTGGGATGCAGACCCATTGGGATTGTAAATTTCACGTATTGGTAACCATATCTGGGTTGGTGTAACACAGAACTGCTGCCGCGAGTCATCGAATGGGGTTTTTCTAGAATGATTCTAAAATCTCTCTGTTTGTCCAAAGCCCAATAAATCATTCATTCCCTTTTAGTTTTGCGAAGTGGAGGTGGCGACAAACTTCTCTTTTCTATCAGACCAAATTTGCATGTATTTGTATGTGTGTGTTTGCATGTGTGTTGATGCCCAAGCTTTTTGTATTCTCTTTTGTAGGAACTGCTCAGCCTTCCTTTTAAAGATATAATGATTTTTTTATGATGTCTAAATAATGATTCCGGGCAGTAATACAAGAAATATGACAGTAAAATGTTGGTAAGAGTCTATCAGAAAGCAAAAATGCCCACAAAGAAAATAGAAATGCACCAGCGAAGATGTGTGTGGATATAATCCAGCTTTTAACCCCTGGTTTGAAATTGGTGTCCTCTGTCGCGTGGAGGTGGGAGCAGGGCAGCCCCTGGAGGGGGAAGGAGAGGAGGGGGAGTGCCTCTGGGCGAGCAGCCGCAGCTGGAATGCAGCGTCTGGGCAGGCCCAGGACGACACATCCAGGGCTAGCCAGAGCCAGCCCTGGGGCCTTGAGGAAGCCCTGTACTTGGTCCAAGCCTCAGTTTTCCCATCTGGGAAATGGATGTCAGAGCAGGCATACCAACTCCGTTCGTACAGAGCAGTGGCCACCACTTCTCCACGGCGTCTGAGTCTGGCCTCGCCCCCCAGCACCTTCTCGATGGAGTCCTGGTGACTGCAGGTGCCCCGTGTGCCAGGAACCTGCCGGGTGCTGGGAGGTCACTGCCCGGCCACTGCCCGGGTGGGGAGGACGGTCCTGCCAGCTCCAGGGGAAGCCTGGAATTTCTACATGGGCTGGGTTCAGAGCAGTCATGTGGCTGGAAAGGGGAACTAGGGGACTGCCCTGAAGGCTGCGCCTATTTGCATGGCGTGTGCCCTGTTCTAACTGGGGCTGTGTATTTAGAGCCATACAATTAGAATTCATGTTACCCATTTTACCTAAGTCTGGGAAAACATGACTCATCCACATCCAAGCGTACTCCTTTAAAATCAGCATTAGGATGTGGGGAGGGGTGATGGCCATTATCTGGGGGAGGCGAGGGCCCCCCCCACCGTCCATCCCCTGAAAATGCCTGCCATCGTGTGCTTCTTCAGCTCTTGTTACCTTGTACTGAGAGCGCAGGGAACCACAAGAAGGAAGGATTAATTCTGCTCAAAGAGAGGGTGACATTTATGCTGAACTCTGAGTTTTGTCATTTGGAGGGAAGGGGTGCTTGAGGTTAAAAGGTTAAGTCTAGGAGCTGAGCAGGTGAAAGGAGAAGCATGAGACCTGGCTGATGGGCTGGGTGGGCAGTGGCCAGGGCAAGCCTTGCTGGCACAGGCCAAGGAGGCACCCACCTGCCTGGCTGCCCTGGCTCACCCCTTCCTCCCTGCTTAATGGATCCTGGGCAGACCCCTTCCCCATGGCCACCGCCCCCGGGCACCACCAGCTGGCCCTGGAGCCATTGACCCAACATCCCTGACACCTCCTTCCCTGGGCATCCACATGCCAGCTGCACTCCAGGGCACCTCCCAGCTGGTGTTTGATTCTTCACTGCGGCCAAAGCGGCATGCGTCTATTTGTGCTTGTATATTTAGTTGGCAATGTTGATACTAATCCATGCAGACACCTTTCTGTGTTATAGAGTTCGTCAAATAGTGACACGCCTGGCCAGGTCTAACGGTCTCACCAGGCTGCAAGAGGGGATTAGAAATTCACGGTGTTAATTATGAAGGAATTAAATAATTCATGGTGTGATTATTTAATCAGCACTGGATGCCGGAGGGCCTCACGCTAGATTCTGGGGAATCACAAGCTCGGGTACAGCATCTGGTATTAGGCCGCTGAAACCAAAATGTTACTTGAGCACCTGCTGGGTTCCAGGCCCCGAGCTGGGTGCTGGAGACACAGAGATGAGTAAGAGGAGGCTCCGAGTTTGGTGGTGACAGATGGGCCCATGTGCACAGTCAGTGGTGACAGGGCAGCCGTGGACAGAGGAGTGAGTCCCAAAGAGTACGGGGTCCCCTCTGTCTTTGGAGGCAGGGAGATGCCTTTTGCAGCCCTTTGAGTTCTTGGCGACTCATGCAAAAGTTGGCACCCTGCATGTGGCACCCGTGGGAGGTTGGGAAGTGGTTGTATGGCCCTCCCATGCAGAGTAGTGGGGCCCGACCGCCAGCACCCAGGAATCCAGAGGCAGCCGAGGTCTGGGGAGGTCCCCAGAGGCTTCCTGGAAAAGGCAGTGCCACAGCTGGGCCAGCAGGGGGGACATATGTGTCCCCAAACCTGGGACTTATGCCACGGGAGATAGGCCCCGCTTCCTGGGCAGCAGCCCTTGGAGCTCCTTCTGGGTTCCCTGGCTTATTCTAACTCCCCCTGCCCAGGAATCCCTGAAACTGTAACTCCCACAGCCCGGGCCCACAGCCGCGGTCCACGTGACCCACCTGGCTCCAAGATGGTAGCTTCAACTCTCCCTGGATAGCAAGAAACACCCCCGATCCCAGACGCTGAGGCTGCAGATTTAGCTGCTAATGCCCTGGCAGCCTCCAGCAGGCCTGGATTAGCCAGGGCTGGGGTGCTGGCTGCCCCCGCCTACCAGGCCAGCCCCATCTCCCCCGAGGGTGGACCTCCTCCTGGTGCCCTCCAGGGCTCTACCGCCCCGATCCCTGCTGTGCAGTTGGTGCTCACGGAACAATGAAGGAGGAGAGGGGATTTCTCGGAGGACACCTGGCAGGACCGCCATGTAAAAGCTGCGCAGACTACGCTCCACACGGCTCCAGGGGCTGACGGTGTAAATGGTGCCCCTTGGAGTTGTGCAGCCTGGTGGCCCTGGGGCTCAAGCATCACCCTCTGCTGCCCCCCTGGCCCTCCTTCTTCCCAGGCGGTGGGTGATAATGAACCACCCAGGAGGCAGCTCTTCCAGGCTGGGCTGTCTAATCACCATAGTGAGGAGAGAGTCCTGGGTGTGGAGCCAGCCAGGAAATCTCCCAGTCCCCAGGAGCTGCGTGGGGCCCCGGTACTGCTCTCCACTCACCCAGCCACAGTGCACTCGGTGATGCACAGGTGGGGGAAGGAAGGGGCTGTGGGAGCCTCCCTGGCTCAGCCGATAAAGCCTCCAGGGTTCTGTCTTCTTGCCAGGCAAGCCCTGGGTCCCCAGAGGCCCGAGGGGCGTGCAGGGACAGGACTCCTGCCGCTGACCCTGCACACCAGGGGGGCAGTGACACCAGGGGCACCGTGGTCAGGGAGGGCTCTGCGAAGCAGCCAAATCGAGAGCGGGTCCTGCATACGAGTGCTTTGCTGCGTCCCACAGCCCTTGTCCAGACCTTTACTGAGCCTCGGCTGCCGTGGTTCCCAGAGTGTGGTCCTGGGAACTGTAGCACTGGAGATTCCAGGATGGAGCCCAGCCCTCTCCGCGTTAAGCCCCGCCAGCTTCCTTTTTTAAAAAAAAATTTTTAGAAGGTCCCGGGGATTGAACCCAGGACCTCGTACATGGGAAGCAGGTGCTCAACCACTACGCTACATCTGCTGCCCACCCCTCCAGGTTTCTTTTTTTTCCCAAAGATTAATTTTTTTATTTATTTCTCTCCCCTCCCTGCACTTGTCTGCTCTCTGTGTCCATTCGCTGTGTGTTTTTCTGTGACCGCTTCTTATCAGCGGCACTGGGACTCTGTGTTTCTTTTTGTTGTGTCATCTTTTTGTGTCAGCTCTCCGTGTGTGCTGCGCCATTCTTGGGCAGTTTGCACTTTTCTTTCAAGCTGGGCAACTCTCCTTACGGGGCACACTCCCTGCGCATGGGGCTCCCCTACCCAGGGGACAACCCTGCGTGGCAGGGCACTCCTTACGCGCATCAGCACTGCACATGGGCCAGCTCCACACGGCTCAAGGAGGCCCGGGGTTTGAACCGCGGACGTCCAGTGTGGTAGGCGGATGCCCTAACCACTAGGCCAAGTCCGCTTCCCCCCTCCAGCTTTCTGGCGCGGCTCAGGTTTGAACTCCACTGGCCTAAAGCGTGCAGTGGGACTGGGCCAAGTGCGGGGCTGCAGAGTGAGCAGGACTCCGCTCCTGCCCATTAGGAGCTGTTGCTTGGGGTGGAAAAGCACAAGGAAAGGGGGAACTACATCAGAGGACAGGGCCGCTCTGGAGCAGTGAGGAGGCAGGGGGCAGCCGGCATCGGGGAAGGACTGACCCAGGAGCTGGGGATTCTGGCCGAGGGTGGCTCAGGGACCCCAGCGGCGTGAGGCCCACCCCAGAGGGAGCTGGATGTTGGGATGAGCCAACCGAAGGCGGCTCAGGGAGCCCAGTGCCCGTCCCATCCCACCTCGACGCCATCCTTCCCACCAGCCCCTCCCACTACCCCCTCCACCTCTACCCCCCCTTCTCCCCACTCCCCTGTCCCAAACGGCACCACTTTTCCTCCCATTGCCCTGGAGGGAAATGCGTGTCCTTGCAGGCCATTATCTTAGAGCACATTCTTAGAAAATTTTAGAAAAAGTTTTTCCTTTCGGCGGAGAACACTGTGTATTGATTCAGGTGCATCTATTTCTGTTCTACATGGAAAAAAGGTTTTAAAAAATCCTCGAGAGCGAAAGATGGGGGAAGAAAAGAAAACTGGGTGAATGAGTGAATTTGATGGGCTCACAGCAGAGCCACTTTATAGAATCCTTGCTGCAACCTCCTTAGCCTTGTAACACCACCGTTTTTCAGATGAGGAAACCAGGCCCCAGCCAGGAAGGCCGGGGGCTGTGCCCTGCTGGCCTACCTAGTGATTTGCCAAGGCACGGGGTCCCGAATAAAGCCGGACCATCCAGACCTTTTCCTGAGCCGGCGTCCTGACGGCTGCACTGGGGGAAGCCACTTGGGCCTGGCCGAAACCAGCTCCTGTGATGGATTGCTGCTTCATGGGTGGGGTTTGGAAAGCCCCTGGGGCTGATCCTCCGCCTAATAGGGGAAGGGTGGGGGAGAAGGGACTATCGTAGCCAACGGCTATTGTAGCCAAGCCAACGGCCCACCTGCCGATTTGTAGCTGGGTGTTATTTGCCAGCTGTTCTCCTCATATAAACCCTCAGCATTTGGGTGACTCGCACTTGGGATGCCCCCCCCCCCTCCAACTGACCCCATCCACCCTGCCTCTGACCCATCCATCCCGGACTAGAGGGTGGGTCTTAGCCCACGGCACTCCACCACCCCACCTGGCCGCAGAGAAGCCAAGTGCGGAGAAGTAGCTGTGGGAGCAAAAGCCGCGAGGTCTGCTGAAGCCAAGCGCACCGTGGGAGCGCCGAGACCATATCCCCATAACGTCAGCAGCAGTCGTGTCGTTAACGTGAGCCTCTTAGCGAGAGGCCACGGGGCTTAGAAAGCCCAGCTATGTGGGAAGCAGCCACCTTGATGTCACAAAGTCCATGCATTAAGCTCCTGGGAGAGCCTTTAGCCTCACCCAAAGCGTGTTTACTCGTAGTTTACGTACAGTAGTAACAGGCTGCAGTGTCTGGATTTCTTTTTCTTTTTATAACTTTATTGAGGTATAATTACATACCATATACTTCACTCTTTGAAAGTGCACAGTTCGGTGGTTTCTAGCATGTTCGCAAAGTTGTGCAACCATTGCCACAATCATCTTTAGAACATTACCATCCCAAATAGAAACACATACCTATCAGTAGTCATTTCCCACTTCTCCTGAGCCCCCCAGGCCCTAGCAACCACTAATCTACTTTCTGTCTATGGATTTGCCTATTCTGGACATTTCTTACCATACGTGGCCTGTTTTGACTGGCGCATTTCACTCAATACAGTGTCTCCAGCTTCATCCATGTTGTAAAATGAATCTTCATTCCTTTTTATGGATGAATAATATTCCATTGTATAGATATACCACATTTTGTTTATCCATCAGTGATGATTTGGTTGTTTCCACTTTTTGACTACTATGAACATTGACTTACAAGGTTTTGTGTGGACATATGTTTTCACTTTTCTTGTATATATGCCCTAGGAGTGAAATTTCTGGGTCATATGGTACTTCTATGTTTAACCTTTTGAGGAACTCCCAGAAAATGTCTTCTAACCATTTGCCCATGAAGAAAAGTCAGCAGGGTGGCTTGAGTGCATAGCAGCATCTGACAAAGCTTTGCATTTTGATTTTGTTATCAAATTGTCCACCAGAAATATGCCAGATTGTCTTCCCATCAGCAATGTATGAGAGTCCCCATTCCTTATAATCTCACCAACCATAATATATTTAATGTCTTTATCCATTGTCATTCTGGAATATAAAACACATGTGCTCATAGTTTTGTCATTTGCATTTGATTTTATATGAGTTCAAAATCTTTAACGTTCATTGGTCATTAGTATTTATGATTTTACCTGTTCATGTTCTTTGCCCAATATGTATTAGAATGTTCAGCTTTTCCTTAATCAATGTATCTGAGTAACTCAGCTCATTGTATATGTTTTCCTTTTCATTTATTTTTTCTGTGCATCCACAGGAAGAGATGTTTTGCATAAGTATGTCCCTGTTTCTATGAATTTTCTTTCCACGTCAGTTTGACTCTTTATTAGTTCTCATGCTATTTTAAAGCTGAAGTATCAATATTTTCTTCCTAATAATTGTCTTAATTCTGCCAATTCACTTCCACATTCTTAAGATCTCCTTTTTAATCTCTTAACTCTTAAAATAAATGAATCCTTCAATTTCCATACTATTCAAAGCACTCATATTTTCATTTCTTTCTAGATTATGCTCTTCATCTGACATCACTTGCCTCATTAATTACAATTTTTTTGTTATAGATAATTGTATAGGTTTATTCAAGTTAGAATTGAAAGAGAACTCTCCGTCCACTTTTGACTCCAAAAGTTTAGGTTGATTCTATTTTGATTTCTTCCTGTTTTTTTCTGAATTCAGTTTAAAATTTCCCTGTTGGGGATTGAATCATGCCCCCCACAAAGACTTGTTCAGGTCCATGAATCATTTTCACAGAAAAACTGGAAGTGTCTGCAGCATTTTACATTCCCCCCAGCAGTGTCTGTGGGTTCCAATTGCTCCACCTCCTCACCAGTACTTACTTTCTGTTTTCGAGTTTAGCCATCCCGGTGAGTGTGAGGTGGTATTGCGTTGTAGTTTGATTTGTCTCTCCCTAATGGCTAACTATGCTGAGCACCTTTTCATGTGATAGTTGGCCTTTCGCATATGATCTTTAGAGAAATGTCTATGTAGATCCTTTGTCTATTATTTTCTGAGTTATTTCTTTTTATTTTATTATTGAGCTGTAATAGTTCTTAATGTATATTCTAGAAACAAGACCAGTATCAGATATGGGATTTACAGATATCTTCTCCCATTCCGTGGGTTGCTTTTCACTTTCTTGATAACGTGATTTCTGGATATCCTGTCCAAATTAGCAGCTTTACGAGGGAGGGCTTTAAGAGGCAAGCAGAAAGACAGACAGCCGTGACCACTGACCTGACAATGAAGGAGGAGGCGGAGAACTATACAAAGCAAACAGACGGGAGGCCAAGAACACGCCTTCTTGCAAAGCAACCTGAGGGTGTGGGTCTGCCTTCTCTTAAAATGCACATTGCATTTTAGAAGGGTTCCTGCCGGGAAGGATGGGTAGATTCAGTTTTGAAGCCATCAGCTCCAGTAGCATTGCATTCAGTCAGACGTAAGCACGGAGGGAGGCAAGGAGAGGGGCGATGAGCACATGGCCGGGCGAGCACCCCAAGAGAGGTCCCCGGCCACAGGCCGCGCCCCGGGGGGATCGCTGGGCAGCTGTTGGTTCTTATTTTACAGATGAGGACACTGAGACCCAGAGAGAGGAAGTGGCTCCTCTCATATCTCCCGGCAGGAAATGGTCAGGATAGAACCCAGGGTGGTAGCCTCCTGCACCATCCTCTTTCCAGCTCCCTTTTTACGCTTTAAGCAAAAAAGATGCTGTGCAAGGATGTGTATTTGCAGGGCTTGCTAAGCGCCAGGTGCTGGCCACGGCACAGACCAGGCCACCTAGGATGGGTGCTGGCGGAGGGTCGCTGCGCACTGGGCCATTCCATGCCCCCCCCCCCCCCGCCCCCGCCTTTGCACGGGCCCCGCCTCTTTCTGGGGTGCTTTTTCCTCGGTCCTTCAAGGCCAAGCCCAGCTCTGCAGGAAGCCTCTCGGCTCCTCCCGTGAAGTTACTGCCCCTTTTCCTGTGGAGCCTGTGGCTCCCTTTGGACAGAGCTCTCCAGGATGGGTGGGTGGGTCACCCCAGGACTGGCTGCAAGAAGAAAACTAGAGCTTCTATTTGGATTTAATTTTTAGCCCCATCCCTTTAAATTTGCATTTGTTTATGTACAGAACAACTTACTTATCTGTACATAAGATTATCTGTACCTAATTCATCTGTATATGACGCTTGTCAGTTTATCTGTACATAAAATTACTATGCACTGGTACACAAATATATATTTTTAAAGTCTATAACCTACAAAGAAATATAGCAGCAGTAGGAATGTAACCCCCAAATTTAATTTTACTGATGGGATAAAATTAGAAAAATTTTTTAAAAGTTTGCAGACTTCTGTGGTCCCCTGGAGGGCAAGCACTGTGTGTACATTCACCTCTCCATCCCTGATGGACCTGCCTGCTCGGCCACTCATGACAGAGGGTGGGAGACACCACAGCCTGCCTGCTGGTGCCCACCCCTCCCAGCTGCAGGAGGGCACTGCTGGCCTCTAACGATGGGTGACTCGGCCCCCAGCCCATCCCACGGCGACCCACCCTGCGCTGCAGCCTGCCGTGGTCATCGTCTGGGGATCCCACAGAAGAGGCTGTTGGCAGCGCGGGAGGAACTGGCAGGCAGGCCTGTGGGCCCGGCGTGGCTCCCAGCCACAAAGCCCCGGCTTGTGTCCCTGCCGGGAAGTGGGAGGGGACGGGTGAGCCTGGCCAGAGACCCAGAGGGGGCTGGGGCCCAGGCTGCTGCCAGCTCCTGCGGGCGCAAGCCTTGATGCCATTTTGCAGCATGTGGCATCCGCAGCCTGGGGGCACGGTCTGGCAGGCTGCAGCTCAGTCCCGGGGAGCCTGTAACTGGATCTTCTCCCTCCTCCCTCACCCCGAGATCTGCAAATAGAACAACCGGGAGCCATGAACTGGCAACAGGGGCCTGGGAGGACCTGTCCCATCCCCCACCCCTGCCAGCCTTAGCCCAGCAACAGGCCTGTGCTGGGTGCTGGGAGGCCAATAAGATAATGAGATGTGCCACTGCCCGTAGGAAACTTCAGAGGGCAATGCACACAGTGCATATATACACACACATAACACACCTACACACACTGATGTATATCCACATACAGACACACACCATATATGTATGCACACACACAACCCACATGCCGATAAATACGCACATACAGATATATATACACACACATGCAGATTCACACACACACACACTCTGGTACTTACACACATACAGACATACGTACACACATACACACACCCCAATCAGAAGACACAGCTCTGAGCTCTTATGCACATGAACTCAGCCCTCCTAACAACCTGCACAGAGGTACAATTCATGCCCCTATTTTAAAGGAGGGGAGACTAAGGCACAGAGAAGTTAAGTGACTGGCCCAAGGGCCCCCAGCTGGTTAGTGGGGAGGTGGGGCGGATGTCCCCGGGTGGCTGAGGGCAGCCCTAGGAAAGGCCCCAGGGGTCCCTGCCCAGGCCCTGACTGGCCTCCGGGAGCCTCCCACCATCGTGGATTCCCCCGGCTCCAGGCCTGGGGAACCCTGGAGCCCCCTGCCAGGGGCCTTTCACCTGTCAGCTCAGGTCACCCGGAGGCCACGCGCAGCACCCCGGGACTCGCCCCTGGCCCAGCCTTCAGCCAGCTTTCATCCCCGCCGCCAGGCCAGGAGCCACCCTGGCAGGGTCCCTGCTGCCCGCGGGGCACTTTGTCCCTGGGCCCCGGCACATGTCGACTAGCACCGAGTCCCGTTCACCCAGCGCTCACCCCTGAATAGCACCCCTGCACCCTAGGCATCCTGCCTTACCCCTGCTCCTGCAGCCCCCCGGGGAGGCGCTGCCCAGGGCTCCTATTACAGCTGCGGAAACTGAGCCACACGGGGGGCAAGTGCAGGGTCAGAAGAGGACCAGGCCATCTGGCTGCGGCACAGCCCCCCCGGCTGGGGCCCCTCCTGGGGCAGACGCCCCAGCGCCAGGCAGAGCCTGTCTCCGTGTGGGGGGAGGGAGGGGCGCCCTCAGGGCCCACGCTAGAGTCTGGCATGAGCAGGGCCCCTCACCACCCGCAGTGGCCACGCTCAGCCGTTGCTGGTATCGCGAGAGAGACAGGGAGATGCTTCGGAACCACTTTGAAGACACGTGGGAGGTTAAGGGAACCGGTGGCACCGAGGCAGAGGTGGGACAGATGGGGGGGTCCCTTCACTCGGAGTGGACAGCCAACGTGTCCCCTTCCACACCGCTTCTCAGCTCTGCCACTCGTTGGGGCAGCTCTGGCAAGTACACGCAGCATGCAGAGGCCCACAGGCCTACATTCCACCCTTCCCTCATTTACCGGCTGTGCCGCCTTGGCAAGTTACTCAACCTCTCTGAGCCCTAGTCGCTTTACCTTTAAATGGGGGTAAGGGGGTAATAATCATACTTTCTTTATAGGGTTGTTGGTTGTGAGGATTAGGTGACAACTATTGGAGCCATTAAGTTATGGGGCGTAGTAATTGTCCCATAAATAGAAGCTACTGCTGCCTTGTAAAACGCCCATGTCACAGTTTTTAAAACTTTAAGATTGCAGTATCTGCCATTTCAGGGCAGACTGTCATCTCCATTTTCAAAGGTGGACGCGGGGGCCCAGAGAGGGAGAGAGACTGGTGGAAGGACACAGCCAGGTCCTGACAGAGCAGGCCCTCCGCCTCCTGCTCTGCCGCCCACCCCTCCCCAGCCTCATCAGGTGTTGAGAGGGTGGCGGAGGCGCTGTGGATGACGGGGAGAGGCAGGCACCTGCGCAGGCGAGGCCCTTCCCGCTGTCCACAGCTTCCGCGAGGGTGTTAAGCCTTCCGGGCCGAGGAGCCCTGTGGGGCCGTTCGCTGGTGAAGCCCTTGGACTTCTGCTCCAAACAATGTTCTTCAATGTCCAAAGTCAAATAACGTCGGGTTGTAGAGGAAGCCGGCTGAAACAGCGGCACTGGAGTATTGTTTCAGTGCACCCTAGTCACGTGCGTGCTTCTTCAGCACGTTCAGGAACAGGGTCCGGTGGGGGAGCCGCTGTCGATCATCAGTTTAAATGGGTGATGAGTTTCCATAATAGTGGAGGACTTTTTCACAATTAAGATGTGATGTGCCGTGGGTCCGTGTCAGGGACTGTCTTCATCTCCTAGTGCTACCTTAACAACGAACCACAGGCTGCCTGGCCAAAAACACGTCTGTCCTCTCCCAGTCCTGAAGGCCGGAGGTCCAAGCTGCCAGCCGGGCCGTAGGGAATCTGCTGCCTGCGATCCCTGCTCCTGGCCGTGGCTGGCCACCTGGCACACAGGCCACCTGGCACACAGCGTCCTCCCCTCTGTTACAAGGATCGCAGTCACGCCGGACCTCGTTTTTTTTTTTAAAGATTCGTTTATTTATTTATCCCCCCACCCGCCCCGGTTGTCTGTTCTCTGTGTCAATTTGCAGCGTCGTCTTCTTTGTCCGCTTCTGTTGTTGTTAGCAGCACGGGAATCTGTGTTTCTTTTTGTTGCGTCATCTTGCTGTGTCAGCTCTCCGTGTGTGTGGCACCATTCCTGGGCAGGCTGCACTTTCTTTCGTGCTGGGTGGCTTTCCTTACTGGGTGTACTCCTTGCGCGTGGGGCTCCCCTGTGCGGGGGACACCCCAGCATGGCACGGCACTTCTTGCAAGCATCAGCACTGCACATGGGCCAGCTGCACACGGGTCAAGGAGGCCCGGGGTTTGAACTGCAGACCTCCCATGTGGTAGGCGGACGCCCTAATCACTGGGCCAAGTCCACTTCCCGGGACCTCATTTTTAACTCACCTACTTCCATCTGTAATAACTCTACTTCCAAATGTGGCACATTCACAGGTTCTGGGGATGTGGAAGTGAACATGTCTTTTGGGGGGAGCCCAGTTCGACCCATGGCAGGGACAAACTCCCAGGTACTGTAAATACTACAGGGTCTGTGGCTCACGGTCATACTTGAAGGAAGCAGCCACTTCCGTTAGAGGTTGCTGAAACCTAAGCCTGCCTTTTCCCCTCCAGGTATACCGTGAGCCACCAGCGCCTCCCATGAAGGAGCCCAGGCACCCGGCCCATCTCGGGCTCCCATTTGCTGTAAGGTTCCACCCCATTCTACCTGGCAGGCAGGCATCCATTCATCCATTCAGCCAACATTGAGCACCAGCTGTGTGCCGGGCCCTGTGCCAAGTGGTGAGGTTCAGAGTCAAATTGAGGAGCCCGTGCCCTCAAGCTCTGTTTAAGGAAGCGCTTCAGAGGTGCCATCCAGAAACAGGCTGTAACCAAGCACAGGGAACATGCCTGCCCTTCCCGGTCATCACAGAATGCAAATCAAAACAAGCTGGAATGAGCATGCATGCCTCTTCTTTTTTCTTTTTTTAGGTACCTGGGGCTGGGGATTGAACCCAGGACCTCGTATATGGGAGCCGGTGCTCAACCACTGAGCCACATCAGCTCCCCTTGCCTTTTCTGTTATAATTTTTCTTTTCTTTTAGTTAAGCCAGTAACTTATTAAGGTAGGGAGGGAAGAGAAATGGGAGAAAATAACAGATTATGGGTCCCAAGTAGAGAGGAACGGGCTGAAAAGTGATCAAGCAGGCTGTTTTATAGAATACAGCTCTCCATTACAGATTACAAATGCCCAGGTTTGTCTTGCGTGGCCATCATGGCGGGGAAAAACGGCGAGAGCAGGGCGCAGAGGGCAGGAACAGGTACACGGACCAGCACCGGGACAGGCACCGGGGTAGAGCGACGGCAAGAGAGAGCAAGGGCTGTCTATTATAATTTTAAAATTTTATGGTAATACCTAGCAAGGGTGAGGTAGGGGATAAAGGGTCACGCCCGGCCTGTGACCCTGTCCATTGCCTAGTCCTTTTGAGAAGAAGTGTAGCACCGCAGAGCAGTGGTCATGGACGTTTTTATTGTCCCTCCCCAGGACTCTCACTCCTGGAATTTGTCCCAAGGCAATAATTCTGCAAGAGGGACAAAGAGTGGACAGCAAAGAGGTCATCCTCCTGAATCCAAGCACTCCCTGGGGCAGGGTCTACCTCTTGTCAGCTTGTTCCCTGGACTGGCCCGTGGTGGCCACTCAGCAAATGCCCGTTGAGTCAGTGTTTGACCGTCGTGCAGCTACGATGATCAGGGGTGGGGATGGTGGCAGCAGGGCCAGTCCGAGTGCCCCCCACTGACCGGGTTCCTGCCTTCTGTTCCAGCCACCAACATGTCGGGAGAGATGGACAAGCCGCTGATCAGCCGCCTCCTGCTGGAGAGCGACGGCAGCCTCGCCGAGGTCCCCAGCGAGGCCTTCAAAGTGGGCATCCTGGGCAGCGGGGACTTTGCCCGCTCCCTGGCCACCCGCCTGGTGGGCTCCGGCTTCAGCGTGGTGGTGGGGAGCCGCAACCCCAAACGCACGGCCGGGCTCTTCCCCTCGGCAGCCCAGGTGACCTTCCAGGAGGAGGCGGTGTGCTCCCCCAATGTCATCTTTGTGGCCGTGTTCCGGGAGCACTACCCTTCGCTGTGCGGTCTCAGTGACGGGCTTGCTGGCAGGGTCCTGGTGGACGTGAGCAACCCCACGGCACCTGAGCTCCTGCGGCATCGCCAGTCCAACGCCGAGTACCTGGCTTCCCTCTTCCCCACCTGCGCCGTGGTCAAGGCCTTCAATGTCATCTCTGCCTGGACTCTGCAGGCTGGCCCAAGGGATGGGAACCGACAGGTAGGTTCAGGGCGAGGAGTAGCCATCATAACAATAAATATAAACGGCTAAATTTCTCTGAGGGACCTCAGTGCACCAGGCTCTTCATGTGTACTCTCTCAGGGAACCTCTTGGCTCTGCGAAATTCCATTTTACAGAGAAGGAAATGGGCTCAGAGATGTGAATGAACTGAGGAGGGATCTGAACCGTTCTCAGAATCAAAGCTCTTTCTGCTCTCAGAATGGGGGTTCCAGTGGGGCAAGAAAGAGAAGGTTGACAACTTTCTTTTCGTTATGTGGAGTTGACAGGGACAGAGATTTTGCGCTGAGAATTGGACTCAGAGAGAGAAAAGGAACACACTGAGGTGCCAGGCCCTGAGGGAGGCAGGCGTATTCCACAGTCTCATTTCTCCCAAGGCCTTCTAAGAACTGAGTGGAATTCCTCAAAATAGCCACAAGCAGAAGAGCCACTGGGAAAACGGTTCCCCAGAACAGCCAGAGCTGTACACATTTTTGGCAGGAGGAGCCCTTTCCAAGACAAGGTCATTTTTTCCATTCAGGAGACCACCTGCCCTTTCCTGGAGGGAACACACTCAGTGGAGGGCGTTCTCTCACCCAGAGGGAGGCTGATTACAGCAATAGCAAGCAGGGGGAGTGTGTGGTGGGGAGCAGTGGACTACGAGACCAAAGGCCCTCGGGTGGGCAAGGGACATCGTCAGAGGGGACGCTTCTGGGCCGAGCAGGGAGCAGCAGCCACAGCTGCATGTTCTGGGCCACGTGTGAAGTCCTTCCACTGAGCAGGAAAGCCACAGGCCTCCGGCCTATTCCAAGGGGGGGTGGGCCACCTGGTAGAGCGGTGTGCCCCTGGCTGCTGAGGTCAGTGAGCTGGGCAGCCGTCCCGCAGTGAGGTCAAGCCCCGATGGCTCCCCTGGTACAGGACATCCCCAGGGGGGCTGGGCCAGAGGCCGGGAGGCTACTTGGGGTCAAGGAAAGACCCGGGCCTGGGAGTCAGCGCTGCTTGTGCTCCCAGCTCTCCATGGACTCCCAGTGCACTTGGACAAGACCCTGCCTTTCCTTGGCTGCCCAGTGAGGAGTGAGGTGGAGATGCTCCCAGAAGCCCTGCCCCCTCTCGTGGCGTGGCCCGGGTCCTCCAGCCCCCGTCTGACTGGCCTCCCGTCCCCACCCCCTACAGGTGCCCATCTGCGCGGACCAGCCGGAAGCCAAGCGCATGGTCTCGGAGCTGGCCCGCGCCATGGGCTTCACGCCCGTGGACATGGGCTCCCTGGCCTCGGCCCGGGAGGTGGAGGCCATGCCCCTGCGCCTCCTCCCCGGCTGGAAGGTCCCGGCCCTCCTGGCCCTGGGGCTCTTCGTTTGCTTCTTCGCCTACAACTTCGTCCGGGACGTGCTGCAGCCCTACGTGCAGGAGGGCAAGAACAAGTTCTACAAGCTGCCCGTGTCCGTGGTCAACACCACGCTGCCGTGCGTGGCCTACGTGCTGCTGTCGCTGGTGTACCTGCCCGGCGTGCTGGCGGCCGCCGTGCAGCTGCGGCGCGGCACCAAGTACCGCCGCTTCCCGGACTGGCTGGACCACTGGCTGCAGCACCGCAAGCAGATCGGCCTGCTCAGCTTCTTCTGCGCCGCCCTGCACGTGCTCTACAGCTTCTGCCTGCCGCTGCGCCGCTCGCACCGCTACGACCTCGTCAACCTGGCGGTCAAGCAGGTAGCCCCGCCCACGCCCCGCCCCGCCCTCAAGCAGGTAGCCCCGCCCACACCCCACCCCTTTACACAGAAGGTAGCCCCGCCCACTCCCCGCCCCTTTCCTCAGAAGGTAGCCCCGCCCACTCCCCGCCCCTTTCCTCAGAAGGTAGCCCCGCCCACTCCCCGCCCCTTTCCTCAGAAGGTAGCCCCGCCCACTCCCCGGCCTTCCTTCCTTCCTGGGCACAAACGTGCGGGGGCACAGGCTGTGCGCTGGGAGCAGCCGGCACCCATCCACAACCTCCATGATTCTCTTGGGCCTTGTCAGTGCCTGTACCCCAGTATCCAAGATTTAGAGTGTCAGTGGACGAAACAGACAGCAGTCCCTGCCCTCAGGTGCACCCTATGGGAGCCTTAGAGCAAAGCAGTACCTACAGAGGTACTCAGCAGGTCGTGAGTGCCCCGAGGAAAGTAAACCAGGGGAGAGGCCGGGCTGCCCCTGCAGGCCCCTCGGGGCAGGAGCTGAGCCCCCAGGGTGACTGGCACGCGTGAGGCCCGGGGAGGAGGCCCAAGTGGCAGGAGAGAAGGGAGCCAGGGAGAGAGAGCGGAGACAAGAGGAGGCTAGAGGGGGCGGGACGACATCCGGGAGGGCCTCGCCCGCGCGAGCCTTTCTCTCTGAGTGCAGTGGAGGGCGGAGGGCGTGGAGGGCCCATCAGGCTGCTGCGTGGAGGACAGACAGGAGGGAACCCAGGACCCGGGGCTGGGAGGTGAGGAGGCTCTGGGAAGCAGAGGAGAGGCAACGGGGCGTGAAGTGGGGCGGGCGCAGCAGGCGGCCAGCGCTGCTTTGCTGCGGTGGCTGTGGGGTCTGGGGTGGGAGTCAGGGTGCCTGCGGGTTTGGGGCCTGGGTATCTAGAAGGACAGAGTCACCTTTGGCTGACATGGGAAAGGCTGCAAGGGTGATTGTGGGGCAGGTGGCGTGATTCGTTCATTCAGGACGCAGACACGGTGCTCCTTGGCAGCAGAATTCTCAGCACGTGGAGGGCCCTCCACCCAGCCCAGGCAGAAGCAGAAGCGGCATCAGCTGGCCCCTGCACCCACAGAGACGGGCCCCTGATGCGCCATCCTGGGCTCACGGGCCCAGAGGCTTGATTCTTAGTCCCAAACTCAGGTGTGCAGGAAACCCTGCCTTTCTCTATTGTCCCAAACCTACTTCATTTCCCCTCCGGCCCCCTCAGCCCCCGGTCCGCGGGGTCTGTCCACCCCAGGACACTAGCCATCTAACAGGCCCAGATGCCGGTGAGCCCCTTCCCATCCAGCCGGCACTCCAGCCCGGCTCACCCCTGCAGGTCCAATTCCGGCTGGGAAGCAGGGACCCCAGTGAGGCTGGCCCTGCCCAGGCACACTCAAGCAGGGGGCCTTCCCCCTGCAGTCTGGGCCACCTCCCAGGTCAGGACAGGGAGGGGGGGCTGGGCTGCGGCCTGGGAACCCAGATCTCAGCCCCAGCTCACCCTCGGGGCCCCTGCTCCCTTGTCGGCAGCTTCTCCAGGCCCTTGTTCTTCCCCCACCCATAGAAGGGATACTTGACATAGTTGCGTCTTAGGCTTTCACACCAGAGAGGAAGAAACTCAGGCTCCAGGCAAAGAAGCAGGATGTTTGCTGGAAATGCGAAGAAGGGAAAAACAATGGTCACAAGCCCTTACAAAGAGCTGGCTTTGTTCCAGGGACTGTTTGTTCTAAGCGTTTTAACCCTTATCTCAGCCCCACAAGGTAGGCGCTGCACTCGTCTCGTTTTACAGATGAAAAAACCGAGGCACAGAGTTCAGTAGCCTGACCGAAGTCGCACAGCCAGGAAGTGGCAGAGCTGGAAGTCAGCTCCAGCCATGGTACTCCAGATCCATGCTCCCATCCCTACTGCTCTCTACAGGGAAGACGGACCCATATTAACATTGGAGTGGATTATCGCACCGCTCAGGTCATTCATTCACTCACTGTGCCAGGTCCCGGGCCTGCGACAGCAGAAAGACGTGGACAGTCTTCCCTTGCCTTGGCTGGACAGGGTGCGGTGGAGGCCAGCACCCTGGGCTCTTATCCTCCAGCATCGCTGATTACAACAAAAGCCACAGTGGCTTTGAGCCAGTCACAGCCCCTCCTTTGTCCTTGGGGTCCTGATGTGCAGATCAGGGTCTCTTCTCAGGCCCTGTTCTGATGCTCTTTGATGATATTTTCTTACCCACTTCTGAAAAAGAGCCAGCCAGCTTGGAAGGAGGCTCTGTGGGGTTCCATGGGGATCCTCAGGGGCTGGGACAATGGTTGCTGCCCAGGATGGGACAGATCCGGCTGTCAAAGGCCCCAGGCTGCTGGCAGTGTTCCAGGCAGGGGGTGGGGACGATCACACACACACACACACACACACACACACACACACACACACCCCTTTCCAGGGCAAAGCAAATCACTGCTGCCTGACTTCCCCAGCTGTCCTGACTGCCTCTAAATTCTCTGCCCTGCCAAGGTGCTTCTTGCTGCTTAGGGTAACCCAGTTTTGGCTTAATGCATGTACCAGGGCACAGAAGGGCGCATGCAAGGTAATTTTCCCCGAAGTCCTTGAGGGATGCAGGCGCAGGTCAAGGTTGCTAGGCAACCATTACTCCCACGGGAAAAGATCACTCTTGGAGACACTAAAAGCCTGTCATGCAAAGGGGCTTCAACTTGTTCTGCAGAGCTCCAGGGGACAGAACCGGGGCTCAGTGTGTGTGTTGGGGTGGGGGTAGAACAGCCCAGAAGTGGGTCGGGCAGCCTAGAAGGAGTGAGCTGCCCGAACCCGGAGGTGTTCGAGCAGGTGTTAGATCTGCAGATGCTCGCTGCCAGGGAGTCTCCAAGTCAGCCATGCCCTCGGGTTCTGAGACTTTGGGCATCTGAGGCTGGTCTGAATTCAATCCCGGCATATCCGGGCTCCGCTGGCAGTGTGTGCCTGGTGTGTCTTTCCCTGCCTGCCCTCGTGCCTCCTCACCTCCGGGCTTCAGGCAGGCGCCAGGCACCCAGGTCACTGTGCTGGACTCTTAGTGAAGTGAGCTTGTTAGCCGGAGCACAGGAAGCTCTTGCTCCAGGAGTTTCCTTAAAGCCCCGGAGTTTGCAGATTCGCAGGAATAGCTGTTTCCCAGCTGCAGAGAAAACCTCCGTGTATTATTATCAACACTAATATTTGTATGGCACTTTCTGTGGGGTTCCCTAGAAACACCCTTAAGATGGAAGTCAAAGCTCAAGATCAAAGACAATGTCTCCCCACACACAGTTTTCCTCTCCCCTTGCCCCAAATCTAATCCACACACGGCTGCCAGCCCATGTCCCTGCTGAAAAGTGTAGAGTGCCTGCCCACCATTCCCAGGGTGACAGACCCGTCACTGTCTCTCTCAGCCTCCTGTCCCCAACTTCTCCTGGAACACACCACCCTCGGCTCCCACGCCGAGCCCCCACCCTGGACACCTGGACGGCCTGGCAAACTCTCCTTCCCTCGAAGAGCAGCCTCTGCTAAGTGTCCCCAGCCTGTCCCCCTTCCCACACCCATTCCGTCGCCTGCTGTGTTCTGTCCACAGACATCAATTCAGTCAGTTATTTGCACGTCGGTCTCCTCTTCCCGACCCTGAGTTCCGGGAGGGCAGGGATGGGTCTCCCACACCTTGAGGTCCACGGCTCCTGACGCAGTCACAACGTGGCCATCACAGGACCGACTGCTAGCCTGGCCACCACAAAGCCGACAGCAGGCACCTCTAAGAGGAACACGCTTAGCCGTGCTCAGGTTAGAGTGCTCACCTGGGGAAAGACATGATCTCACCACCCCCGCCACTGAGAACAACAGGAGCGGCCATTTATTAAGCACCTGCTGTGTGCGGACACATGCTACTGGTTTCCCTGACATATCCTCTAAGTCCTTGTAGTACCACAGCAAGAGAGGGACAGTAGTGGCATTAGAGGGGGCAGGGGCTGCCCAGGGTCTCAGGACTGCCCCCCAACGGCAGAGCGGGCATCAGAATCCGGGCCCAAGGGATGCCAAAAGCTCTGTATTCGCTACCTCCGCAGGCTGCGCCCTCCACCTATCTGCCCCCTTCACTGGGTATGGCTGGTGGTCGGCGCTGCCCTCTCCCACCCACTGCCCCCTGTGGGGTCCACCTGCCACTGGGTCATTCGGCATCTAACCTGCAACTTACAGGGAGAGGAAACCCTACACGCCAAGGCCGCCCTGTGTCTTTCATTAACAACTACACGCCTCGCCGGCCACCTTGATTAGCTCTAAGTAAGGAAGGATTACTAGAGGAACGGGAGCTGTTAAACTGGAAGTCGTTAACTATGGCACTGGTCACGGAGGGCCCCAGGCTCAGCACTGTCACTCGCTGAGTTGGGTGGACATCACAGATCATCAGAAGGGGCAGGACCCGGGTGCTCGGGACTCCCCTGCCTGCCCTACCCCACCCCTTCCCGGTGGCACCGCAGGATGGAAGTGTTAGAGGGAAAAAACAAGACGTGTTAACAGCCAACGTGGTGTATGTGTGTAAGCAGCCAAATGGACTTGTGATGTTAACTGCCTGGTCTCACCAAAATCCAGAAAGGATGACTAATGTAGTATACTGCAAGAACAAACAACTTGCAAGCGGGAGCTATTTTTTTGGCAGCAGTTGCTAACCCTGCGAAGGTGTGAGTGAGACTCCTTTGGGCTCAGTGATGGGGGAAACTGCTCTTTGTAGAGTAGTATCAGCCACCCTTCCTGGCTGATATGGACTTCAGCCACAACAGGTACCATGGCAAAATCAAAGCGTTTTGCATGTGACCTCATCCCATTCTCTCAGGCGGCGAGTCAGAGTTGCCCAGAGAGTCACAAGGATGCGTGCTCAGGATAAGAAGCCAGATCTCCTGAGGCCTGGTGCTTTCGTGGCTTAAAGAGAGAACATGGAAGTGGATGTGGCTCGGTGGTTGAGCACCGGCTTCCCATGTACGAGGAGGCCCTGGGTGCAAGCTCCAGTACCTCCTAAAAACAAATGAACAAACCAACTCATTGTTGAACGGATGTAGCTCAGTGGCTGAGCACCTGCTTCCCACATACAAGATCCTGGTTCAATCTCCAGTAATTCCCTAAAAAAAAAAAAAAAGAGCACATCAAAGTGAGCTGCCCTGCCCTAAAATAGCAGAGAGGTAATCCTTTCTCTCAAATTGCAGGAAAAGTACCCCGAATGGATGATGTTTTTTCAGTTTCTTGACATTTGCTCTCGTAAACCTTTTGACTGTTTGGGCTCAGCCTGCCAAAATTCACTTGGAAATGGGCTTCTGTTGTCTGTTGGTTTTCCTGCTGAAACTCATTTTTCAAATGCCTGTGTGAGTCACTCTGTTCCATGAGGCAGAGACCAGCCTACCTAGGGCACCGTCACAGTTTCTGATGAAACGCTGCTCCTTATTTCGCCCCTGGAATTCAAGTTCGAGTGTTTGGTGGTGTTTCTTGGTGAACACCTGACTTCCGGGCACTCTGCTATCCAGTCTGGTTGGGGCATGACAAGTGTCCTGGCAGGACCTGGATGAAGTGCCTTCTGGGCCAGCCTTGGGCCGGGGTAGGCGGGGGCTCAGCAGCTAGAGCAGGCTGGGGCTGGGGGTGCGGTGTAACCCTAAGTCTTCAAAGGTCCCCTGATTTGAGTTCCTGGAGCTTGGGGTGTGGGTGGTGGTGGAGCGGAATGGGGTGATCCCAGGGCCCCATGAGGGTCCACACACAGTAGGTGCTTCATAAGCGCTCGTCAGACTGCTTGGGGAGCGGAGGCCAGTCTCCTTCGTGTGGTGAACGGTTGAGCCAAACTTGGCAGCCTCCGACAGAAATGGGGAGCTGGGTGAGAACACCAGGTGTCTGGGGGGCTCTGAGGCAGGCGCTCTCGAGGGGGTGGGGGGGTGCGTGCATCCTGAGTGGGAGCCTGCGGCGGGGACAGCGTGGGGGACCAGGGAGACGGAGGGCCCAGGGGAAGGCTGGCTGGAACGGGCGCTGGCCAACAGGCCACTCACAAATCTCGGCTGAGGGATTCGGAGCCAGGACAGCACTTCTGTTTGTGGCACTCAGGGGCTAGGACGCTCTGTGATAAAGCCATGCTGGAAGAGACTGTGTTTTGGTTTATGTCTCTGACACTTTCTCTCAGTTCACATGACAGCTCTGGGTTGCCACCCCTCACCCCACTCCAGGTAGATGTGTGAAAGCCCCAGGGGGGCTCCGTGTCTTTGGAGGCAGGCTGCCTGGGTTCCAATCCCGGCTCTGCCATCTACCCCCATTGTGTGACCTTGGGAAAGTGACTTGGTCTCTCTGTGCCTTGACTTCCCCATCTATCAAATGGGGATAATAATGATCTCTACTTCACCGGGTGGTTGTCAGGATTAAAGCACCCACAGGGCAGCCAGGTGCGGGGAGCGTGGAGGCACTGTCAGTGGCTGCTGTCTTTCCCACGTCGCCGCGCGCTCACCCATGCCCCAGGAGTAGAGTCAGGCATTCACGGTTTTCCTTCCATCCGGGTCAGGTCTTGGCCAACAAGAGTCACCTGTGGATCGAGGAGGAAGTCTGGCGGATGGAGATCTACCTTTCCCTGGGAGTTCTGGCCCTCGGCACGCTGTCCCTCCTGGCCGTCACCTCGCTGCCGTCCATCGCAAACGCACTCAGCTGGCGGGAGTTCAGCTTCGTTCAGGTGAGGCAGGCCCACCCCTCTGCCGGGGGCGCTCGGCCTGGCCCCTGCTCGGCCAGCCCATCCGGGGCCCTGCCCTCCCGGAGCTGCTTGTCCAGCAGGACGGCAGGGTCGGAGGCCAGGGCAGGCTCGAGGGCCAATCCAAGTCTCCTGTCGAGGTGTAGCCAGGCAAGCCCGACTCCTTCATACCTGGGGAAGCCAGGTAGGGGCATGCGACAAAGTCAGAAAGCAGGACACTGAGCTGGATTAAGCACTCTCCGTTTCTACAATTCCTTGAGCTTCCCAGACGGAAATCTGTGGCGTGCAGTCGCTGGATCTTCCGCTGGTCTGGCTGGGAGTGTCTTGAGTTGCTGAGCGAGCCTAGCGGCCCCTCAGCACCCTCCTGTCAAGCCAGCTCTATTGCTCCTGCCAGCCCCTGGATTCATGCCCGGCAGATGCGAGGGGAGCAGCAGGACCCCCAGTTTATAGGGGAGGAAACCAAAGAAACCATATCCATTCCCATGAAAAACCCAGAGGACAGGAGGTCGGGGCTCAAACAAATTTGAGAAATGACCTACCTCCCCCAAAGAGATTCACAATGAACTTTGTCCCAGCTAAGGTTCTACTCACGTCTTGGGCAAACAAACCTAATTAAGCCAGACTTATTTGAGCATTGGCCAATCCCTCCTCCCTCCTTTTTAAAAAACATATAATAGCAATGCACACCCCCAAAGAACAAGATTGGAGAAATGCTGCAAGCAGCAAACCGTTCTCTATGCGTTCGTTCATTCAAAAACATGTATTGAGCACTTACTGCATGCTGGGCACTGTGCTAGGCCTGGGGGCAATAGGAGTAAGACAGGCAGTGCCATGGATCAGCCTTTATGAGACAGGGACAGTTCTTGCACGGCTTTGTCATCTCCCACTGTTCTCCACACAGAGGATGTGGCCAGCTCCTAAATGCTGGTGGATTAACTCATCCCCTCCGGTGGATGGGAGCTGACTAATACTGAACCCTGTCATCGTGTTGTGTCAGGGCAGAGAACAGCTATAATATCCACCCCCACTGTCAAGAAAAATCTGTTGAGTCCCTTCTTTGTGCAGCAAGGACCCCGTATAGGCTGCAAAAGGAGAATGACGATAGAATGCTCTTATGTAATTGTATTAGTCAGGGTTCTCTTGAGAAACAGAGGATCAAGGGGATGTGTGTGTCTAACTAATAAGAGATTTATTATGGGGATTGGCTCATAGGCCTGTGGAATTGGCAAGTCCAGATTCTGTAGGGCAGGCTACAAATTGGGAACTCGATGATGACCCTGAATTCCCCCTGCAAGCTGGGAACTCTGATGAAGGTGACGAAGAGAAGGAGAAGCTGGCTGGCTGAGACAGAGATGGGAATTCTTCCTTCTGACTGCTGAAATCCTCAGTTCTCCCTTTAGGGTTTTCAACCGATTGGATGCGATTTCTCTCACTACTGAAGGCGGTTGATTGTGGATGTCATCAGCCATAGATGCAATCAACTGGTTTAAATCCACAAATTACCCTTCCAGCAGCAACCAGGCCAGTGCTTGCTTGACCAAATAACTGGACACCGTAACCTAGCCAAGTTGACACATGAAGTTGACCATCACAGGAATCCAAATTAATTGTTCCTAATTGGGGATGCTTAACCTACTTCAACCCAAACAGAGTTTTGTGGGTTTTTTTAAAAAAGTGTATCTGTTTTTGAAACTCTCTCATTCTGCTCATCTCTGAAGATCCCTGGAGGATGCTCATTGCTGACATACACCACCATCAGCCTCAGAAGGGGAAAAACATGGAATTTTATTTCTCTTCCGCTAATCCTCATGTGTCTCGTACCCAAATCTAGGATTTTCCTGTTCCCGCCTGGAGTATCCTGAGGTGCAGGGTTTATCCACAATTAGAACAGACTGCGGGTTGCTCCCCTCATCCAAAAGTTGCTCCCTTAAGCAGCCGTAGATTACATGGCCTGGCTCTGGCTGCTGGGGAAAGCCGGAGGATTTGATTTTGTTAGCAAAAGCTGCCTGGGACCTCAGCAGCCAGCTCTGCTTTACATATAGAAGAGTCCAAATACGAATATGAACGTCCTTCTGCTCATGGCAAGAGCCGGGGGACTGCAGGGCCGAGAGACGGGCAGAAAGGCAGGATTTTACTCGTGGAAATTAAATGCCCACGTTCCAGCCACACAAACCAGCTGCAGTCCCTCCTGCGGCTGCTGATACGGGGGGAGAGCCCAGGTGGGAGCTCTGCCCCCTCACGGCCCAGCTCAGTGACCTTCGGCAGATGACAGCAACTCCCTGAGCCTCAGCTTACATGCCTGTAAAATGGAGTCAACTCTCTACAGAGACTTTATGAGCCACAGGGAGAGATTATCGGTGCAAGAAATATGAAATGAGTATTGCTGTGATTTTTAGGGTATGCAGCCACTGTTTCATTATCCCGGACTAAGCTACCAACTGCCCATTCTCTGAGCCTGGTAGGTGGCAGTGAAATAGAGGCCAGAGACTCCAACTCTGGCCGTCGGAGGTTTCAAACTGCAGTCAAAACTCATTAGCAGGTCATGAAATCAATGCAGTGGGTCGCAATGAGCATTTTTAAAAAATAGAATAGAACGGCAAAGAAAATATCAGAGTGCCTTGCATGTTATATGGATGGATGGCTTTTCAGTTGCTATATTGATTCAGGAGTCTGTACACATATATGATATGCCTGGCTGTGTAACAAGCAGTGATGTAAACTGTGATTCTGACTGTCAAAGAGTTTGAAGTCCCAGAGCACTCTTGGAAGAACACAGATTCCCAGGCCCACCCCAGGACCATGAACCTGGCCATTTGGGGTGGCTCTGGAAGTCTGCACTTTCACCAGCTTGCTGGGTGACTCTCAAGTGCACACATTGCAGTGCATAGAAATCTCCGGTGAAGTGATACGACCACAGGCTATGGGGTTGGCAGACCTGGCTTTGGGTCTCAAGACTACCACCTGCCAGCCCTTCACCACGAGTCAAGCTTCCAGGCCATCAGAGCTTCGCTTCTCACCTGTACCTGTGTCCACCCCGTGTGTCCTTGGGAGAGGACCGGAGTTGAGGTCATCTAAGATGCACAACACGCATGGTCAGTGATGGGTTTGAGTTGTGAGCTAAGCTGCAACCTTCTATGAAAACCAGATCCCACTGCCTTCCCTTGCCACCCCCAACTACGAGGCCCCAGGTTTTAGAAACCGCAGTCCAAATGCCATGGGAAGGCAGGGACAGCCACTGTTCCCAGGGGACCTGGGTGACCCCCGGGTCTTAATCTAATGATTAATGAAAAGCCATTGAAACAGTGTGTGGACTCCGTAAAGAAGGAACTCTTTTGTTACCAGGGCTGTTTTTCAAAGTTGTTTTTAAATTTTACTTCGGGTGTTTTGCTCTTGGTTTGGTTTTGGCTGTGCTAAGTCTCCTAATTAAGCCAATCAAACATCATCAGCTTGCAGAACACCCAGAGAGCTACAACTCACCTGGACCGAGAAATTAGAGTTCACCACTGAACACCTAAATTCTGTCCCAGAGTTAGAGGAACTTCCTGCGACCTTGCCCAGTCCAGCCACCTGCCTTCAATAATGGCAGGCACCAGCTCTGACCCTGGCTTCATGAGCGATTGCGCAGAGCCCCTTCACGCCATTGTAATTGAGCAGCAGCAGCCGCCGGGCGGCCTGGCTGTTCCTTCTTTGCTAACAAGCTTACATATAATAAAAATGGCCCAAGCTTGGGGGTGTTATTAATTGCCCCATGACAATCCCTCCCCTTCTTTTGGTCTCCATCAGGCCATTCTGAGATTTTTAAATTGTTCCCAAGGAGAGAAGGACTGGGGACAACAAACTAGCAGGAATCAGCCCCGCTTTCAATTGGGAGCTGAGAGTCAAAAGGCCCTGTGTGATTGGCTGGTCCTTGATGGACAGCCTGGCTGTGGAACCCTTAGCCCGAGGCTGGCGCTTCCTGCCATGAATCACCATGGGATTTTGGATTACAAAGGGATGGGGGGGAGGTCTTTGTTGAAAGAATAGAAACGACCAAGTCCCTCTCCAGTGAAGTGACCTTCTGGACAGACGGGTCCTTGTGGACTTCTCAACCTGAATTATGTGCTGGCTGCACATGACAATCATCTACTGAGCTGATAAAAGCCACAGAGGCCTGAGCCCCATCCCAAACCAACTTCATCAGACTGTTGTGGGGCATTAATATTTTCCCCCAGCTCTCCAAGCGATGTAACGTGCAGTCGGGTTTGAAAACCACTCGCAGACTCGGCAAGGTCCAGGAATTGCGTAACAAGGAGAGGAGCAGTGATTTGAGGTGGGGCAGCTGGTTGGAGCCCCTTGGGTGACTGACAGGCTTGGGGACCTCTTTAACCCCAGGCTGCAAGAGCAGCAGATCAGAACTTAGAAATAAGTCGGTGAGGTTCAGAAGTTGGTGTGAGCAGATTGGGAGTTCTGGAAATGACAAGGATTTGGAGCCACATGATGACACACAGTCAAGGGGTGGTCCTTCGGGGGATAAGCATTTTTAAATGCCATATGAATGAACAGCAGGTGAGAGCAGGGAGCTAACCGTGGCCCTCAGCGGGCTCTGTTGAGCCAGGAATTTGATAGGGGTGGGAGGACAGCCTGACACGGCCATAGAGCCCAGAAGAGCCAGAGATGGTTCAGAAGAATAGAGGCTAGGGGTCTTTTGAGAGGGAGTATTTTTATTTGGGGTCAAAATGTGGTATCTGGGAACCTGTCTTGGAAATTAGAATATGGAGCCATTGGAAAATGTTTATTTATTAAAAGCAGCTCTTCAGAACCATATTCCTCCACTCATAAGGCTCGCCACCCTGGTATTTGTACCGAAGCAGATAAAACTCAAGTGCTCCCACACCCGGGAGGAGCGGGAACAGGCACTGGAGCAGCATCAGATCCACTTGGAAACGGGTCTGAGGGGAGCTCAAACAAGACAGCATCTCTAGCAGAGCCTTGGATCAATGCTGACAAGCCGAGCTGAAAGGAAATCGAGGAGGGCCAGTTGCAGCTTCTCTAGAAAGCTCAAAACCAATCTATAAAGAGCACCAAGGTTATCAGCATGCCGCCACATTTCTTAATCCCTTGCAGTGTTTCGCCGGAGAAAATGCGGAGGTGTCAACTGCTTGACGGGCCACTGTTATTTTCACTCGTCATGTAGTAACACAGGTCTCCTGCCCCAGATCTCTCAGGGACTCACTGCTGCGAGGATCCAGTCCAAAGAGCCGGTGAGCCTCGCCCGCGGCCCCATCAGAAGCCCTCACCCTACCCCTCTGCTGCTCCTCATCGCTGCCTCACCTGCGGGCTGAGGGATGCCGCATCTGCACAGCTCCTTGACTTGTCCCCGAGTTTCCCACACTTGCTCTGACCTTAGCTCTTGGAATTGCTTACTTCTCACGGAGGCTAATTCAGTGACTTGCCCAACAGTAGAAGCTGGAATTCTTCGACAGTGGTCCACGAGAAACCTGCCAGGCAGAAGCCTCACGGAACAGAGACTGGGATCCTAGGGCAGCGTCACAGCTCACGTAGAAAATCAGGCTTGTGTAGCCTTTGGGTGACAGCAGACCTGTCCTCCTCTGGAAGTGACCCACAAAAGCCCACCGGCTCCCCAGGGGGTGGAAACTCTGTTATAAGAGCCTTTCTCTGGCTTTCTGATGGTGTTGGTCTCCTGTGGGCTGTCCACTTGGGTGGTTCTCAACTCGGGTTGGGGGCAGGTGAGCCCACAAACAGTGGTGCCCTGGGGCTCTCTATAAAGTGTCAGGGCCTCCCAAACTGCAGACTCCTGCGAGCCACCTTCCCTGTTGGTGCCACCTGTAAATTATTTGCATTGTATACCTTTAAGTCAACTCAAAATCCATTCACTTTTATCTGGCCTCATCTTGGGCCAAATATTACCTGTGAAATGATAGTTTTGACATATACTTGTTATTCTGATAGGCATTAAAATAGGCACAAAACTATTAGAATGTTTTTAAAATTCTTGGAACTTAAGTCTATCTAAAGTCATCTGGCAGCCACCAGGGATACATTATAACATTTTGGAAAAAGCCATCCTTATCGAATCTTCGTCAATCAGCCCATCTTTACACACCTGCAAGGTGGAAGCCTTATTCCCATTCTTCTGTTGGGGAAACTGAGGCTCGGAGAGTTTAGGATCTAACCATGAGATGTGCTGATAGTGACTGAAGGGGCTGGGATCGGAACCCAGGGTCCTCATCGGGAAAGCAGCCTCCCTCCCCCTTTGCCCAGAGGGCTGGCGAGCCACTGGCAGATCACCCGGCCCGCGTTCCGCCCTGGCCGCCTTCAGCGCCTCTGTTTCCTCCGCAGTCCTCCCTGGGCTTCGTGGCCCTGGTGCTGAGCACGCTGCACACGCTCACCTACGGCTGGACGCGCGCCTTCGAGGAGAGCCGCTACAAGTTCTACCTGCCGCCCACCTTCACGCTCACGCTGCTGGTGCCCTGCGTCGTCATCGCGGCCAAGGGCCTGTTCCTCCTGCCCTGCTTCCGCCGCAGACTCGCCCAGATCCGCAGGGGCTGGGAGAGCGAGGGCGCCCTCCGGGGCGTGCCGGCCGCCCGCGGCGCCCTGGCCGAGAAGACGAGCCACGTGTGAGGCCCTGCGCCGGGAGGGCTCCTGGGCTCACTTGTGGCTGCGCTGGGAGGGTGCGCAGGTGGGTGGCGTGTGCTCCGGATTCCTGGAACCCAGCTGTAGGCAGTCCTGTCCAGAATAACATGCGCAGGGTGTGTATTATAGGTGTATATATATTTCCCATCTATAGCAGGATTTGCGATTATAATTATGTAGGTAAAAAGCAGAGTCCCCGCGAGTTCCACTGGTAGATGTAAAAGAAAGTGCCAGATATTAGAAGAGCAAATTGCAACACTCTTGTGACACATGTTTTGGGATGTGCAGCCCCTTTTTGCACAGAAGAGGCAGTGAGAGAGGCCTGTACCTTAGCGGATTGTATCTGTGCCCACTCCCCCCCACAATCCATTTTTTCCCAAGTCTCTTACTGGTGTAGAGACGCAAGTCCTTCTCCCCCAAGACAGATTCGAAGTTCAAAGACAGCCAGTGAGCAGGTGGCGAGGGGCCCGGCCAGGCCTGAGCCCGGGGTCTGTACCCGGCTGAAGTCCTGCTGTCTGCTGGGTGGGGTGGAGTGGGGCGGTTGTCCTGAAGCTCTCCACCCACTCCTCGCTGAGCCAGGGAGATTTTTTTCTGAAAGTCAGAAGTGACCACTGGCGGCTGCAAATGGCTTCTCCTGTGGCAGTGTGAAGGCACCTCCTTGCCAGAGCCCCTGATGAGCACTGTCTTAAGAACAGGTGTAATTTCTTTGCTCCCTTTAAGCCGGTTTTCAGACCACCGTACCTTCTCACCTTTTCCATCATGAGTTTGGGTTTGCCCCAAGAAGGCCTCCAAGTCCAAGGGTGAAGGGGACAGGCAAGTGAGAGCACCCCCGGCTGCAGAGCGGAGCAAAGGGCACAGCCCAGGGGACGGAAGGAGTGTCTTCATGACACTGGTCCTGTGGAAAAAATACGGGGGACCCCCTAAAATGCCCCTGCTGCTGCTGGGCAGAGAACCTGACTTCCAAGCACCCAGAAAACCACACCTGCTCCAAGTCCCTGCTCATTTCAGAGCAGCTGGGAGGGACTCTGCCACCAAAGCTACAGCCTTGAAACACTGCTGTCCTAAAGCACAAGAGGCTAGACCGTGCTAGGGCCACTGGACATTGTCCTTGAGTCAGATGCTGCCCCTTGCCAAACCTGTCCTCGCTTCCCACCGCAGAACAGTTTTTCTCTTCGAAGTCCCCACCCCCCCAGCAGAACCTAAGTGATCTGTCAGCTGCACCAAAAAGTGGCATCTTTGAGCACACAGGGCCGTGAGGTCTTGATTGAAGACGCAGGGAAACGCCGACGGGGGCCCGGGTCGTGTGTGTGTTTCTCGGGCCTCCTGGGCCAGAAGGCATTGTGAAAAGGAACGAGGAGTCAGCCCTGCTGGGAGTGCTGGGAGACGAGACGCCTCGGCCTTCCCCAGGGAGGCGTCATGAGCTCATGTCTGTGGAACACATTAGGGTCCTTTAGTGGAAAGGAAAGGAAAAAGTCAAGTGCTGGAATACCTCATTAGACCAGTGACTGATGGCGGGAGGAGGCGCAGGGGACGCTGCCTGCTTCCTGCCGGGGCCTCCCGCTCCCAGGCTGAGTGGCAGGAACTTGTCTTGTAAATTGGCCCTGATGGAGTATCAGCCGCAGCCTGTGGAGAGGCTCACTGGAAAGGGGGCAGGCAAAGCAAAGATTTTAGCATGTGCTTGGCAAAACGAGGGCCCATTCATTTCCTGCTAATGAGAAGCAGGGAGAACGGGGACCACGGAAACCCACGCACGGTCCCCAACCCCAGTCAGTCTCAGCTGCCTTCCTTCTCCGGCCTCCGTGGGCCTGGGGATTGTTCCTTCTACCAAAGACGCTGGCATGGAGCAAAGCCCTCCCCTTCCCCACCTACCTCCTGCTGCAGGTGCTCATGAGCAGTGAAAGGATCCCGGGGTGAGTGGCAGGCGGCCCGGTGAAGCAGAGAACCTGGACAGTCAGCTTCTGAAAGGCGGGGCAGGCCGGGCGCTCAGCCTTGATCTTGTGTCTGTGCTGCTCTTCCCTACCTCACCAGGCAGCTGGCAACAGCAGCCCCTCGAGAGCGAGCCACCCCTTATAGCCTGCTATATTCTATGTGCCTCTGGTACAAAGTGCCTGGACCAACGTGCTCTGGAAGTCCTAAAATGTCACCGTCTGAGGTTCACGTTTCAAACCTATGCCGTGGTAAGAGGCTGTGTATTTTGTTTGTACCTTGTAGAGCTTGCCTAAGAAGCAGTGGTAATAAACATCTAACTTTCTGTGAATTTCAGACTTTTTATTTCTGTCCTGTCCATCATCTTACCTGCTCCTTCGTTTGCTGACTCAATGAGTGTGCTGCTTGGATCTTGCTTGGAGTTGGGCAGTGTTTTAGTTTCCCGGCTTCTAAAACAAAGGCTATGCAATGGGTTGGCTTAAACAATGGGAATCTACTGGCTCATGGTTTTGAGGCTAAGAGAAGTACAGCATGGAGGTATTATCGAGGAGATTATTTTTCCCAGAAGCCTGTGGTGTTCTGGGGCTGACTGCTGGCGATCCCTGGTCCTTGGCCCTTCTGTCACGTGGCAGAGCACGTGGCGGCCTCTTGTGGCTTCTTGGTTCTGCTCACTTCCTGCTTCTGGCTGCTCCCTGGGGCTCTCTCTCTCTTTCTCTCTCCGTAGCCTTCCCTATGAGGCCTTCAGTTATAGAAGTAAGACCCAGCCTGATTCAGCGGGGCCATACCTTAACTGAAGTCACCTCATCAAAGGGTCCTACTTCTCAGAGTTAACTCCCAGAGGATGGGTTAAGTTCAAGAACATATTTTTCTGGAGTGTAGCAGTTTGATATAGTTATGAATTCCAAAAATAGATATTGGATTATGTTTGTAAATTGGTATGTACCTGGATGTGATTAAATTATGATTAAGGCTTTGATTGGGCCACATCAGTAGGGTGTTGAGTCCCTGCCCCTTGGTGGGTGGGGACTCACAGAAAAAAGGCATGACAAAGGACAGAGTTGGGGCTTTTTGATGTTGGGAGTTTTTAATGTTGGAGTTTTGATGTTGGAGTTTGATGCTGAAGTCTTAAGCTGGAGCCCCAGGAAGCACGCACACAGAGTAAAGAAAAGCAATCCCCAGAAAGAAAGGAACCCTTAGCCTGGAGAAAAACAAGACCCGGGAAGAGAGGAACCCAGGAAGCCTGAACCCTGGCAGACATGGGCAGCCATTTTGCTCCAACACGTGGAGATAGACTTGGTGAGGGAAGTAACTTATGCCTTATGGCCTGGTATCTGTAAGCTCCTACCCCAAATATATATGCTTTATAAAAGCCAACAGGCTTCTGGTATTTTGCATCAGCACCCCTTTGGCTGACTAGTTCATGGGTTACACAGCACCAAGGCAGCATGCAGGAGGTTGGGATGGCCATGCTGAGCAGCATAATATGTGCTGGATTCCTCACTGAGGAGGGGCAGACGTGCAAACCTTCAGAGAGAGAACAGTAAGGAAACAGTTGGGGTGCAGGTGACAAGGTGCAGGGCGCTGGGGTGGGGTGGGGTCTGAGGTCATGAACGGGGGCCACAGCAGTGCTTCTCCAGCTGTCGTGTGCAAGTGAGTCACACAGGGGTCTTCCTCCAAACACAGGTTCCAATTCATTCATGGGGTGAAGCCCAGGAGTGAGCACTTCTAATGAGATCCCTGGTGACATAACGGTGGTGTCCCTTGGACACTCTGAGCAGCAAGGCTGAGCTGGCTTCCTTGGCTTCCACTGTACTGTCATCCAGGGCACACGGACCGATGCCCGCAGGACCTCTCTGCCCTGTGACCCTGGCTGTCTTGGAAAGATAGGCCTCTGCACTCAGCCACTGCTGCTGCCACCCCCTTGTTCTCTTAAATGCGGTGAGAAACCACCCTATCCCAAGGGCCACAGTATGACAACTTGGTGTTCTGCCTCTAGGATGCCCCCTGGAGTTGCAAAACACATTGGCCGTGGGTCCATCAGGAAAACAGCTCTCTTCAGATACCACCCACCTATGAGGCCGCTAAGCTTTTCCATGGAAGCTACCAGCACTGACTGGTTTAGGGAGGAAAAAAGAAACACGTGCATAAAACAATCTAGTGGCTAAAAATCATTTCTTGGGAACAATAACCAAAAGATGGCCTTGTCATTTTGAGTCCATAAGTGTTTTCCAAAGAACCGTGATCAGAAAACAATGTCAAAACAAATCATTCCAAGGGAAGGAAAAATATGTGCTTAAAGGTTTGCTTTACTCCTCTGTGTCCTCCCACACATAATGCTAGGAGAGTTACGTTCAAAAAGAAGTAATAAAATAGATGAAAATGCTCTACTACTCAGGTAACTGACATAGAACTAAGAAGCAGGCAAAACAACTCTTAGTAGTTAAAGAGACCAAGTTCTCATTCAGCTGTGTGGCAAGCTGAATCCTTTCCAAAAGCAGTGATACTGGTCCTTGCAAGTACAGAAGCTCTGCAGCCCTCAGTCAACTCCTTGGTCTCCACACAAAAAGGACATTGGCATCACTGGAGGAGAAATTCTTGATTCTATCAGACCAGCACCATCTTTTCTAACAAATATTTTGAAACTCCCTTTTGACTAACCAGAAGTGAAAGCAAGAAATAATATAACCTACCTCCACATATAATTTTTAAAAATCAATTTAAGGTCTTAAATGAAATATAAAGTAGAAGTAAAAACAAAGTAATTTACACTAAAATTTTATACTTCTACTACTATTTATGGTACTTACAATGAATAATCATGATAGGAAGTAACAATCTTACAACATGATATTCAACTAAACATTACAATGATATTCAACTAAACCTTGTTGACCTTCATTCTTTATACTAGACGCTTGAAGATAATGACTAGAGCAGTGTGGGTGGGTCGGTGGGTGGTGGGTGTGTGCATGTGTGTGTGTGCACGTGTGTATGTGTTCACTGTGACTGTTTGAGGCTGTGTTCAATGGAGAACGCAAGTCAGGTGAAGACCGATAAATTACCACTAGATTTGGAAATACAGGAATTTTACTGTGAGAATCTCATTGGAGTGTTTGGGTTAAAATTCAGATTGGGAATGAGTGAGAACTACAGAAATGGAGACTAACTCTGGACAACTCTTTTGATAACTTTGACTGTGAAATGGAGGAGAGAGGATTAATAAACGAGGGAGTCAAAGGAGAGTTGGTTATTTTTTTCCATGGTGCTGATGTGAGCATGTTTAAATGTTCCTGGAAGAGAGTAGGGTGACTAGGAGCTGTTGATGACAAAGGAGAGAGTGTATGGAAGTCCTGGAGGGCATGGGAAGAAATGAGGCCAGAGCACAGAGGGCTCTACAGAGGACGAGGGGCAGTCTGCCCCTTGAAATGGTGAGGGTGTGGATGGAGGGTTCAGCTTTGGTGACGTGCATCATGGGAGCTCCCTTCTGATGGTGTCTCTATCCAGTCAATGCCATCTGCTGAGCATGACAGAGAAGGAAGAGGGTTTGGCCCTGACGGTTGAAGAGGGAGGAGAAGGTTAAAAATCACTTGGTGGGCCCACCCTGATCAGAACGGTGGAGAGACAGGCTTTGAACAACCAGCAAGAACTGGCAGTTAAAGGACTAAGGAGCTCATCTGATTGTGCCACAGCTGCTTCCTGTTCACTATACATTTTATTATTTGAAAGTATTAATTCTTGGATTTAAGTTCCTGAGTTCTCCGTCTCTTAAGTTTGTATCAGCTGGTGATATGCCAGAGTTTTCCTTGAGTGCCAGGAGCTAACAGAAACAAACAGACCAGAGCAAAAACAGGAACAGGATGAGAGCCGAATCAAGTGCAAGTCCACGTACAAGCAGAAGGAGCTCATGGGGCCCTGGTTGGTCCCTCCCTCATCCCCCCACCATCACAGCCAGAGCCAGCCCTTGCTCCCAGTGCAGGTCCCTGGTCCCTCTTCTGGAGGGAGCAGAGTAACCCTTGAGCTCATTCTGGGAGCATGTATGTCTGGCCCAGTCATCTGGTGGTGAAGCAAGACACCTGTTAAGGTCCTGGAACTTGTGTATGGAAGGAACTCACAGAGCTGTCCTACAGAATCCTAGGGGAGAGGAGTCAAGCTGAGGCTGCCTGGGTAAGGGATTGCTGACTGTAGCACAGACAGTGCAGCACCGGGGACCAGGAACAAACTGGTTCTAGGAAAGAGGGGACATTTGTATCACGTAAAGGGGGAATTCCCTGGAAATCTGCCCAAGACAGGATATATGCACAGGAAGGATCAGGGCAGGCTCTGCGCTTCAGCCTGAAGCTCTTTGCTAGCCTCATTTAAAAATGCGAAGAAAAAAAAGACTGTCAACCAAGAATTCTGCATCCAGGAAAACTATCCTTCAGAAATAAAGGAGTGGAATTCAGTTGACCAAGCTGAGAGTGTCAAAAGGCAGAGATTGGCAGAATGGATTTAAAACGTATGAACTCAACTATATGCTATTTACAAAAGACTCACTTTAAATTCAAAGACACATGAAGGCTGAACATTGGATTCTTTTCTTATTCCTTTGGATGGAGATCATTTCCTGTTTCTTTGTCCTGTACTCTTTTGTTGTTCACTGTACTTTTTTTTTTATATCCCCCCCCCCCCTTGTGGCTTTTTGCTTGCTGTCTGCTCTCTGTGTCTATTCGCTGTGGGCTCTTCTGTGTTCTCACTTGTCTCCCTTCTTTTTGTTGCATCACCTTGCTGAGTGGGCTCTCTGCCGTGTCTGTGGGCTGGGCAGGGCTTGGCAGTGCTTGCAGGCCCAGCGGCACTCCACAGTGTGCTGGCAATCCTGCCTTCACAAGGAGGCCCCGGGATGCGAACCCAGGGCCTCCCATATGGTAGATGGGAGTCCAACTGATTGAGCCACAGCCACTTCCTGCTCACTGTACACTTTAATATCTGAAAGTGTTAATTCTGGGATTTAAGTTCCTGAGCTCTCTATCTCTTAAGTTCCTATCAGCTGGTGATATGTCAGAGTTTTCCTTGAATGCCAGGAGCTAACAGAAACAAACAGACCAAAGCAAAAAAACACTTTTTACAGTCTTTGCAAATTGGCTGTGTTGGCTGGTGCTCTCCGTCTGAGTTTAACCCTCCTTCTAGAAGACTGGCCCAAGGCAAAAGTGAAGTTCAGGGTCTTGTCCATCTTTTCTGAACCAACTAGACCTAACAGACATACATAGACCAAATTCTTCTCTATTGCACATGGGTCATTCGCCAGGATAGACCATATGTTAGGTAAAAAAACAAGTCTCAATAAATTTTAAAATACTGAAATCATACAATGTATACTCTTTGACCACGGTGGAATGAAGCTAGAAGCAGGAGGGAACTGGAAAATTCACAAATATGTGGAAATTAAACAACACATGCTAAACAATCAATGGGTCAAAGAAGAAATCAGAAGAGAAATTAGAAAATATCTTGAGGTGAATGAAAACGAAAACACAACATATCAAAACTTATGGGATGTAGCAAATGCAGTGCTAAAAAGGACATTTATAGCTCTAAATGCTTACTTTAAAAAAGAAGAAAGATCTTAAATCAGAGACCTAACCTCACAACTGGAGGACCTAGAAAAATGAAAAGCAAACTAAACCTCTAAGACCCAATTAACAAAAGAAAAAGTGGACAAATTGGACTTCATAAAAATTAAAAACTTTTGCACTCCAAAGGCCACTATCATAATGTAAAAAGATAATCCACGGAATGGGGGAAAAATTTGCAAATCAAATATCTAATAAGGAACTTTAACACAGAACATATAAAGAACTCTTACAACTCAAATTTGAAAGACAACGCAGTGAAAACATGGGCAAGGATCTGAATAGACATTTTCCCAACAAAGATATACAAATGGGCAAGAAGCACATGAAAAGATGCTCAACGTCATTCATCATTAGGAAAAGCATATCACATCACAGTGAGTTACCACTTCACACCCACTTCGATGAATAAAAGATGGACAATAGCAAGTATTGGCAAAGAGGTCAAGAAATCGGAACTCTCATCCATTGCAGGTGGGAATGTAAACTTGTGCGGCAACTCTGGAAAACAGTCTGGTAGTTCCTCAGTTACCACATCCCCAACAAAAGGAGGTTAACAATTTCACTCCTAAGTATATACCAAGAGAAATGAAAACATATCTCCATGCAAAAACTGGTACGAGATTGTTCAGGGCAGCATTATTCATAACAGCAAAAAGTGGGAATAACCCAAATGTTCTTCAACTGATGAATGGATAAATAAAATGTGGCATATCCATACGATGGAAATTTATTTGACCATAAAAAGGAATGAAGTGCTGATTCATGCTACAACACGGGCGAACCTTGAAAACATTCTGTGCTAAGTGAACAAAGCCAGTCACAAAAGGCCGCATATTATAGATAACATTTAGGTGAAATGTGCAGAATGGGTAAAGTCAGAGACAGAAAGTAGATCAGTGGTTGCCAGGAGATGGGGGGTGGGGCGGGGAATGGGGAGTAACTACTAATGGTTGTGAGCTCTCTTTCGGAGGGGATGAAAATGTTCTGGAATTGGACAGTGGTGATGGTTACGCAATCCCACAAATGTGCTGAAGACCACTGTATTGTACAATTTAAATGGGTGACTTCTACGATAGGTGTATTATATCTCAATTTAAAAAAAGGAAGTGACTCAGAAGAATTGTACTCTAAATGTGAACAAAAATTAGGAACATTTTAACCAATTTAATTCAGGTATATTTTCTTATATGGATGCATCAGAGTGATAGATGATAAAAGATTTTTCCCAGTAAGTATAAAATAAGCATGTTCAGTAATAAGAAAGCATTATGCCATCATTTAATTGGCATTCATTTTTCTTGGTTGCATTAAAAGAATGTTACATCATACAAAGATGGCTTTCTAGAGTCAATGAACTATGGTATGACAGAACTGGTATTGCAGCTTGCAGGGGAAAGAAGGTACTAGCTAATAAATGGTGCTCAAATAGTTGGCTACATATAAGGGAAAAAATCAAATCCTACCTCATATCATTTGTTAAACCAATTCCAGATAAAGACCTACGTTTCAAAGGCAAAACACTAACATCTATAGGAGAAAGCCTAGATTATAGTTACGGTGAAAAGGGAGGAAAAGATTCTTTAACAAGACAAGCCACAAAAAGCACTAATCATAAAATAAAACAATGATATATTCAACTGTTTTAAAATTAAGAAAACCTCTGGATTTTACACTTTAAAATGGTTAAAATGGTGGGTTTTATGCTATATGAATTTTACCTCCAAAAACAATAACTCATGTTTGTCAAAATGGCAACATAAATAATATGAAGTAGAAACCACAGACAGAAAATATATTTTGCAAGAACTAAAATCAATTTTAAAATGAACAATAACTTAACTAAATAGAAAATGGGGTAAATCATAGAAAAGGAAATGAGAGAAAATCAGCATCTGAAATGATGGTTGACTTCAGTTGTAATTAGGTGAATGCAAATGAGGACAACAATGATTTAATCATTTTCAGCCACCAGATTTAAAAAGTCTGACAATAACAAGATTTCATATACTCCTGATGACAATAGAAATTGGTACAACCACATTAGAAAACAGTTTAGTATTTTCTTGTAATGTTGAATATCTGCATACCCTCAGACCCTATAATTTCTCTCCTAAGTATATTTAGGAAAATTCTTAAATGTGTGCAGCATTAAACATACATAAAATTATTTTGGGGATTCTGGAAAGACAGAAAGCAACCATAGTGGTACAGTTCTTTAATCTCTCCAAATCCTACCATAAAGACAAAAAGAGCAGCTGAGATTGTCAAACCAAAAACCCATGGATGATATCGAAAGCAAACTAGATGGCACGGTTTCCCTACAAACCCTGAAATACTCATGGGTGTGAACAAACCTACAAAACCTGCATGGTATCAGCATCCGTGCAAAGGGAAGCAGAAGGAAGTAATGGGGCTTCCAGCAGACCTGAGGCTTCATAATAACCAACACATTGTCACTGTAAAGCTCCACTGGCCAATTTGAAACAGCAGCTGAAAAGGGGAGGGATTTACATCCTCCAACAGTGAGCACAGGGGTCAAGTCTGAAGGGGCCATGGGAGAAAGGCAAATAAACATTCAGAACTGACCAGCTGAAGCTTCCATACAGGACAAAAACGCCGCTGAGGAGTGACTGTGAAGGACAGAATCCAAATTGAGCAGGTCAGGAGCAACACAAAAAAGAAAAAAAAAAAGAGGATCCCGATAAAAGTAGGGAAGGGAACAGAATCAGAAGATCTCAGGAAGGATGGTGCCTTACTTTTTACTAAACACTTAACAAAAACAACAACAGAAAAGGGTGCTCTGAAGCTGAGAAATTAGAAGAACTCTTTAAACTATGCCTCCCCTCAGGAAACCTAATCTCATATACACATAAGAAACAGAAAAGTATTGAAGTCAAATCCCACCCAGTTATTCAGGGTAAAAATAACGAGCAGGATAACATCCCTGCAGATGCATGCCTGAGAAACACACTGACGAAATAGATGAAAACTGTGGCCTCATATTTTAAAACGGCAAGGGAGTGGGGTGGGGATAGAAGAGGGAACCTATAGATTACAGGAAAATTAAAAGGTGTTAAAAAAAAGAAAAAGAAAGCCAAGCAAGGCTAATCTATGCTGTTTAGGAATGGGTGACACAGCACTGCTTAAAAAAGCAAGGAGTTGATTTGCACAAACTGGCTACTAGTTACTCTTGAAGGAGGTAAGGCATTAGAGAAGGGCAGCATGGCAGGCTTATGGGGTTCTACTCAGACTCCTTTTCATGGGGATATTAATTTTGTTTTATGCTTACACAGGCACATAGAGATGATGGATGGATAGATAGGATAGATAATTGATAGCTTGAATTAATAGATTGATAGATGATTGATAGATGATGGTGAAGACAGATAAACAGGCAGACAGATATAAAATGTTTATTTAATAATGAAAACTTTTTAAAAAGAATGTTCATAGCAGCACTGTTCACAATTGCCCCCAAACTGGAAACAACCCCATTGAGAGGAGATGCATAAATAAATTTTGCTATTCCGATGACTGTCTGTTATTCAGCAATGAAAATAAATGACCAGTGAAACTCACAAGCCTAACACGGAGTGAAAAAAGCAAGTTGTGGAAAACATCCTGTTGAACAGTACCATTTTTTAAACCTCAGAAACCAAGCACAAACAAAACAATACATTGTTACAGATACTTACATATGTGATTGAATAAATGATATTGTAAGGAAGCAAGGGAATAGTAAACACAAAATTTAGGACAGACTACATACTGTATAATTTCATTTTTATAATGCCCAGAAACAAGCGAAAACTAAAACACATATGTGATTTTTATATCTGTACTTCATAAAAAGCAAGGGAATGAGAAACTTAAAATTCAGGATAGTTTTTACCTCCAGGGAAGGAAAGAGGATGGGCGAGGGAGGTACATACCAGTTTTTGTCTCAAGTTGGGTTGAGAGTGTACATTGTATTCTGTTTCATAATTTATAAGTGAGTTTTATATTAAGTTGATCAGATCTGCACACAAAGAATAAAATGCAATGGTTTCCATTTCAATTCTCCCTCCCATCGGCCATTCAGTCAGTCGGTCACTCAGCACGTAGGGACTGTGTGCCTCTCGTGGGCCTGAGCTCGGTGCCAGGATGCCATCCCTGGCGGCTGGCAGCTCCCATCTTAGGGCTTGTTATGCTGCTGGAGACAGTGCCAAGTGTGAAGTGGCTTTTAAAACACCTGCAGCAAGGAAGAGCAAGGACAATTAACAATCAGTTCCAGGATGAGTGTTACCTTCAAATCCCTTCTTGGCATCAGTTCAAAGAGGTAATTTCTAAGTTGAGGTAATTAAGGCAGCTGGCAAGGGACAGCAGCCAGCACTCCACGACAGGGTTCCCAAACACTGCCATTCGGGACCAGGAAGAGGTTTTCATTGGTCTTAAACTATATGATGTATAAACATACAGACGTACACACATACCCACACAGACTTTGTTTTTTTTTCTGAATCAACTGACTTTATTTTTTTTAACTTAGAGTTTATTTTTAATAGATATCATTGTATAACTATATAATACATATTTTTAAAATTTGTAATGAACTTTATTTTTAGAGAAGTTACTTCAAGAGTATAGGGGATTCCCATATAACACCCCCCCAAACACACACATGTTTTCTCCAATTTTTAACATCAAAACTCTGGAGCGCTTCACGGATCTGCATGTCCTCTTGTGCAGGGGCCACGCCCATCTCCTCTGCACCGCTGAGGATCAGCACACCGCACTGATGTGAGGCCACCCTGAGTTTTTGTCCTCCCTATGTTTCTGCGTTAGGAGCTGCTTTCGTTCCCGGGACAGGTGGACAGTTATTGGGCTGTTGTTTTGTCTTTAGTGTCCTTATTTGGTAAAACAAAGGGCTGGCAAATCCCAATCGATGTCTACGACTTAAGTTACTTACCATTTTGGGTTGACCCCAAAGTCTGAGAATCGGGGCTCCAGAGCCATGCTCTTTCATTTTTGAGAAAGAATGTAGGACAATTGAACTCATTTTTCAATACCCCATAATCAATAATGTGACATGGTGGATCAGAACTTGCCTTGGAGCCAGGAGAGGCCTGGGCTTGTGTCCAGTGGGTGGCCCTGGGCAGCTTCCACAGCCTACCCAGCTCAGCAACTCACCTCTGCAGGAGGGTGAAAACTGCCCCATAGGCTATCGTGAGAAAGCAGATAATGCATCCAGGCTGCCTGCCTGCCTGCCTCGATTCCTGGCAGCAGTAAAAGCTGTGGTGTATGTATATATATAGGAGGGCATGTCTGGCTATTTGGATGTATTTATTACAAATATATTTTACACCTGCAAGATGTCTCTTACAGAATCAGCCCACAAGAAGTTCTAGCTGAAACTCCAGAGGTCCTTTGTGGACAAGGGCTCAGTCTGCTAGCATGGGGACAAGGGCTTAGTTTGCTAGTCACTTCCTTGTTCTGTAGGCCAGTATAGCCACCAGGTACACTCACTTTAGTTCCCCGTGTAACTTTTGCCATTTTCACATGGTATTTGATCTAATGTTTTTTCCTATCAAATCACTTTTCCTCTTACAGACATCTGCTTTTTAAAGTGCTCTTTGTGGAGAGGCAGTTAGCCCAGAGGATAAGATCGCAGAAGTCCAGAGCCAGACTGCCAGCATTTTAACACTGGTTCTGCCACTTCCTAACTTTGACTTTGGGCAAGTTATTTAACAAAATCCCCTGCATGCCTCAGTTTCCTCATCTATAAAACGAGGGTGACTGTGGTCCTTACCTCAGAGGCTTGTTTTACGTTATGAGAATTACAGGACTTTCCATCTCTAAAGTGTTGAAAACAGAGCCTGGCACGGACTGCTTTAGAATGTTCAGTAAATAAACATCTCGAGGGTAAGTGGAAAACCCCATATACCTGCCATTAAAACTTCAAATTAAAATACGTAAAAACAAAATGGTGTTATTAGATTCTAGCTAGCTAGTTACCTGTGGAAACATTCAATGGAGCCCTGCTCTCTCTTGACAAAAATAAAACAGAGGGAGCGACTGGGGGAGGCCTGAACAAGCCGACACTCTCCTGGAGAGAGTGGAAGTGGCAGTGACTTTCCCACTGTGCCCCCACCCAAGGTCACCCCAAGACCAAGGGCCCCACGGCGGGCTTGCTCTGCCAAGTTCTGAAAAGGTCATCAAGACGTGAAAAGTAAGGAAGGTAAGAGGTGCCACGAGTAGCACGGATGAGTGAAAAATGAACCCAGGTAGCCTGTGCAGATCTATTTATCACAGACGGCCCTGAGTTAAGAGTGAAATATCTTCTACTGGTGTGCTGGCTTGTGACACAGGGAATCTGTTTTCACTTTGAATTGACGCCTCACTGTCCAAGAGCTGCCAAGAGCCGGACTGACACTCACGAAGCCTCCTCTCTGCCCTTGATCTTGGGTGACCCAGCAGCCCAGCCAAGTGAAGTGCAGGTGACAGCCTACAGCCAGCTCTCCCTCTGTTCTCTTTCACAGTCAGAGCTGGCTCTTAATTTTCATTTATTTATTCCTTTAACTGCCGGTGTCACCTGAGACGGATGGCTAGAGGGTGGGCAATCGGTTTAGGATCCGCGGCTATGGACCTCCTGTTGTGTGTGGTACGGTCAGAGGATGCTGCAAAGTGGCAGTGTCCGTGGGCCCTGACGGATGGGGTCAGCACTCTGCTTCTTAAGAGGATTAGGGAGATGTCGAGAAAGCAGGGCTCAGACCCTGAAGGGAAGGTGCCACCGAGCCATCAACACACAGCCCTGCGTAATCAGTTCAACAGCAGAACAAGGAAAATGGGAAGGGGAGATTAAAAAGGAATCCAGATTTCATAGCACTGAGGGCTGTGTGAAATGGGGAATAAGGGTGAAAGCAGTAAATCCAGAATAATTTTTTTTAAAAAGTCTACATTTCCCTCTTTCAAATCTCAATGATGAAGGAGGAAATGCCATTGGTGCTGCTGGAAGAATCCTAGTTCCTTCTGCAGAGGGTCCGTGCCTGAGGGTCTCTCTTTGTGGGTATGCCCAGGACACGCATGCATCACCTCTGGGGAGAGCGCAGGTAAGGCCGTGGGCCCTGCAGAGCGGGGCAAGCACCGAGTCGGCCCCCTGCCACCCTGGGAAGTGACTGCACAGGGCCTGGGGGGAAGCCTGCAGCCCCGAGCGCTGCCCACAGCCGTCTGTCTGGAGGCTGGACGTGCTGGCAGCCAGCAATGGTGCCATGGGAGGGGCCAGGAAGGTGAGGGGCCAGGGGACGAGCAGGGGTCTGTTCCCAGCAGACTCTGCTGGCATCCTTCCCGCCTCCCCGCCCACTCTGTTTTAGACAACTGAAGGTTCACCGCCTGGCCTGGCACGGGAAGATTCGAGCCCGCCCCCAGTGCTGTGTGTTGCTCCTCTTTCTGCCCCCTTCTCTCCCCACAGTCCCGTTTCTATTTTACAATGTTTTAAGATCCAGATTTGAGGATTTTCCCACTTCTCAGTGCCGTGTTATCATAACCAAAAGGCAGGACTTGGGTTTTGACGATGGCACAGTGTCGTGGAGGCTGGGATTTCCCTGCAAGTCCAGGATGCAAGTCTTATTTGACCACACGATGAAACCGAGTGTAGACATTCACAGGCTAACTAACACGTTCCATACTGGCTTCTCGGGAGAACCTAGTTTTTCAGCCTGCTCGGCTGCGATATGAAAATGGCTTCAAATGGCATGCTACTTCTCCACGAAGCTGTCCTCTCCTTCAGCTTCTCCCTGGCCTCTCAGTCTCCAGAAGGAGAGTCCATATCCAGCCAATGGCAAGAGCAGGCTCGCTGAGCCCTGCTAAGCACTTCACAGCCGGCCCACCATTTCATCCTGACGACACCCCGTGAGCCTGAATGTGACAAATGAGGAAGCTGGAGCCTACAGTAAATCACCCAGAGTCACACGGCTCATTAGGGGCAGAAGATGCATCCACGGCCAGGTCTGTGGCCCCCCAGGGACCCTGAGCCGAACTCCTGTGTCACTGTGCCCCAAGAATCCCAGACCAGCCCTTGACAGCTCACTGGGCCTGTAGAATTTTGATTCAGGTATCTAGTGTCAAATTACCTCCACCTAAAAAACATTACTCCCGTATGAACGGTTACTGTATGGAAATACTGAGGCACATAAGCCCATGTTGATTTTGTATAATATCCATCATCTTTTTTGCAATCTAAACAGCTAAAATATTTTTCACATTTGAGACTTAAACACAGGTACTTGGATTAAAATATAAATAAATAAATATACCCTGGGTATTTACCAACAGAGTCTTATGGTGAGCACTCTTATAAAGGATTTAACCCAGAATTTTATGTGAATTATTGACTTGCATATCTATAGGTAGCATGATGTGGGAAAAAAAACTCTGAAATTTGAATTCACACTCTGCAATATTGATATCGGCTCTAGAGGTCACAGGCAAATTAACTTCTCTGAGCTTGGTTTGGTTCATCTGTAAGAAGGGGGCGTGATATCTATGTGCCAGAGTTGTGGTCAAGGTCAGAGAAGGTCACATGTATAAAAAGCCTGACACAGACCTCAAACGTCAACGCTCTCATTAATTCCTTCTCAGGTTCCCTTAAATGAGGTATATGTACACATTTGCTTGCATGTTGTGAGTAAATTCTTAAAATCCAATAATTCAGCGAAACCCAAATCATCTATACACAACAAAATTATCTACTGTGCATAAAATCATTTGAAAAGAACAACATGATAACTATCAGCTGACATTTTATTTAATGTGATGGAGTGTTCTGGCCTCAGTACAACGCGACCTGACTGCTTTGAAAGTCTTCCTTATTTTTACTGTACCAAATCACATGGGGAAGGAAAGACCCTTGTCAGGGTTACACAATTCAGAAGGGCCTCTTTGGGGATACTTGCTGGCTTCTTTGGGGACTTTGGAGGAAAGTCTCAGTGATTGGTTTTAATGAGTCTTCTTGTCCCAAGGGTCTGTCCCATCTCCCTTCTTACATGATACGTTCCTCAAAAGCTGGGACCGAATTTTCCATTTTCTGTATTCCACCCCCACCTCCTAGCCAGCTCAAATCAACAAATAAATTTTAAACAGGTAATGCATATCCAAAGCCGTGTTAGGGCGTGGAGAGAATATAAAAGAAGGAGAAATTGTGGTCCTAGCTGTGAGGCAAAGATAATCTCTCTGGGCAATTCTGGCCGAGGCTGAATTATCTGGGTATTATCGCTGGTCTGAATGACTTAATAAAAGTTATAGAAAGCCCAGTAACTTTTACAAGAGTACACAGAGCAACAGGGAAAGCGAATTCATTCGTCCATTCACTCGTAATGAATAGACCTATACGGTTATTAAGCCCCAGGATGTGCCTGGTAGAGGAGACCCAGCAGGGAATTAGATCTGCACCTGACCTCAGGGAGAGCCCCATCTTGGGGAGAAGTTCAACATATAAAAGAGCAAAGTGTAAGAAAACAGAACACAGCAAAATAAACGAAGGAAAACAAAAAATGAAAGAGCAAAGTGGCAGTGTTTTACAGCCGGCCCTCCGGGAGAGCATGGTCTATTCTACTGGCCACAGGAGGTGAGAGGGATGGACCAGAAAAGATGTGATAGACAAGGTGACCCTTGACAGCGTCTCCCGAGACAAGTGCACTGCAAGCAGAGAGGAGAGGAAGGAGTCGGGTGTGCAGCAGCACGGGGGTGCAGAGATTACCCGGAGGGGGAGGGGGGGGAGGCCCAAACCATGGGCGGAGAGAAGGCTGGAGAAGCGCTGCAGGGAAGTCAGGGCCGTCCCCTGCGGCATGAAGGAAGTGGGGACCCATCGAAAGCTGTGGTTCCAGGAATATGGAGCCAACTCACCTTGGGCCAAAGGCCAAGAAGGCTCGCACACCTGCCTCAAGACGGAACTGTTTTCTAGCTTTCCCTGGTGAGTCTAAAGAGCCTCCCTGGGAAGCGGATTTGGCCCAATGGATAAGGCATCCGTCTACCACATGGGAGGTCCGCGGTTCAAACCCCGGGACTCCTGACCCATGTGCAGCTGGCCCACGCGTAGTGCTGATACGCACAAGAGTGCCCTGCCACGCAGGGGTGTCCCCCGCATAGGGGAGCCCCACGCATAAGGAGTGTGCCCCGTAAGGAAAAAGTGCAGCCTGCCCAGGAATGGCGCCGCACACACGGAGAGCTGACGCAGCAAGATGACACAACAGAAAGAGACATGGATTCCAGGTGCTGCTGATAAGGATACAAAGCAGACACAGAAGAACACACAGCAAATGGACACAGAGAGCAGACAACTGGGCCGGGGTGGGGGGGTGGGGTGGGGGGGGAGATGGGAAGGTGGGAAGGGGAGAGAAATAAATAAATTAAAAAAAGCGTCTCCCTTTTCCTCAGGCCTTCTTGACCAGGCAGCGTGCTCACTGGTTACGAGCAGGCTCCAAACCCCACTCTCACTGCCGATACCCTTGGGCAGGTCTCTGTGCTTCGCAGGGCCTCACTCCTGCATCTATAAAATGGAGACAATTTTTAAGAGCGCGTGCCTCACAGGCGGCCCTGAGCCTTCGGCGCATCAGTATGTGGAGGGGGCCTGAGCCAGGCCAGGCCTGGGTAAGCACTCGGCAAATGCTGGCGGCGCTGACTCCAGCCTCAGTCTCTCTTCTCTCCTTGTCGTGGGAAAACTACGCAGACCAGGGATTTTACATCCAGCTTTGGTCATTTACGGGAGGTCTGCCTGAAGGGCGCGGCCGGCAGGCGGGAGCCAGGCAACGAGCCCCTCAGCCCTTTCTCACGGCTGGTGTCGGTTCTCCTTCACACACAGCACAGCCCGCCCACCCCACCTCGCCCCACCGAACCCGGTTTTCTAGGCACAGGTACCCAAATGGCCACGGGAGTTGCTGAGGGCAGGAGAGGGAGGAAGAGGCGTGATGGGGGCATTTTCGGGACTTGGAGTTGGCCCGAATGATACTGCAGGGACAGATGCAGGACATTATATGTCCTGCCACAGCCCACTGAAGGGACTGGGGGAGAGTCTAAACAACAGTGTAAACCATAATCCATGCTGTGCAGCAGTGCTCCAAAATTTACTCATCAAATGCAATGAATGTGCCACACTCATGGAAGAGGTTCTTGATGTGGGAGGAGTAAGAGGGGGTAGGGAGTGGGGTATATGGGAACCTCCTGTATTTTTTTTTATCTCCCCCCCTTGTGACTTTTTGCATGCTGTCTGCTCTCTGTGTCCATTCACTGTGCGTTCTTCTGTGTCTGTATTTATTTATTTCCCGCCCCCTTGCGGCTTGCTTGCTGTCTGCTCTCTGTGTCCATCTGCTGCGGGCTCTTCTGTGTTCTCGCTTGTCTCCCTTCTTTTTCTGTTGCGTCACCTCGCTGAGTCAGCTCTCCACTGTGTCTGCGGGCTGGGCCTCCCATGTGGTAGATGGGAGTCCAACTGATTGAGCCACAGCCGCTTCCCTCTTATATTTTTTAATGTAACATTTTGTGTGATCTATGATTCTTTAAAAAAAAGTACAAAAAAAAAGGCCATTTGAAAGGATAGCTCTAAAAAGAGGTCAGATACATGTTTGAAAACAAGGGGGAGCTCAGCTTTTGTTTCTAAGAACACTGAAGATTTGTAAAGGAGACCTGAGGTTTGTTCAAAGGCATACAAGATCTCATCTGATGATGTGAGTTTTTAACTGAATATGTGACATGCAGTTCAGCTGATTATAGAGGAAACTGATTTCCTCAAAACCTTACTACAGAACAATATACCTTCTCTCCTGACTCCTAAAGACAGTTAGATTTGGTCCTAATCCTTAGCCACCACCCCCCTCCCTTTTTCTTTCTCTCTCTCTTTCTTAAAAAAGTAAAACAGCATTGTTCTTATTTAAATTCCAATTTCTTATAGTAATGGAGTTGCTCTTCAGTTAGTTAAATTGGGAGAGTGATTTGGACCTTGAATATAGCACCTCCAAACATCCAAAAAAGAGGGCCCAAAACTCATTTATGATGGCAGAAATTGGAAACAGTTATTGGTGGGGGTAGAGGTAGAGGTAGGGGGCAGGGGGAAGACTGACTGAAAAGGGAACTTCCTGGGGTGATGGGAACACCCTAGATTTTGAATGGGATATGGGTTACACATTTGTCAAAACTCACTGGACTGTACACTTAAGATCTTTACACGTGTGTAAATTATACTTCAATTTTTAATAAAAAGGAAAGGGAGGGAGAAAGCAAAGCAGAGTTCCAGTTAAGCAGGATAGACTGACCATATTCCATGACATCATTTCTTCCAGAAACTCCACCAAAATGAGACTAAAGGGACAGAACCGCATGAAGATAAAGCATCTAGGAGATAAGAGGTCAGGGGTGGTAGAGTTCCTCCACTCTCTGAAGACAGAAAGGGGATGGAGGACTAAGACTAAACAATGAGGAACTAAGGAAACGCCACCCAAAGTGCTCGTGGAAGGCAGTCTCCACAAGAGGCTGCCCACTTGCCTCTCAGAGTCCTTGAGCCTCAGGTTGTCCCCTGGCAGAAGACTGGAGTTTGACTCTTTGCCTTCTGGGACCTGGAGTCCAGGGGAGGAAAAGGGCTCACAGCTGAAAAGTGGGGTCCATGTGCCTTCCCTCATCCTGCTCTCAGAAGGCAAAAAAAAAAAAGGGCAGTTCTCTGGAGAAACTGAAAAAATACCCCCACATATTAACATCTGGGGTCCTCTTTAAAAAAATGCCTGGATTTTAGTCAAATTAGAGTAGGCCATGCAGTGGTAACAAATGAATCCCCAAATCGCAGTGGCTTAACCACGTGGAAGCTTACTTCTCCCTTCTGCCATGCAGTGAGAGGTGGGCAGCTGCAGAGCCGTACCTGCCTGGCAGGACCCCGCATTCGGAATGCTCCATCTCGTGCGTCTGTCTCAGTGTCACCTCCGTGATGGACGAGCAAGGAGAAGAGGGAGGATCCTTCTGCACTGGCTCCTACGGGCTTCAGCAATAGAGCTGGTCCCGTGCCCCACCCACCCGCAAGGAGGCTGGGAAAGGTGGGAGAAGTGGGAGCTCGCAAATGCCGGGTGCACAGCTACCCAGGACCATCTCCTAGGGCCTCGCTGCTAATGTGTGAGCAGACAAGGTTCAGCTGACACTTGAGGAAAGCCTCCAACCAGAAAAGAAGTGACCAAAATAAACCTAGTAGAAAGGGGGAACTCAGAAGATACAAAGTTAATGCAGGAAACAGGTGAAAATAGAAATAAATAATATGTCCACCAAGTCCTACCAAAGCACAAAGGGCTTCTAAGGAGCTTTTCAGTGCCCGAGGCTAAAATATAAATGGCAATGCCTCTAACATGTAAGGAAGAAATAAAAGCAAACAACTGGGAAAAGGAGCAGAATAAAATATTTAAATAGAACTATAATATCAGTAAGAGAAAAGGCAAGATAGTACTCCCTTAAAACAAGAAAGGATACTGTAGAGCAGAAATATTTAAAGAACTAGAAAGAAATTTCAACATGATTGGAGAAAATCTTAAAAATCAACAGAGAGGTAGGAAGATAAACTTTAGTAAGTTTCCCAGAAAAGACAACCAGAAAATAAAAAGAGAAAATTGATGACAAAAGATAAAGGGCTTGCAGAATCAATCCAGGAAGTCCAATATCTGGCTAATAGGATTGCCAGAAAGATAACAGAGAAAACAGAGGAGAGAGATCACTGAAGAGCGTATACAAGAAAATCTCCCAGAATTGAAAGGCGAAAGTTTCCAGATGTAAAAGGTCCACCAAATAATTAGCCCAAATATAGAAAACACACCTTTACCAAAGCATATTACTGTGAAATTTCAGTGTACCTGGGATCAAAAGAGGATCCTAAATGCTTTTAGAGAGAAAAAAAAAAAAAACAGTTTACATCCAAAGGGATAAAAATTAGAATGGCACTAGCCCTCACAAAGCTTGCTTACTGTAAACTAAAGACCATGTGACAACCTTGAAAATTCTGAGAAAAGATGTTTTCAATGTAGAATTCAATACCCAACAACAATGTATCAGAACAAAGGCATTTTCAAATATGCAAGGACTCAAAACATGTGCCTCCCATGCACCCATTCTTATTAAAACCACTAGGTGCCCAGCATAGCATCTGGGCCACAACAGGTACTAATAAGTACCTAGGCTTCAAGATAATAAACTTTGTTTTCTTTGGAGAGAGGAGACTTTTCCATATACTTAGTGTGGAAAGTAATATGCTAAATGGAAAAAATAAAACTTGGGAGTCACACATAATTCAAATTTCAGCTCCACTACTTCCTAGCTGAATGATCTTTGGCAACCTATTTTACATCCTGAAGCCCTAGTTTTCTCAAAATGGCAACAATAGTACTCCCATTACATAATTATTATGATTTTCTAGTACATGTAGACACTCAGAGTTATTATTTCAAAAGATCATGCACTTTCCCTTCACTTAGAAATTTAAATGAGGTAATAGAACTGAATTAAGTGATAGCCTTATAAACATTGGACTATCAAAACTACATATTTATAAAGTTAAGCTGTATTTTCAAATCTTTTATTTAATGTATGCTTTTTCAGTAGCACTACAATACTTCCAAACCTTCTTGAATAGATGCTTAGAGAAAAATAAATCCATGGTTAGGTACTTTTTCATACCATCAAGTACTAATTATACTGAAAGACAACAGTTTCCTTTCAAATTATGTTGTTTAACCATTTTTTAAATAAACAAAAACAAAAAGATATACTCACAATAAAACAAAAACAACAACTGCAAAAAACTAGGGAGCAGGTATACCTCAGTGGTTGAGTGCCTGCTTCCCAAGTACAAGGCCCCTGAATCAATTACCGATACCTCTTAAAAACAAACAAACAAACAAAACTACTAAAAGGCAGGCTACAGGGAAACAGATGTGGCTCAGGTGACTGAGCTCCCACCTACCACATGGGAGGTTGCTGGTTTGGATCCTGGTGCCTCCTAAAGAAGAGAGCAAGCTAGCATGATGGGTAGGCATGGCGAGTTGACACACCAAGAGACACAAGAAGAAAAAACATAATGAGAGACTCAATAAAGCAGGGAGCAGAGGTCCCCAGTGCCTCCTAAAGAAGACACTGAGCTGACACAACAGGCAAGAACAGTGAGATGACACAACAAGATGATGCAATGAGATGCGGGGAGAAAAGCATAATGATAGAACCACCAAGAGCAGTGAGTGGAGGTGGCTCAAGCGATTAGGCACCTCCCTTCCACATCAGAGGCCCTGGGTTCGGCTCCCAGTACCTCCTAAGGAAACAAGGAAGAAGAACAGACACAGGAAGTGAAAAACAACAAGGGGGTGGGGAGAAATAAATACATTAAATAAATAAACTTTTTTAAATTAAAAAAAAAAAGCCATGCTACAGCAAAACAAGTGAGTAATGTAAGAAAGGAAAAGATAAAGAAATTCAGAAAACTGAGAATATAGGAAAGCAAGGAAGGGAAACCCCAGGGTAACAGGGAAGCGAAGGCCTACACTATAAGTTTTACAGCAGGTCTGAGAAGCAACCCATCCAGACTGGAGGAAGACAAGTCTCCAAAAGGAAGGGAAAAAAATAGAAAGCTATCTGATATGTTTCAGCAGATAGAGAGAGGAAAAAAAAGGCATGCGATGTATCTGATGGAGAAATGTATATATATGTATGCGGACAACTCATCAACTGGCAGGGAGCATATTTCTTAAATGCCCAAGAAAGGACACACAATCATGGTCTACAATAACAATATAAACGTGAATGCTGACTTAACTAAAAACTGTTTAAATATATGGTGAGAACAGGGGTGAGGGGAGGGTACTGAGAAAGAGCTAAAATCCTCACCTACCACAACAGGAAGTCAATAGATTCTGCTTGAAAAGGACAAATCCAGGAAAGCAATGGAAACAGCGTATGTAAAATATGAAGGGAGAAAGCCGGAGGTGCTGCTACAAGAATCTGAAATAGTTGTTTTGGAGGTCTTGAGACTAAAGAGAGGACCCAAAAATAGATATTGGATTATGTTTGTGAACTGGTTTGGGCATACTGATTATATTGGAATAAGAGGTTTTACTTTTACTTGATTAACTAATGGTTAAGGCTTTGATTGGGCCATGTCAGTAGGATGTTGAGTCCCTACCCCCCTTTCCCAGAGAAAACTACATGGCAGAGCAGAGAAATTAGTTGGCGTTTTGATGCTGGAGTTTTGAGCTAAAGCCCAGGAAGGGCACACACAGGAGAAGGACACAGGAATAGAGACGGCTCTTTAGACATGGCAGAAGCCATGGGGAGAGAGACAGAGCCGTTCGCCTGGTAGTCTACAGCTGGCCTTGTGGAGAGAGCACGCAGCTTAGCCCAGAGAGAAACGGAGCCAATGAGCCCCTGGAAGAGAGGAACCCAGGAAGCCTGAACTCTTGGCAGACGTCGGCAGCCACGTTACCCCAACACGTGGCAACAGACTTTGGTGAGGGAAGTAATTTATGCTTTATGACTTGGTAACTGTAAGCTTCTACCCCAAATAAATACCCTTTATAAAAGCCAACAGATTCCTGGTATTTTGCATCAGCACCCCTTTGGCTGACTAATACAGTTGGGTTCTTTGGATAATTCAGGAAAATTTCACTCTACTTTCCACTAAAACCGAGACACTACACTGTCCTTCCTTAAATACCAGTTTGGGCCAACCCAGTCTAATGTGTATGGATTTCCAATTACAAATGCAGTTGTGAAAGGAAGGTCATATTTGTTTATTTCCGTAAGTCTGATCTCAAACCCTATCTGGCTTGAAATTCAATTCAATTACTGTGGTGCCCAAGCTTCCTGGCTCAAGATTATGCAAAGGTCCTGGGGCAAAGTATTCCAGGAGCCCCTTTTAGTCTTCAGTACACACTGGCTTTCCCAGAGATGCCTGTTGTCTCAATCCATATGGTCCCAAGAGGTTGAGCCACCTGGCTGCCCCCATGCCGAGTGGGGGCCTGGGGTCTTAGGGCTTTGTGGGGGTACAGCTCTTCTCCACTGAGGCAGGGCTGCCTCCCGAGAATGCACACCTGCCAGTGCAGAACGCACGGCCTCCGACCCCTTTCAGCCTTGGAGAATCACTCCAGTCCCCTACCTTCAGCTACTTGTCAAATCTCCGTGACCAACTGAGGCTTTCGCCAAAGACTGAAAAAGTTCGTCTTCAAATTGCTTTTGTTTTCAGCCCTACAAGCGTATGTGGGCTAAGAAACCAAAGAGCCCAACTATTTTGGAATGCGAAGAAGGGAGAAAACAGAGAAGCATGCTCAGTTTGCTGTCTGAATGACCATTCTGTCCCCTTGATCTGGAGACACGGCAGAAGGCCGGTTACTAGGACTGCCCAGCAAATCCCAGCACCTTCAATCGCACTCGGGGGGCTTAGGACCACAGAGCTTGTGCTAGGCCAGGGAGTCCTATTCAGCCTGGAAAAACCTAGAAAAGGGAGTGTTGGGGAGGGTTGAATGGTGTGCCTGGCTCCTGCCCCAAACAGCCCCTTCTTGTGGTTAGCCCCTTCTCCCCTTGACATCTTAGTCTGGAAGCATCTACCAGCTGTGGTGCATCCATTAAAGAACTGTGAGGCATCTACAGAACTGAGTCTGAAATTACACACCCGGGCAGTCCTTGGGAGCTCTAAGGAGACCCTGTCACCTCAGACCCACTCTCAGCCCCTGCTTCTAACGCCAACTTAGCCCACCGTGCCAAATAGTTTTCTGCAGTTGGCCAGTCCCGAGCAGAGCCTTGGCAAGTCCACAGAGCACAGGTTGCACCGTGGCTGACTGGTTTCCAGTCTGTTCATGACCTTAAAGCAAAATGTCTTAATTTGAAAAAACAACCTAGAAACAAAAACAGGGTTTTGTAAACTCTTCAAAGAGTCATGGCATTGCCTGATCACAGGTGAGCACATCCAGCCTTCAGAAAGAGGGAACTGTTGTGCAAAATAATTCCCATGTCCCTGCGGCAGGGGTCACTCCGCTCCCCGAGCTCTGGGCACAGCTTTAAGGCAAAAGGATGGCTTCCAAGCCCCTCCACAGAGAGAAGAGATTCTCTAATGCAAGTGGTTTGGGAAGGAATTTGTTAAAGCAACTTGCTTGGGCCAAACAAAGCAAGCTGAATATAATGAACAGTGTATGTGGAAACTTTTAGCACAGAATCTTTTAAAACTGCTTGCTTCACAATAGCCAAAAAGTGAAAGCAACCCAAGTGTCCATCAAAAGATGAATGGATACACAAAATGTGGTCTACACATACTGTGGAATATTACTCAGCCCTAAAAAAGGAATAGGTTCTGATGTACACAACGACATGGATGAACCCCGAAAATATCATGCTGAGTGAAAGCAGCAGACACAAAAGGGTGCATATTATAAGATTCCACTTCTGTGAAATGTCCAGAGCAGGCAAATCCACAAGGTCAGAAAGCATATTCGTGGTTGGCAGGAGCTGGGGAGAGGGGGGGAATGAGGAGTGGCAGCTAATGCATACAGAGTTTCTTTTTGGGGTGATGGAAACTTCCTGGAACTAGGTGGTGGGTAATGATTGCAAAACATTGTGAGTATAATTAATGCCACTGAATAGTACAGTTAAAAATGGGCTAAACTGACAGATTTTATGATTTCTACATACATGTTGTTGCCACAATAAAACATTTTTAAACAATTTTAAAAGCATCAGACCCCTCCTACCCACCCACCCACACATCCACACAGGTAGCAAACACTGCTTCCTACCTTCCAATCCGCAGCTTTCTTTACATGACAGTCTTCAACAAAATTATCAAGGGTATTTTCAAAACAGTGTTGACACATTGTTTTTAGAAGTAAGAAAGACTACAGTGGTACAAATGACTAAAGTTGGCTATTGGCTTTGAAATAATTGGGTATTGGCTTTTAAAATCTAAATTTCAGGGAGTTGCAACTCCATGACCACTTTCGTACGTTAGTACAACACCCCATACTGTTTACCAGTTAGAAGCTTTGACTTTGAACTAAAGTACCCCAAGGTAACCTGACAGGTGGGCAAATACACCCACTACGCGCCGTCATTGGCAAGTGACCCAGTCGGTCCTGCCAGGGCCACCTTTCAGGCTAGGCAGCCTCTGCTGACACCTGGTGGCTGAGGGCGGGAAGGCACGGGCGAGGTAGGAGCAGACTGCCCTGGACCCTCTCCTGTGCTGGGGCTCCTCTGCTAGGAAAGACATTCGGCCGAAAATGACAAGAAAGCACTATACTGGGGGAAGAGCCGCTGTGCAGTTGTAGAGGGTAACAGCTGAGCGTGGCTGGCTCCAGTCTAAGAATTCTGGGCAGGTATCTAGAGCAGGGGTTCCTAACCAGGGTCCATGAGCTCGAATTGAAATTCGAAAAACATTATTCTTGTGGGGAGGTGTTGGTGCAAGTGAGATACACTTACCAAACCCACAGTATAGTGGACTCAGTAAGGGGTCCGTGGTTTTCACCTGACTGGCAAAGGGGTCCGTGGAACAAAAAAGGTTAAGAGTCCCTGGCCTAGAAACTTGAAACTGCAAAGCCTGCCTTTGTAAGATTTTTCTTCCCAAAGATTCTATTTGTTTGAACGCTCTCTGTACCCATTTATTCAAGCACCTCTCCATTTTCAGCAAGCTGTGCCTAGAGAATAGAGAAAGGAATGGCTTTATTCTTAAACATGCAATTTTAAACTGTTCGGCTGGTGTTAAATAGTCCGTTGGTCCCGAGTGGGGAAAAGTCCAACCAGAAGGGGCCACGTAAACAGAACGCCTGACGGGTGATGTGTTAAGGGTTAACTGCTTCCAAGGGCCAATTTGGGAAGGGAGGGCTTCTTAGAAAATGAACAACGATTCTTTCCCCGGGTCCTAAGGCGCTGCCGGCCAGGGTGTGGGAGCTGACAGATCCAGGAGAGAGAGGTGGCAGGCAGGGAGGCACAGCCTGCCAAGAGGAAGGGCCCGGCCCCCCTCAGCGCCTGGGGGTTCACCTCTCATTCGTGTCCAGGCTCTCCTGAACGACGGGATTAACAACTATTCTTCCTTTGTAAAACAGCAACAGGACTGCCCTCCCCCACACAGACTACGTGTGCTGGGCCCGGAGCGAGGTCCCTTGTGAAGCTCCTGACAGCTCTGAGGGGCGGCCGTTACTGCCCCATTTAACAGAGGGAGAAGCCGAGTCCCCAGAGGCCCGGCAGCTCACCCAAGGTCGCGCCGCTAAGCTAATTATCAGCGTGTGCCTCCTCCCAACCCAGAGATGTCTGACTTGAAAGCCAGCGCTATTTCTTCCTCATCACGCTTGCCTAAAGCAAACACAGAAAGACAAATAATTCTGGTACATGGAAAAGTGCGCCATTTGTCTTTTTCAATTTGTATAATTTTAAATGTCACCACAAGTTCACTTCTAGGTCACTTTTTAAACAAGCAACTTTGCTTGAAGGCAAGTGTGTGTGTGTGGGGGTGTAATCCCGCCATAATTTGTACAGTTGTAGGATCCACTGCTCAGTCTTCTACTCAGCTTTCCAGGGACCGTTCAAACAGAAACAAATGACAATCGAGGACACTTATCCTGCCTGTTGTGAATCACCGCCACAGCGTTTTGTTGCAACTGGTAAAAAAGCCCTCACGCAAGGCATAGGATTGCCTCTGGGCATACATGGGAATTGCACAGCAGAGAGAAACTGTCAGCTGCATGAAAATGCAGGTGCTGGTGGAAACCGATTCAACCCAATAAAAACGAATGTATCACAAGACTTTAAATCTCACTCAATTCTACTTAAAGAACATATGAATGTGGGGCTGCTGACCATTCTTCCAGAGCCCAATCTACCTCTGTGTACAAATTTGTATGGCTATTCTTCCACCAAAGAAACCACTGGAGAGTTTATCCAATCTGCATGGATCTACTTTGCGATGAGATAAGCTTCAAGAATCAGTGAAGTTTTGCCTTAAAATTCAAATACTATCTCCAAGGCATTCATTCATTCATTCATTCAAGAAATATTTATGTAGGCCTCTTAGATCCCAGGCAGTATCCTATACACTGGGGATATTCTCAGAGCAGGAGATAGACCAGAAAAGGACTTAAACAACAAAAAAAGTATAACAGTGTCAAAGGCACAAGGAAAGCCGTGGGCGGCAGGGGGTTGCTATTTTATACAGGGTATGCAGGAAAACCTTTTTGGTGGCATCTGAGCAGACACCTGGCAGAAATGAGGGAACAGCTCGTGCAGATATCTGGAGAGAGGCATTGCAAGCAGCAGGAACAGCAAGTGCAAAGGCCCTAAGGCAGGAGTAGGTTTGGCATGCCCCAGGAAGAGAACCCAGGTCAAGGAGGTTCTGGGAGAGTGAGGGGAGATGCTGGAGATGAGGTTGGAGAGGTGGGAGGAGGAGGATCGTGCAGGGCCTAGCAAGCCTCAGCAGGAAACTGGCTCTTCTCTGAGAGTCCTGAGGTGAGGCACGACAGGCCCTGACTTAAGCTGGAGAAGAGCCACCTACCCTGTGGGTGGAGGATGGTGGCAGGCACGACGGTGGGCAGGGAGCCCGGTCTGAAGGCTACTGCCACTATCCAGGCACGGGAAGGCGGTGCCTCGGTGGGGGTGGCAGCAAAAAAGGTGAGACGAGGCTGGACTCTGGATGTTCTCAGGACTGGCCGATGGACTGGATGTGGAGTCAAAGAAAAACGAGAGAAGTGACTCCAGGGCTTGGGGCCTGAACCAATGGATGACTGGGGCTCATTTCCCTTCGAGGGAAGACTGAGGAAGGACCAGGTTTGGAGAGAGAGCGCAGAAGCTCAGATGTTGGCATGCGACCAGCGGATACCTAGCAGCCTCCACAGTGGGGTCCCAGGGACCGAGGGGGCTGCGGTCCATACGGCTGGGCAGTTTAAAGCTGTGGAGATGCCCGAGATCATCGAGGGAGTAAATATAATTAGAGAAGGCAGAGGACTGGGCCCTGGGGCAGTCCAGTGTCCAAAGGTGAAGAAGGCGAGAAGGAACCGATGAAGACGAGGAGGCCTCACCAGCGAGGCACCCAGGAGCCAAGTGAAGTGTTTCCAGTCAGGGGGACGTCAGTGGATTCTGTGAGTCCAGCGCTGCTAACAGGTTGAGTAATGCAAAGAGAGAGAACCACACTGGTGACCTTGACAAGAGCTCATCAGCAGAGCACTGCGATGGAAGCCTGCTTGGAGAGAAAATGAGAGGAGAGAAAGGGGGAAAGAGAGGGTACGGATGACTCAGTTAAGGAATTTTGCTATTAAAGGGAGGGAGGAAAGCGCGGCAGTGGGTGTGGGAGGGCTACGACGGGAGGCGTTACAGCGTGTCTACAGGCTGGTGGGAATGATCCTGTGGAGAAGGAAATTAGATGACGCAGGCGAGGAAGAGGACGGTTGCTGAAGCGATGGCCATGAGTGTTCACGAAGCAGAGGACTCCATGCCCGAGCAGAGGGCAGACTCAGGCACGAGCGAGCACTGCCAGCCATCCGCAGTGGCAGGCAGCGGGTGGCGGCACAGCGGCAGGGAGGGGGAGGCGGTGGGGAGCAGGAGCAAGTGCTTCCGATGGCCTCCTTCTTCTTGGGGGAAGTGGGAAGCAAGGAGAGCAGCTCCGAGCGAGGGGAGGTGCCACGGCACCTGAGGAGCTGGGGAGCCTGGGCGAGTGAAGGAACCAGGGCAGTGGAGGACGGCAAGGCAGGGCTAGGAACCTACCTGCGCTCGGTCGTGAGGTCAAGCTTGGTCAGCCCGCATGTCCTCCGGCCACGTGCAGCTCTTCCAGTGCAGGGGTGGAGAGGGCAGAGAGAGGAACTGAACTTGGAGGGGACTCGAGGGGGTGTAAGGGAGATGAGGGTGTATACAAAGGAATGACGACGAAGGACCACAGGACCTAAAGTAGGTCGCAGGGAGAGACACTGAAAAGACAGGAGGATTACTGGATTCTAGATGGTGGTGGAAATGGGGTGAGTTTCGTGGCTGCAGGTGGGGCACCGGAGGGAAGAGATGGACAGACGGGAAGCAGACAGAGAACCGGAGGTTTTGGGGACTGAAGTATGTTCCCCCAAAGGGCATGTTCAGGACCCAACCCTGGTGCTGTGGGTGGAAACCATCTGATAATGGGACCTTTGAAGATGCTAGGAGTTAAAAGCTGTGCCCAAACTGAATGGGACGGGGCTTCCTCCGACGTGGCTGATGCCTGTGCAGGCAGAGTGGACACGGAGGGGAAGCCCAGGGAGCAGCCAGAAGCTGGGGGTCAAAAGAACCCGGAGGAGAAAGAAGACAGGCCGTGAGCACCATCATGTGCCGGCACAACGTGCCCGACTGCCGTGGAAAATGGCTGTGGCAGGGGGCGGCTGAGCCGGGAGACAAGAACTCTGCACTTGAGCCTGTCACTGGCCTGAGAGGCCCTGAGCTATGAGAAGCCTTGTCCAGGTCAAGGCTGAATTGTGACAGGAGCGCTGGAGTGACAGAGAGCCAGGAGCATCAAGGAGTAAGGATGGGGTGGGGCGCCTGGGGCGTCTTCCTCGGGGAGAGGGGAGGCAGGTGGACTCGGAAGGCAGGAAGCTCCAAGCAGGGGCTGTGAGGGAGGAGAGGGAGGGCAGTGGTCAGGAGTTAAACCAGATGTGGAGTCTTGCCAACGGGAACTGAACACTGAAAGGAGAAGACGGCAGCTCTCCATCTTCCCGGCTCGCACTCACCACCAAGTGGCGACGCAGGGGAAGGAGCCTCACAGGCCACTGGCCCTAGTCCTGGGAAAGATCAGAGCCCTGGCCTGGACTGGCCACGAGGATGCCGCTACTGGTGGCAGCACTTTGCCTATGTGTTGGATTTAATAGAAATGAGGCTAAAACCAAAAGCTCGAGTGTCTCAGGCAGCACTGCATCAACAGATCTATGACAGCAACTGGAACCGGAAATGGATTTTCACCTTCAATCTCTCCTTGCCTCTGAGTTAGGTTATTTGCTGAATACTGGAGGGAAAGGCCCTGTTTGGGACGAGAGTGGGTCGCAGCTCCCTGGAAACCCACCCTGGGGAGCCGCATGGCACATGCCCCACGTTTTTTTTAAAATCAGTGCACATTACAGGATCCTCTGACTGATCAGTGGTCCAAAAAGTGAGTCTCCGAAGGCCATTATCCAAACTTTATGTTGTTATTATAACCCAAAATGCACGTGTGGGCATGGGGGAGGGCCGGGGCTCAGGTCTGAGAACTGACTGAATGTGTCTCCTCGGATGTTAAAAGATGACAAAAGCTGTGCCTTCCACCCAGTTGGAGAGCTGCTAACAAGTTCATCATGCTGCTTCTCGTATTGTTTAATCGGCCTGAAAGTCTTCATTTTTAAGGTCTAGCCAGGTGCTAAATAAATAGCCCCTCTTTTCTCCACTGATCACAAATACTACTTCTATTATATACTAAATTTCCATATATGTGAATGAGTTCTCTACTGTGGTCTATTTTCTTGGTCTGTTTTTTTATCAATACCAAGCTGTTTTGATTCCTACCACTTTAAGATATATTTTGGTATGTGGTAGGCAATCCCCGCTCCTTTTTGATTTCCCAAGCTGGTCTTGGCTATTCTTATACATGTCATTTTCTAAAGGAATTTTAAAATCATTTTGCCAAGTCCCATGATAAATCCTCCGGGATTCTGATTGAGAGTGCACTAAATTACAGATTAGAGGCAACAAACATCCTCACAACACTGAATCTTCCCTCTACGAGCATGTCACTTCTCTCTTTGTGAGGGTCTTTTATGTCCTCTAATAACATTTTATAGCTTTTGTGCACATTTCATTTTGGCTCATTATCCAGCACTCCTGAAGTCTCTTATTAGTTCTAATAATTTGTCAGCTGGTTCGCTTGTGACCATACTGTCTGCAAATGAATGTTCCGTCTCTCTCTTCTCCATAAGTGTGCGTCTCACTGCTTTTACTCTGTTACTACATCGGCTGCAGTAAGACCTGCAGAGCCATGCTGCCCAGCTCTGCCATAGTGGGCACTCTTGTCAGGTTGTTATCTAATAGGTTGCTTCAAACACTTCTCCATTAAGTAGGTTTTTGGTGGGTGGCCTTTGGCACATAACAGGCATCATTTTCTACTGTGAGATTTTTTTTTCCTTTAATCTGTAGATTTTGTGAATTACATTGATAAGTTTACTTTCATTGCTGGTAAAAGCCCCTTTTAGTCATGATAGATAGATAGATAGATAGATAGATAGATAGATAGATAGATAGATAGATAGATAGATAGATAGATAGATAGATAGATAGACAGATAGATAATTTTACATCTGTGCTTACAAGGGAAATAGTCTATATGTCATTTTTATATTTTAAGGAGAATACATACACACTAAAGGCACTGAAATACACATTTTTGCACTGTTTACAAAGAAGAAAATGTGCAGGTAACGATCTGCTTAATTTTTACATAAAAAAGAAAACTGCCATGCCTGCAAAAGAAACAAGTGGCGTATGTCTGAACCTGTTCTGCTCGCTCATTTCCCTGTTTGGGCTAATGCTGTCAGCAGCAACCCATCGCTCCAGCAGCAAGCATGGCCACCTCCATGCCCCTGTCCTCCCCACGCCCAGCCAATCTCCAGGTCCCAAAGCCTGTGCCAGCCACTCCACCTCACGCGCACTGGGAGGCCAAGGGACAGAGCGTGGATGAGGGCAGGGTTTACGGCTGTCCTGTCTTGGGTGAATTACTTTACTTCTCTGAGCCCCAATTTCCTCATCTATAGAAGAGACATGAAACTATCAAGTCTGCAGGGTAGCACTAAAAATTAAATGAGGTGACATCTGCACAACACCTGCCATCGACTGCAGGAGCACATGTTAGCACTACCCCAAGAAGGGCTCCTCTACACTCCTGCCCCCCGATACTGCCTGAGACCAGGCCTTCGGCCTCACATGGTCTGTGATTGGGGCCTTGCAGCCTTTCTGCTGTCTGGACACTGCACTCAAACCTCACTTCCTAAAAAAACAAATTTGCTCAGGTAATTTACCTGCTTAAACCCTTCCACCGGCTCCCCACTATCTGTAAGAAAGTTCCAAGTTCTCAACAGGACTCATAAGGCCCCCTGGAGTCTACCTCTGTGGCCTCCTCTTCCTCCATTCTTGTCCATGTACATTGCACTCCAGCTCCCTGAAATTTGTACTCTCTACTGAAAACCCCAAGCTCTTTCCCTCGCTTCTCTACTAAGCAAAAATTTCTATTTAATCGTTAACACACAGCCCAATTGGCACTTCTTAAAAATAAAAGATCTCTGAATCCCCACACAGAATTACCCCACAGCAGTTTTCACTGTCATTATATTAAAATTACTTGTTTATGTACCTTTCCCCACAACGTAGGGCAAAATGGTCTTATTTTATTCTTTATTAGTTTAACTATTTTTTATTTCCTAGGACATATTTGTGCATTCAGCACTTTGTTTAATGAATGAAAATATGAATAAAATAAATAGAATTTGTTTTAAAGAAGGTTCTATTAAATATTTCAACAAAGCACAGAATGTTCTGATCATGTTAATTGGACTTTTGAGGTTGACTATTCTTAAGTGAGATTCAACCACAATGAGACCAATCTGTCCTACTGACAATTAGTAAGAGTTCATGGAGTAATTCTAGTGCCAACTAACCTCTCCAGGAGTCCTGATTAGGTACAAGCTGGTCAAGAGGCCTCTTTGAAATTACTAAGCTCTCAGTTTCAGGTACTGGCTGTCAGCCATTTTCAGGAATCAAAGATATGATATTATTGGAAAGATGTATCTTCCAGGATGTGGACTTGTTCTCAATGGACACTTTTTTCCCAGAAGCGCAAATATCCTGCTACCTCCTCTCCAAATAAATGAATCTGGTTCTATATTAGTTTGCTCCCGAAGTCAGGAAAAAGAGCTTGGCGGGGCGGGGATTCCAGCAAGGTTATCTGTAAAGGCTGAAATAAGAAGAAATAACCCTTTTACTTCTTAAAACATTCCTAAAATATCTGCAATTTAGTTCCATTGACAGCAATATATACCACATACTCCTTGAGTTAAAAGATGGCATTGATGATTTTAAGAGACTCTTAAAATCTCTTTAGCTGAAGACAGTAAGAGTTGCTTTAATTAGAAACTATAGTGAAAAAACAAAATAGCACTTTAGTCTTTTTTAAAAATCCGACACGCAAATCACCAAAATAATAAAAAATTATTAAAAAATTATGATTAAAGAACCAATATTCCATTATGATTTTTAATAACGCTGTCACCCACTTTTTTCTCAAAAATAAATGTTATTTTACAATAAGTAGGCAAGCCGAATCAGATTTGCAGAGAAAAAACTTGCGACAGATTTTAGTTCAAATAGTAGAATCTAGGATTAATTTTTTAAAAAGATTTATTTGTCAATTTAAAAAACTCGCTGGTGGAATAAAAAGCTTACTACAGGAATGCAAAAAAGGGAGCCCAAACAGGTCTTCACCAAGATGAAATGGGATTAGCTTTGTAGTTCTTATAATCTTCTTCACAGAAGAATGCAATTTCAGTTTCATTGGCTGAAAAGAATAAAAACAGAAAATGAAACAAAATTTAAATGTAAAACTAAATTTTAAACAAGTATGGAAATCCACAGTGCTTTGATTCACTTTACGTGCTTAAAAGCTTAAATGTTTTAGAATCACTTTATTTGCTTAAAGAAGGAAGATGAGCTATTTGGTTGTGCAATACATTTCAACGACAAGAAGTTTCAATTGCAGTTATAAGAATTTAAAACTCAAATAATTTAAAAGTAAAAATTAAAAATAATCTAAAACACTGAAAACAAGACTTAACACAAGAATCCAGGTTTTAGGAAATCACATAATTCCTCATTAACACGCATCTTTACAGTTCTACAGAATAATAAACCTTCATTTTTTTCTTTTCAAATTTGCTATTCAGTTACTGAAGGAAGGGGGGCAAAAGAAACAACCAACTCTTTTTCCCCCCTGCAATTAGCCTGTAGGTATAATAATTTAATACTTAGAGGATCAGTAGAATATTTTAAAGATCACTTTTCATTCTCCCTCATGACCCATCAAATATGTGTCTGAAGAAGTTAATTTTTTGCCCTGCTTATGACTAATTCATAAGGCTTCAACAATATGCAAAGTGAAAGACACAAATTGGCTTCTACTACAATACCTTCAAATACCTCTAATTATTCACAGGGGACATGGCACAGCTAAAGGACCCACAAGGTTCAGAACAGTCACAATTCTTCCAACCTAGCAGGTCAAGGACTTCATCTTCTAAAACAATAAGTCAGCAACATGATTAATTCAAGCCGGAGCCAATGTGATGGAGAGCCTTCCGATTATTAAACATGCAGTGCTTTAAGGTGTTGCGCCAAGTTCCACCTTCGTTTTTTAAATTAAACCAGAAGTTAATACAGTCTGCTTGGCTTTTACAGAAAGAGCAAAAGGGCCTTCAGAAACTCGACAAGAAAATGGATAAGATTATTTGTAATGAATACTGAGCACTCAATTAACATATACTCTACTCTAAAAGCAGACAAGTAAACTCTTCAAGCCAAATAAATCGGATATTAATAAAGGATGTCGAGGATTATACTGGTCTCTTGGTTTATAACTCTCATCTCATCATCAGAATTTATTACAAAAAGGATAAAATTAAAGAGCTTAGCATAACATTGCCTTAAAAATGTTTTGGCTATTTTTAAGAATATCAGATTTAATGTTTCTCCATCATAAGTACCCAGGCTAATTATAGGAAATATAGAAATGCACAGAGAAGAAAACAAAGTCACCCATAGTTTCACAGTCTCATTCTGGTCTTACTGCATCTTGAAGATTAAATTTAACCTGAGGAGATGAAAATCAGATCGCAAACTCTTATCACAGTGAGCCCGTGCAGGGGCACAGCAGAGAGAAACTAGGAATCAATGAAGAGAGGCTGTAAACAGATGTACCCCGAGCAAAACAGCAAATTAACGTACAGTTCAACTTTACAAGAAAGCAGCATTTAAAAGAAGAGCAAGAGGCTCCAAACTTGGAGTCAGTGATATGCTGAAAAGGGGGCTTCAAAAAACTCAATATTCAAAGATGATATACTTCAAGATCTTTCCTTTATACGAAAGGTTCCTGGGGATGCTTTCTGCTTTTGATTTTAAGGGCAGCATGCCCAGAGATAGACCTTCGGCATCTGTAGGTGCCTCTAATCATCCTTCTAATGGAAAATGAGCAAAATCACCCTGTCCTCAAGAACCACAGGGCAAGGCCTTTTCTGTTCTATTTACATGTGGAGTTTTATGTCGCACTCATCCCACACAGCACTCCACATTTAGCACTCTGCACTAAGTGTAATGACCATTTTCACTTCCTGCAGCTGACATTTATCTATACCCCTTCTGAAAAACTAATGGGTAGTTCAGCTCTTCAGTACAGTAATAAGAGGCTCAGAACCAGATGATGTAAGGAAAGGACTGACAAAGCACTTTGTTTGGACAAGCAGGTTCTCTTGGGTCTCATTAACTTATAGATCAGTCCATTATTTATATTTATATACAGTATTTATGCCATCTCTCATAATAGATGCTCAAAATGAGCTAATCTAGGGAAAAGGTATTATTTTCAGATGATTGTCTTTTTTTCCCCAAAAAGACTAAATTGACAAATGGGTTAAACTCAAATACTTCAGGCTGATTCAGATTTTTTCATCCCGAACAAACTGGAAAGCAACATACAACATAAAAATGACTCTGAACATTCAAAAGTACAACATAAAATGGATTTTAAACTTTAGTAATATGGTCCTCTAACGCAAATAGAAAATACTGTTTTAAAAAATCTATAAAACTCTGTTGAAAATATTTGAGATAATGATTTCATGTACTTATAGTATATATTTATTTGCCAAGTTAAGTGGAAACAAATCACAAAAGATTGCCAAGACCTCTCCATCACCCTTTCGCCATTGTCCCTTAAATTCTTGTTTCCGAAATTCTTCTGAAAATGGCTCAAGAACCCTCCAGGAGTCTACTGTGTGCTGGTCCTCTAGGGCACCTGATTTTAAATTAAATGTGCTGCAGGCATGTGCTCCCAGGTACACAGTTCCAAGCTTGGCATGCGACTCTGAAATGAGTGTGCAATTGAAAATCCGATAAATAAATTGCTGGCTCATCCTTTCGTCTTACTATCAAATGAAATCAAGCAGGAATCTTGCAAGTACATCTGCGGATCACTTTAATACTGACTCTCAAGTTTAATGAAATGAACACAACCTGGACATTCAAACTTTGGGTATAAATTAATCATTTTTATAATGCTTCCAAACAGGTCAAATCTTTAACAGAAAAAAAAAGAATAACTTTAAAAGATAAAATATAAGAAAAACAATTTTACGTGTAAAATCTTACCAATAATTCAATGCAATGCATTTAAATTCATCAACTAACTTAATAAATGTATCTACTGACAAGTACTTAACTAACGGGTGCTTTCCAAGTCTCTTGTCAGCACCAAAGTGGTAGTACAGGCATGCCTTGGAGATAAGGTGGGCTGGGTCCAGACTACCACAATAAAGCAAATATAGCAGTAAAGCAAGTCGCATGAATTTTTTGGTTTCCCAGTGCATAAGAAAGTGGTGTTTACACTATACTGCAGTCTATAAAGCATGCAATAGCATTATGTCAAAAAAAGCAATGTACATATCCCATTAAAATGTGACACTGAGACATGAAGTGAGTACATGCTGTTGAAAAAATGACAGCATACAGACTTGCTCAATGCAGGGTTGCCACAAACTTTCAGTTTGTAATAAACACAGTTATCTGTGAAGTGCAATAAAACCAGGTATGCCTGTATCAGGCAGGGCAACTCCCGGAGAAAACAAGAGCATGTGCTCCACTGTGGTAGAGATATTAACAACTGGGGAAGACTCTAATGTGACATTAATTGCAGATTATTGGCAAGAAAAAAAAAAAAAAAAAAAAAAAAAATATATATATATATATATATATGAAGGGACAGGTGTGGTTTATGTGGCAATTTGAGAGCAAAAGGACAACGATTCATGCTCTCTTCTACTCCAGGAATATATCTTGCCAGGTTTCACAAAATCCTAATTAAAAAGTCATTTAAAGTTGTGCTCACAGCTGAGTGTTATTTCTAGCATTTCACCAAACGAGGTCAGCAATCCAACGAAGGGGGTCCGAGCACGGTGCTTTTTATTTCATTCTTGCTTCAAATGTCAGTTTTACAGCTGCAGTTTGAAGAAAACAAATAGTAAAGCCTGACCTTTGGCAGCCTGGACACATGCCTGCTGTTTCCACCAGGGCGAGAGGAGGGCAAAAGGGAAGAGCAATCTGTGGGGGTGACTCAGGATCGCTTGCTCTGGAATCCCCAATTCCCTGAGCCCACTACCTTTTTACTTAGCTCCGGACTGCGGCCCTGTTAGGACAGTCGCGTGGAGAACAGCCACCTCAACATACTGTCAGAGGAAGAGGTATGTGTATTTTGCCCTAAGATACCACTACTCAAAGAATGGGAAAGGAACCAAAGCCTGAAGGAAACACAGATCAAACAGGACCCCGATGACGCGAGAGCCAGAGAATCCTCTGATATTGCTAAACATGTGAGATAACCAAAAAGTGCGAGGCTCGCAGAAGGGTTCAGGCTGGGGGCAGATGACAGACATGGCACTCGAGATGAATACAAACCACACGGGAGTTTGAGAATTATTATAGGATCCAGGCTGCTGTGAACTACTCCCTCAAACGCCACTTAAGGGTTGGCCCACTGTGTCTCGTTTTAAAACATTTCCTATAAAACACAACTGGCTTTAGAAGAATTACCTTGCTACAGTTTCTTTCCTAAACTGGAGAGGATTCAAAAGATAACACTTGTAGGATGTGGCAAAATAGAGATAAAATACCACTAAAAAATCTCACATTACAAGCAAATGCATTATTTAGGAGTCCAAATAACCAAAATCTCAAAGTAAAAAATCCTTAAATTATAAATAACAATTCTAGCAATGCCCTCTTCTTCCTCACAAAAGGCAAATCGTTTTCATTGTTTATTTTAGTACAAAATCCACAAGCAGGGAAGCGGATGTGGCTCAATGTGGACACCCTCCTACCACATGGGACGTCCCGGTGCCTCCTAAAGAAGACGAGCAGACACCACACCTGCCACAACGAGCAGATGCTGCACTGCCACAGGTAAATGACAACTAAACGAGCAGATGCCACAGCCAGCAGACACCACAACTCATGGGGAGCAGATGTGGTTCAGGCCATTGGGCACTCACCGCCCACGTGGGAGGTCCCAGGTCCGGTTCCTGGAGACTCCTGGAGAAGGTGAGCAAACAATGAGCAGACAGACGAGAGAACCAACCGGGGGAAGGGAGGAGATGGGATAAATTTAAAAATAATAATAATAATAAATCTTTTTTAAAAATCCACAAGCATAAACTTCCAGTGACAGCAGGAGGAGAATACGCAATGGGTATCTGCGGTGAAGACAGAGGGCCAGCGTATGAACTGGAGAATTTTTCCATGTGAAATAACCTTCAAACACTTTTCTTCTCCCTAATCCCTCCCCTCCCCCCACAAAGCCTTTCTTTTCCTTTCATGCCTTCTGCAGAAAAGTCAGAATGATAAATTTGTTACACAGGCATTATTCCCGTGGCAACTGGCTGTGATATCAGAATGGCAGCTCTGCAGCGAGATCGAGTGGTTAAAAGGGATGGAGTGATGACTTAGAATTGTTCTTTTAAACCTCTTTTAAAAACTGAACCAGACACAGCACTGAAGGATGGAAAATTCCCTAGAAAAATCGCACACTTCAGGTATCTCTTTTACAACTCCAGTCCCACTTAGAATTTTCTGTTGCTCTCCACAGACCATCCTTTCCTTCCCTAGGCAACAAAGAGGCAGCCTTCAGGAGAAGCCAGGGCTCCAGGGAGGGTCTCAGGGTCGCCGGGGCCAGGGCTGCGGAGCTTGCTGGGCCGGAGGGCAGTGCCAAGTTCTCATGCTACCCTGAGACTAGATCAGAGAGCCGGGAAAGGAGCTGACCCTGATCAAAAACCCTGATGGTGGTGAAGGGAGCACAACCCGCGAACATAATTAACAGCACGGAAATATATATACAAATGTGGTTAAAAGGGGAAATGTTAGGTTGTATATATGATAATAGAAAATAAAAATTTTTTTAAAATCAGTTGAACTGCAGTATATAATCAGTGAGCCCTAAATTAAACCATGGACTATAGACAATAGTACAATTTATAAAAATATGCCTTCCTCAACTGTAACAACTGTACCACACCAAGGCAAGGTGTTCACAAGAGGGTGGTATATGGGAATCCTTTCCTAATGAAAACAAACAAAAACACCTATGGCCTTAAAACAAGAACCGCAGAAAAGGATTCGACTCTTTTACGGGTGGTGCATCACACAAGCACGACTGGAACTAATGACAATTAAATCAACAACTCAATGTTTTAATAAAAGTCAAAAATGTTTGCCAATCTCCTTCTCAAGAAGTTTCCAAATAATAAAATGACATGTATTTTTGAGGAACTTATACATGCATTATATCAGATGCTTTCCGCCCATTATTTCACTCAACCCTTACGACAACCCTCTGAAAATGGTTTACTTATTCCCATTTTCACAGAAAATCATACAGAAGTACAGAGGGGCTTACAGAAGGTCACAAAACAAGCAATATGCAGAGTCCTCATTCAAACCAATTTTCTCAATATGAAGAATTTTAAAGTTAGTTCCTTAATATATAAGAGATGCAAGTAGACTGTAAAAAAACACAACCTTTTTAATACTATAAGAACATGTAGAAAATATGGATACGAAAGGAAAAAATCAATTACTGGCAATGCCACCCCCCACCACAGAAATTATTTCTATAATTTTGATATTTAGTCTTTTCTCCATATACACATGCAAATGTGTAAGTATATACATTTTTATATAATAATGGGATCACACAATATATTTTTATTTCCATTGAGGAAATAAAGTTCTACATCAGTCATTTACCCACCACTCCTTTGGGATCACAATTTTTGGGGAGTCACAGAGCTTGAGGAAGTACATCCCATTTGCTCAGTCATGGTCTTGTTGGACAAACCGACTTACAGCAAGTCCAGGGTAGTCATACCTTCCTCAACAGTGGTACAGCAGAGAAGCCATCTCCCCTGGATACCACCATTTTTTTCATATCTGCTAATCTGATAATAATAATTGTTGCTTGCCCGAGGTCAGACAGATAGTTAAGGGTCAAATTCAGCTTTTGAACCCAAGTACTAATCCTCAACCACTGACCTATGCTACTTAAAACAGTATCTGTTATAATGTGCAGTTCTCTCATTTTTAATAACGTTGAGCTTCTTTTTTCATATGTTAACTATTTTTCTTGTCAACAGAATTTCTTACTCATCTTTTTCAGATTAAGAGTCCTTAATAAAGTCACCTATTTATCTGTCCCATCTACAAATATTTTTTCAGTTTATCACTTCCCTTTCTTTTTAAAATCTTATTGTATTAACATATATTTAACATAAAATTTGCCATTTTGACCATTTTTAAGTCTATAATTTGGTGACAATTTCATTCATGATATTGTGCTTCTGTTATCACCATCTATCATCAAAACTTTTTCATTGCCCCAAACTTGTTGCTTCCCTTTTAACTCTGTTTACATTTTTTAGTTTTTATGTGGTCAGATCTACCACTTCTTAGGGTTTCTGCCTTTGAGGTCATGCTTAGAAAGTTCCTCTTCCAAAAGATGAGAAAACTACTGATCTCAATTTTCTTCTATCATTTATATGGTTTTATTTTTTACTTTAAAACATTTAATCCATCTAGAATTTACTTTGGGGTAAAGGCTGAGACAAGGATTTAACATCTTTTTCCAAATGGTTGGGCAATGGCTCAACATTATTTCTGGCTCATTCATTCTTTCCCCACTCATTTGAGACATCAACTTTATCATATTGTGAAGTCTTACTTCTGTTTTTTTTTTTTAGTTTGTTTTGGGGTTTTCTGGTCTGTTCCATGGATTTATATGCCAGTTCTTGCATCAATACCAGTCTGTCATATTTATCATAACTTTACAATACATTTTAACAGCTAAGTTCTAGGTACTACCTGCCTCAGTTACATTGGTGCATAGGAAGAAATCAATGCCAAATTAAAAAGCATTTTATAAATAACAACAAATGTATGTATTCAATATATGGAAAAAATCTGATTCTAGCAAAGAGTATAGACTTAAACAAGTCTGTGGGTTTCATTACATGATTTTTAAAAGCCTGTCTGTCAGGAATTGACTTTAGTCATGTGTGATTCAAAAATGAATTCCTGGGGAGAGGATTTAACCCAAGCAGTTGAGTGCCTGCCTCCCACATGGGATGCCCTGGGTTTGGTTCCTGGTTCCTCCCAAAGAAAAAACAGACAATGAGCAAAAACAACAAGCCCAAATAAATAAATAAATAATAAACCAGAAAAGCAGACAACGAGTGCATAACAATGAGCAAAAAAATGAGTAAACAGACAAGGGAGCTATCTCAGGGGGGTGGGAGGAGGGGAGAATGTAGTTTTAAAAAAAAGAATTCCTGAATGAAGTACCAGTACATGACTACAAAATGGATTACCCTTGAAAACATTACACTGAGTAAAAGACGCCAGACACAAAAGACCACGTTTTGTATGATTCCATTGATATGAAATGCCTAGAATAGGAAAATCCATAAAGAATGAGGGTATGGAGATTTGGGGAGGAGATGCTGATGGCATGGGGTTTCATTTTGGAGTGATGGAAATGATCTGGAATTAGATAGTGGTGATGGGTGCACAACTCTGAATATATTAAAAACTACTGAACTGTACACTTAAAAAAGGCGAATTTTATGTATGTGAACTGTGCACCAATAAAGCTTTTTTTATTTTTTAAAAAAGGAAAAAAAGTGAATTGCTGTTATATGTGACTAAATTAACTTTAAAAGCCTGCAGGCTTCCTAACGTGGAGCCACTGAAGACTCTTGCTTAACCAACGCACACAAATAATTACGCAGTATGAAGTGTGACTTAGGTTTCAGCATATTCACTGACCACAAACGTATGTCCAGAGCATAAAGCCTTCCACTGCTCAGACATCTCTTAAATCTTCCTTCCCTCTACTGCCGCATTATCTTAAAAGTCTAAGTAGGACTAGAGTGACATCTAATGGTCACAAAGCAAGTAACAGGGCATTTCCATAAAAGAGGACTAGCATGTACAGTCCAGGTTGAAAGGCTAAACTGGGTCCTTTTTCTTCTGCATGTGCTGGGCTCCCGTTTCAAATATGATGGTGTGGTCAGCCCTGAGGGCCGTGGATACTGTCAGAAACCACCCTGCACATTATACCAGCAGCATCTCACCTCATTACCCGACATTAATCCAACCGCGCCCATTTCTCTCAAACCACGGGTTCAAACAAGTAAGTAGACAAGGAACTAACAGCCTGTCAATCACGTAAAATAACCCTCAGTGGAATTCTGAGCATTTCTTCTGAAAAGAACAATCCACATTCTGCACATCTGGAAAGCAGGTATCTCCTGCCCTCAGTCAAATGATTTGAATGTCCATCATTCTCTCCCCTTCCTTGGAATAATTATCGGGTCGTGTAAAGAGCACCAAGGGTAGCATTTACTACACAAATATAATCAGCCAAGCAGCACGACAAGTGTCCCTGCAGCAACTGCAAGGCGGGTGCGCTCACCGATTCCAGCTGCTTTCATAGTGCTGTTGTCTTTTAACAGGAGTCTGTCATCGTCTTCCAAACTCAACACTAGTTCATTTGTCTAAAAAAGGTAAAAAAATAATTTTTTAAAAAATTGCACTTTATCAGTACTTACACGCATTTCATATGGGCAATCTAGCCCACACCCGGCTCCTGTCACTGCAATGGGGCAGTGGCCCATACCCACTGAGCGAGCACCTGTGACGTCTGCACACTATGTGAAGCCTGGGAGACGGAGCCATGGCAGAGGCCACAGCAAGCGCCTCTGACTCCAATCTGGGGTCAAGCACAGACACCACCAATAGCCAGTTGCATGCTCTCAGCAAATTACGTGACCCCTCTGAGACTCAAGTTTCCTCATCTGTGGACAGGGGGAAATCGTGCCTCTTCCCCAGTGCCTTGGGGTGAGGAGGAAATGCAATAAGGGACGGAGACCCCTCAGCAGAGGGTGTCACGCAGGAGGGCTCCCCGAATTCGCTGTCCTTGCTTGCCCAGGAGGAGTCCAGAGGGTAAGGTACAGGCCAGGTTCCATGGCGAGCAGCAACAGAGCTGAGGTTTGAGCTCTGGCCAATCTGACTTCTAAGGGAAGCAAGTTTACCCCAAATGGCCAGAAGTCCACATATCTAAACATGTTGCCCAAGTTAATAAACGTTGGGCCCTGTGGCCACATTTTTTTTTTAAGATTTATTTCTCTTCCCTTTTACCCCCTTCCCCCCACCCCAGTTGTCTCTTCTCTGTGTCTAACTGCTGTGTCGTCTTCTTTGTCCGCTTCTGTTGTTGTCGGCAGCACGGGAATCTGTGTTTCTTTTTGTTGTGTCATCTTGCTGTGTCAGCTCTCCATGTGTGCAGCACCATTCCTGGGCAGGCTGCACTTTCTTTCGCGCTGGGTGGCTCTCCTTACGGGTGCACTCCTTGTGCATGGGGCTCCCCTACGCGGGGGACACCCCTGCGTGGAGTGGCACTCCTCGCGCGCATCAGCACTGCGCATGGGCCAGCTCCACACGGGTCAAGGAGGCCTGGGGTTTGAACCGCAGACTTCCCATGTGGTAGGCGGTCGCCCTAAGCACTGGGCCAAGTCCGCTTCCCCCTGTGGGTATATTAACTGTGATATTTCTCTGTGTGGTTTGGGTACGGTAGATGAGTTTGCTCCCTAATGATATCTGCCAATTCAGTTAAACATCACAAATACGGAAGAAAATTATGAATTGAAATTTGCCCCTACGTAACACAAAGGGGTCACCACTAGTGGGGAACACAGGAATACCTATCAACCAGAATGCCACTGTTAGGTGACATGCGCTATTTCTAGAAGACGGCTGAGAAAAAGTCAATAGAAAGGGCTCTCAGCAGCCAAAACAGAACCCCAGAGGCCATGCTCCATAGTTAAAAGACCTCATTCCAGAGCTTACCAATTTTAAAAATAAATGATTTTTTAAATTTAGGATATATACTCGTGATAAAAATTCTGGAAGTACAAAATATGGGTAGAGAACAAAAAGTAAGTCTCCGCCCAACCCCGGTCCACCAGCTGTCTTCCAGAGAAGCTTTGACTAATCTTGGTGTACCCAGAGATTGTCTTGGTCCCTGCATATGCAATCACAGATGCATATGCAAACCTTTTTCATACAAGGAGCAGCGTATCAGAAGCTCTGATCTCATACCTTACATTTTTCTCTTAAAAACGTAGCTTGAAATCAATCCACATCAGTAAGAGCTGCCTAGTTCTTTATCAAGACTGCAGCGTATTCCACTAAAGGACATATTATTGTTTATTTAATCCATCCCATCGGATGGACAATTGGGCGTGTTCAATATTTTGCTACTAAAAGCAATCCTTCAATGAATATCCTTGTACAATATCAGTTTACACAAGTACAAGTTTTATCTGCAAGAGAAATCCTGCAAGTTGAACTGCTGAGTCTGAGGGTATGTGCATTTTTTATTTTGACACATGTTGCCAAATTACTCCGCAGAGATGCTGTATAATTTATGCTAACAGTACCAATCTCCCAGAGCACCTGTCCCCCCGTAGCCTCACCAACAGCGGTTATCATCAAAACCTAATCTTTGCCAAGCTGAGAGATGTGGGATTAATTACAATCTTAATTTGTATTTATTTTATTAAGAGAAAGACTGCAGATATTTTCTGTACTTATACTTGGGCTGATTTACTTTTTTTTTTTTTTTAATGGAGTGGTGGGTATCTTTATCTGCTAAGGAGATTAGGCCTTTTCTATCATATAAATTAGAAAAATTTTCCCCCAATTTTTGTTTGTATGTTGATTTTTCTTTTACTGTCTTTTTCCTTTTAACTAGAAGGTACTAAATGAATTTTATTGAATAAATTAATCAATGAAGTAAAAGGTATCCATCTTTGATGGTTTCCAGATTTTCTATCATAATTAGAAAGACCTTCCCCATTGCAAGATTTTTTAAATTCCATGTTTTCTTAAAAAACTTAATACATTTCATTCTTTTAAATTTTTTATGATGGAGAATTTTAAATACACAGTGTGTACAGAATAGTATAATGAAACATTCATGTACTCATCACCTGGCTTCAGCAAATCATCAACTTAGGTTCAGTCTCCTTAATCTCTACCACCATCCATGAGTTTCATTTTTCCTATTTAATTAAGTCACTAATCCATTTGGGTATTTATTTTGGTATAAAGAAAAGGATACGGGTTCAACTTAAATGTTGTCCCAGAACAATTTACTGAATTCTCCATCTTTTCCTCATAGGTTCAAATGACATATTTACTATACACTAAATTCCCATATTTATTTGGGTCTACTTTTGAACTTTCAATTCTCTGTCACTGAACTGCCTGTTCATGTGATAATACCACACTGTCTTAATTTTATTTTTTTATAATGTGTCTTAATATGTGATAAGGATCACTCTCATTTATTGTCTTATTCAGAATTTTCCTATTTTTGGTTATTTGTGCTTATGAATTTTATAATCATGTTTTTAGTGTTTGTGTGTATATATACATATATACACACACATACACAACTACTGTTCGTATTCTATTGAGGTGGCATTAAATTTGTTAATTAATTAAGGGAAAACTGGCGTCTTTGTGTTGTTGCATCTTCCTATATAAAATATCTTACATATTTCCATTTATTCTTATTTTAGATCCCTCACAGAATGTTTTACATTTTTTTAAATTGAGGTATATTTCATACAATAAAATGCACAAATCCTAAGAGTTCGGTTCAATGAATTTAGACAACTGAATATTCTCAGTAGAATTTTAGTTTTCTTCTTAAAGATTTTGCATGTTTCTTATAAAATTTATTCCAGGATATGACTTCTTCCTTTCATACACTTTTAATTATAAAAGTATATATCTGGTTTCCAAACTCACAAGATGTTAAGCTAAAAATTTAAAAAGGAAAAGGGAATCAGAATCTGGTGTACTGGCAGCAATGAAAAGTTGCAACCAATAGTCTGAGATAGAAAAACCAAAAATTGACTTAAAATGTTTAGCAATCCTGACCATGAAATACAGGGACAAACAGCCTGGACTATCACCACTGACAATGAGGACATCACTAATGTGCAGCCTAGTTCAACAACTAATGATCACCTGATAAAGAAAAGTTAACTCACTCAGGTTCAGAGTACTCCATTTGATAAAGCAGTGATTCGTAGATCACACTTTTTTGAAGGAAAAGACATAGAGTGCTTAAAATTATCAATTATGCTTACATGTCTACCAAATGACTTTGCCAGTTTTCACAATATCTTAATTTTCCAGAAGAGTAGAAGGAAGTGTTTTAGATAAAATTTTCAAAAGATAACTGAACATTATTAAACGATAAATTTTCAGGATAACGGAAGACTAATTAAGACATACACCAAAGTTTTGGTTTCGAAATCTTTTCAATAAAAATCATTCTGACTTTACAGTCTAATGATTACAATTCATAATAAACCCACACATTTTCCTGATAACCAGAAAGCATATTATGGTAATTATTTGCACTGCACTGTTGATTCACTCATTCAACAAACACTTAGCTCATTATCCAAACAAGCAGCTCTGGTGAGAGCACCCAGATAGCCTTTATATTGTGAAGATAAGAAAAAATTTATGAGGACAATTTATAATTAAAATTAAGAAGGTCTACACATTGAATGGATTGTACAAAGCATGGGGCTGGATAACACGGGGAATCCAGTAGTGGATGATGACCATGGTTAACAGAACAAATATGAAAACGTTCTGTCATGAACTATAACAAATATATAATACTAACACAGGGTGTTAATAATCGGGTGGGTTGGGAGAAAAATACACCAAACATAAGATATAGGCTACAGCTAGTTCATAGTTTGTAACAAATGTTTCACAACCATGCAAAATGTTGGTGATGGGGTGATGTATGGAAACTCTATATGATATGGATGTTTGCTTTGCAAGTTCACTTTTACTATATACTTATTGCTTATGTATGGGGATATATGTATGACATAGATCAATAAAATTTCATTTAAAGAAAAAAGAAAGTCTCTAACACAAAAGATTGGAAGACACAGGAAATGTCTTCTGTGCAGAAGCTGACTGAAGACACAAAGGCCATGTGAAAGGCTCTCTCTGTGGCTAAGGAAGGGGGCTCTGATAGCATAAGGCTTTTATACACCCCAGAAAATGATGTCTTTAGGGATAATCCTTCCTGTGTGTGTAAATCTATTGCAGGTGGACCATCTTTTGATTAGATTACTTCAGTAGGGCATGACCCAGGATGGATTTCAATCCTCTTACTGGAGTCCTTTATAAGTGGGATGAAAGCAGAAAGACAGTGAGAACCCCACAGGAGCAGAGAGAGAAAGCCACAGGAGCAGAGAGAGAAAGCCACAGGAGCAGAGAGAGAAAGCCACAGGAGCAGAGAGAGAAAGCCACAGGAGCAGAGAGAGAGAAAGCCACAGGAGCAGAGAGAGAAAGCCACAGGAGCAAGGAGCTGCAATCAACAGAGTGGGAGAGAGGAAGCCGGAAGCCGAAGCAACACAACCTGGAAAAGAAGCAAGAGATACCTCCCTGTGCCGGGCTTTGAGGAGAAAGCACTGCCTGATGACGCCTGGATCTGAGGCATTGTGTGGCCTCAGAACGGGGAGCTTGTAAGCTAATAAATCCCCACTGCAAAGGCCAACCCATTTGTGGTATGTTGCCTTCAGCAAGGTTAGGAAGGAGGTTGGGTCACTCCTGGCCTGGGGAAGAGAGAATGGGTGAAACCTACGGCATCCTTGTATCCCGAAAAAGTGCATCTTCTGCAACACAGCCCCAGGGACACGTGAGCACTAAATTCTGAGATTCTTTGACAATGGAAATTTACTTTGTTTCCATACACAATCCTTGGTAAAGAAAAGTAAAGCTACCAATCCATAGTGAAAAGACATACCCTCGTGCTACTTTCTTTGTGAATCTGTGGCATATATTTATTTGAAAGCTGACTGAGTTTAAGGAGTGCGTCTATAACAAGAGAAGAGCATGAAAGTAGACAAATGCATAAACACACACCTCATTCTAAACTTGTTATGAACAAGGCACTCTGTTAGGTATTGGAGATATGAAGAAAGAAATACAGTCCCTGATTCTTGTGGAGTTGTTGTAATACAGAGAGAGTACAGTTCATATGGGAAATCCATACAAGGTCACTGAGATCAAAGATAAAAGATCCTCCCATTCTGTCTGTATGAGAAGCCAGCCTTTCTTTGTAGCTTCATAAAAGCATTACTCTAAAAAAGATAAGAAAACAACAGAAATGCACAAAAAACACATAAACAGTGGTCTCTTTGGAACAGGTTAAGATTAAAACAACTTTAGGCCACATGGCCACGGATTCTGTTAAACGACGTTTGTTCCCAAGGGTTACAAGCCTAGACTACTCTTATACACAGCAAGAGTTAAGTCAGAACAAGAGGATTATTTTTATCGGCTTCTGGACCTTTCTTCTTCTGGTAGAGAATTAAGAAAAATCAAAGAGACTGGATGACCTGATAATAAATGGCTTCCTTTAAATGTCACCTGAATTTGCCATTTTATGCCTATTTTCTGTCAAATATTTGCTTGCTACCTAACATGATATACATTTTGTTAAAATTGAAGTTTTTAATGGAAGCAGATGTGGCTTAAGTGATAAGGCCTCCACCTACCATATGAGAGGACCTGAGTTTGATCCCTGGGGCCGCCTGGTGAAAAAGAGAGAGCCTGCCTGCGCAGCGAGCCAGTGCCTGCATGGTGACCCGGGTGCCCACGTGGTAAGCCGAGCGCCCGCAGAGCGAGCTGAGTGCTCATGTGGGTCCCCGCAGTGTGAACCAAGTGCCCATTCAAGGGCCCACGTGGCGAGCCAAGTGCCCATGCAGGTACCCATGTGGAGAGCTGAATGTCCACGTGAGTGCCTACGTGGTGAGCCAGTGCCTGCGCAGTGAGCCGAGTACCACGTGGTGAGCTGAGTGCCACGTGAGTGCCCATGTGGTAAGCCAGTGCCCAAACGGCGAGCCAGGGCCTGCGCAGTGAGCTGAGTGCCCGAGCAGCAAGCTGAGTGCCCGCGCAGTGAACCAGTGCCCAGCAAGATGATGACACAACAAAAGAGAGATGAAGAGGAGAGTCAAGGTGAAGCGCAGCAGAGACCAGGAACTGAGGTGGCACAATCCACATCAGAGGTCCCCAAGGATTGAATTCCCGTGAATCTTAGAGAAGAAAGACAAGAAGAGAAGACAAAAAGAGAAATAGATAGAGAAGATCACACAGCAAATGGACACAGACAGCAAAAACAGCAGGGCGGGGGAGGAAAAGGAAAAAAAAGAATCTAATAAAGGAGACATGACTTAGGTTTTTTTTATTTAATGGAAAAGTAAGTCTGTGTAAAGGACCTCTATAAAATAAAAAATGCTATAATAATGGAAAACATGTTAGGTGTACTTGTGTTTGTTCATCCACTTACTAATTCAACCAATACTGATTACTTCCCACGTGCTAGATACTGTGCATATGGAACATACCTTGGATTTATGTGCTTGATGAATAATTTTGAGTTTATCTGAAAGTAAAAAAAAACAAGTTTGTCTTTTAACACAATTATTCTAAAACTTCATCTCGAATTATTAAATGAGAATGGGGCTGGAGTGCCATGAACTGAGCAATTTCACCGTTGCCTTTGACTAGGCTTGCTTAAAAATCTGTCACACACTAAAAGAAAAATTACCCTTGCAAATCTTAATTAAAATTAAAGACCATGATATAAAGATATTTTAAAGCCTTGATCTTTGACACACTCGGCCATGACTGCCATGACCTGGATCAACTCAGCACATTTCCCTCAGAATAAAAGTGAACCACATAACTCTATCTTATTTTTCTGAGTCACTGACAGCCAGAATTAGCAAAAAATATTAAAAAAAAAAAAAAGTTTACCTTAAATTAAGATATACATTAATAAAAGCAGTTCGGAAAAAAATCGATGAACCTCTCTGAAGAGGTGACAAGGAGGTCACATGATGATAATGAAAAAATTTTACCACTCTCAGAATTAGAACATTGTCAAGAATCCTAGGTAATTTGGGCAAGACAGCTAATGCCCAAAGAATGCCAATAGGCGCCCTCTGGTTTTCAAGCACTACAGGTTCACACTGTGTATTCTGCTTTATTCAATCCTCCCTCACTCCTTAATCTGTTTATCTTGACATCAGGCTACACTGTCCTTTCCCAAGAAGCATTTCTCCACACTTGGTAAAATTTTAACTTTGTAACAATCAGCCCTTAATTATATAATAGACATGGCATTCAGAATTTAGAAAGTTTCCAATTCTTCACTCAGTTTTATTAAACTATTTAATGTATTATGATTACAACGTCTTCATGATTAGGACTGAATAAACTCTCAACCTTAAACTAAAATTCATTTCTATTAATAACACTGTAACGAGGAATTCCAACAGCTACATGAAATAATCTATTTAAAAACAGATCTTGATTTAACTTTGCTTTAATAATACAGAAGAACAGGGTACCTAACCAATGAAGAACTGGCACACTGAATTACCTAGTATTTTAAACAGTCAACTTTCAAGTACCTATTATGATTTTTAATAAAAGGTCAGCATACTATAATTATACAACTCTGTATCTTTAAGAAATAAGAATAAATCTAACCTAAGTAAAATATGCATAGCAGGAATGTAAATATGCCACAAATTATTAAAAATAAGCTAATAACATAGGCAAGAAAATAAACAAATGTGACTTTTGGATTATCTATTATTCAAAATTACCCATTACCCCCTTTTCCTCCCTATAAATAAATATCAATTTATTATTTGAAACATGTTAGAGAAGTCAATAGCAATTTTTAAATAAAAGGAGCTTAAATCTGTTAGAATTAACTTGCAAAACTGTAGTTGGATCTTACTAAATATTAATCATTGGGAAGCTGACGTGGCTCAAGCAATTGAGCTCCCACCTACCACACGGGAGGTCCCAGGTTCAGTTCCTGGTGCCTCCTAAAGATGACGAGCAAGAAAGCGAGCTGATGCAACAGGCAGGCGCAGTGAGCTGACACAACAAGATGACGCAACAAGAGACAAGGAATACATAATGAGAGACACAACAAAGCAGGGAACGGTGGTGGTTCAAACGATTAGGTGCCTCCCTCCCACATGTGAGGTCCCAGGTTTGGTTCCCGGTGCCTCCTAAAAAGAAGACCAACACACAACAGACACAGCAAATGCAAACAACGAGGGGGTAGAGAGAAATAAATAAATAAAACAAGTCTTTAAAAAAAAATTAATCATGTTCTGTATATTTTGCTAATAAGACTTCAAATTAGAAATATCTTTGCTCTAACATGCTCTGTAAACCCAGAATAAAAAGGGCACATTGTTTAGCAAAAAAAAAAAAAAAAAGGCTTATTTTTTTTTTTTCACCAAGTATTTCTCTCCAACAAAAATTGGTGAGACCTGGAGTAAGAAGGAAGAAATGACAAGCTAGGAAAAGATGTTTTATTAATGCCCCTTTCTTTGTTGAATAATTTCCTTAATTTGTTTTTATTCCTCAGGGGAGCAGACGTGGCTCAAGCGATTGAGTGCCTACTTCCCACATGGGAGGTCCCAGGTCCAGTCCCTAGTGCCTCCTGAAAACAAAAACACAAACAACAAGCAAACAAACAAACAAAAAACCAACCCAGGGGTGCCGATGTGGCTCAGTGGTTGAGAGCTGGCTTCCCACTTACAAAGTCCAGGGTTCAATCCCTGGCCCTAGTACCAAAAAAAAATACTCATTATTAACCAAAATATCATCTGTGGATATTGTTTCCTCACTGCAGATTCCTTCAGGAAAGCAACCCCATAAAAATAAAAACATCAGGGAGCAGATGTGACTCAAGCAGTTGCACATCCTCCTCCCTTATGGGAGGTCCCAGGTTTGGTTCCTGGTACCTCTTAAAGATGACAAATAAACAACACAGACAATGAACAAAAACAAAAACGAGCAGAGGACAGATGTGATTCATGCAGCTGAGCATCTGCTTCCCACATGGAAGGTTTCCTGGTGCCTCCTAAAGAGAAAATATATATACATGTATCTTTTACCTGTGGGGCACTAACAAGTTTGCACCAGCAGAGAATCGGCTCACCTCACACTGCCCTATGAAATGCACTATGATCAGCAGCCCATGCTGTACAAAGTGCCCTCATTTATTGCACAGATGGATTTAAAACAAGATCGTCCCTGTGCTTCCAGAATTCATGGTCTAGTCCGGGAATTAACAATCATAGCACTATCATGGTGTGAGTGGTAAATCAGTAATAGATGCGGATGCCAATCAAAGGAGAACAAAACTGAAATTTGCATCCTGCTCTTTCCACTCCCCAATGCCCAATGAAGGGTTCCACTCCCACAGACCATGTAGCAATCCTAGATGACAATGACAGGTGAAAAAAAGTAACACTTGAGCGTCCCTTGCTGCACACAAAGCAGCAGATTGTTCAAGAGCCAAACTCAGACAGAGAGTCCCTTGAGTCGATCAAAACTCTACTGATTCTGTCAATTCTTCACAGACAAATGTGTTCATTTTATCTGCCAGTTCATCTGAAGAGCAGAGAAAGACTAGGACAAAGTGGTGTTAATAAGGTGGAAGAATACAGACTACATTATCTACTGCAGTGATGCTTAGTGACTCAGGATATTCTGATGCTTTCATTATCTAAAACTCATCTTTCAAAATAACCTACATGGAACAAAGGTTTGTACACCTATATATGCACATACAAACACGTGCACCATGCAAAAAGGGACACTGTAGGCAACTATTCCAATTTGAAATGGCATCTGTGGGTTGATTTAAGTTTACGATTATATTTCAAGGCATGGTACTTTCAAAGCCAGGAAAACCACAATTGAGAAGCTTCATATTTAACTTCACCGTGCCTTTTACTCCTTTCTTTCATTCAATATTTAGTGTGTAAATTCTTGACGTCCAATAAATCAAAATACTTTCCACTCTGTGCCTTCAACTTCCACTTGGCTACCCACTCTGGCTTCACAATTAGTCTCTGGGTATTGAAATGCAGATGCCCAGTGGAGACTGTGATTTCAAAGGGTTTGGGGCCATTAGCTGCTCTACTAAATGAGAACAGATTTAAAAGCCACTCCTCTACCCTCTCTTGAAGTAATAGAAAATTTATATTTTAAAATGTCTGCGCCAATTAACAGAATTATTTCCTAGGTACCGCGTAGCTTTCAAGTCCAGTCTCACCAATAACTGCCTTCTCTTCATAACAAAGGATGAAACCCAGCTCCTTGCCCCTTTACTACTTTTTCCCACCCCACCTCCACCCTGCTGTTTGCTGCCTGTGTCCATTCGCTGTGTGCTCTTTCTGTGTCTGTTTCTTTTTGTCTTCTCTTCTTGCTTTCTCCTCTAAGCTTCACCACGATTTGATCCTGTGGCTCTCCAATGTGGGAAAGAGGTACCCTGTCACTTGGGCCCCCTCAGTTCCTGGTCTCTGTTGCGTATCGCCTTGACTCTCCCCCGCATCTCTCTTTTGTCATTACTTGCCACGCGGGCCTGGCTCGCCTTTACCAGGAGGCCCCGGGGATGGAACCCTGGTCCTCAGTATGGGAGATGGAAGCTCAGTTGCTTAAGCCACATCTGCTTCCCCATTACTACTCTTCTAAATCACCAGCTGTGACATATAAAACTACTGTTAATTCATGCCCTGCCCAAGGGATTGGGTTTTAAATGTTAAATCTCTTCTTTCAGTTTTTGTTTTTAATCATTTTCCCCTTTCTGATTCTCTGTTAAAGAAAGTCCTTTTGGTTTTGCCAACTCTGCTATTTCACACAAATATGCTCTTCTAGTCACCGTTCCAGTGTACTTTAACAATATATGAGAACTGCTAAATTCCTAAATAAACTTCAAAACTGGTTTCTATCTACAGACAATAAACTCATTTTTGAAAACTGAATTTAAATTCCTATCAACATAAAACTAATGGGAAATTACATTTATATATGTTTTGAAAGAATAAGAGAAATTGGTTACCATATTTATAATTTCTGAATGGTGGTGGCAGGCTGGTCCTTAAAGGGACATCTGTAAGAGAAAGGTTCTTTTTATTATAAAATATTCACATAGACATTCACAGAATATGCATAGTCTTTTGATTCTGTTTTCTTACTCCTATAGATGAAACTACTTTTAAAAAACTGATAGAACACAAAATGAAGCTTAAAAAGGTCCTCAAAATCCAAAGATCTTCTAAAACAGTGGAGCCATTTATAAGACATTAGACTTTTATCATCTGAGATAAGAATTCAGTAACTACTACATTAATTGGGGGAGCAGATGTGGCCCCAGCAGTTGGGCACCCGCCTGCCACACAGAAGGTCCTGGGTTCAGTTCTCAATGCCCCCTAAAGAGGACAAGCAGAAAGAGCAAGCAGACAACGGACAGACGAGAAAGCCATCCTGGGGCGGGGCGGGGGGAAGTAAGAAACTGGCATTTTTCAGCTACAATAGCATCTACATACACTTGAAATATAGAACATATATATGTGAGACATTCTTTATTTTCTATACAGTTGATGTTGGTTTAGCAAGTGAATGAAAGAAACCCTTGAGGGACTCTGGCCAGTAGTGGGAACTAATGGCCTAAACCAATTTTACTTATCTAGACTCACATAGCCCACAAATGCCTCCGATGTACTTGCTCAGGCAAGAACAAAAGCAAAACAAAACAAAATCAGAATGGATCTTCTTTAAAAACATTGTTCCATTTCACCTAATGAAAGAAGTTGTTGATGTGGGAAGAGTATGGGGTGTGGAGAGTGGGACATATGGAAGGAAACCTCTTATCTTTTTTAATGTAACATTTTGTGTGACTTACGTGTTTTCTAAAAAAAAGATAATAAAAATATAAAATAAAAAAAAACATTCTTCCAAATATTAGTGGTAGTTTTAATTAATAATTTCTGATGGTACAACCCCTACAGAGGGTAATTTGGACACAGACAGCAAACAGCAGGGTGGAGATGGGGTGGGAAGAAGAGTAGTAATGGGGCAAGGAGCTGGGTTTCATCCTTTGGCTATATATATATATATCTAGTCAAATTATGTATGCATATACTACCCCTTGAGCCAACGATTCCACTTTGGAGAACGTAAGGTCAAGATAATGTTTGCACACGTTGTGTGTGTGAGAAATGACATTCATAGAAGGATAGCAATTGCAGCACTGTTTGCAATAGCAAATGCTTAGAAAAATCCAAATGCCCATCAATGGAGTGCTTGTTAAATAAATTATGGTATACCCAAACAATGAAATGCATTTTACCGTAAATATATATATATATAACCATAAATATATATATATATAAAAGAAGGAAGCTCTCTAAGCACTAATATGATAAGATATTCAACCTATGTTAAGGGTAAAGAAAGAATAAGGGAGAACATTTATTTTTAGTAAGCCACCTTTTAGTAATGAGGGGGAAATAAGAATATATACATGTATTGCTTGGACAGGCACAGGTCACTCTGGAAAGAAACCTAAGAAAGGGTGCTTGGTGGGTACTGTGGGGAGTTGGGGGGCAGGGCCTGCACCCTGGGCAGGGAAGGGACGGGGTGGGAAGGGTGCTTTTCACTACATTCCTTTTCACACTTTGATTTTAAAACTACATGATTTGTGTTACTCTGTTAAGGAAAACTTAAAAAAGAAACCCACCTATCTTCCTTAGAAAATGTGTTTTTTAAGAACACTTTTTAAAAGGACTTTTAGAGGTCAAATACATTCTAAAATTAAAAGATCGTGCATTCATGTGTGTTTACGCTCTCCCTTCTGTTCTTCTGGTTTTTTCCCTGGCCTCTCACAGGTTCCTTACACGCATGGGTTGATCAGTCCACAGCTGAAGACTCAAGGGGAGCCTCTGCAAATCGTGAGAGTTCCCTCTTTGTGCAGAATTCTCTGTTCTCCAAGACCCTGCCCTGTGAGCTCTGCAGGCTCCACTCAGCCACTCAGGCTCCACTGTGAACCCTCCCCTCCAGGCTGCCAGCGCCGGCTCCTAAACCCCTGGCTCCCACCAGGCTCCACCTGGATTTCCCCTCCCGGCTGCGTGGCCTGGAAACTCTCCCGAGGCAGTGAGCTGGCACAGGCAGACACCACCTTGCTGGTTTCCCTCTCTCGGGGACCACTGCCCTGCTCTACCTGATGTCCAATCTCGGAATTGTTTCAAATACTTTTGTGAAGGGTTCTTCGTAAATATATTAGGCTTTGTGAGCCATATGATATCCCAACTATTCCTACCATTGCAGCACAAAAGTAGTATAGACAATATATGAGCAAACGGCTATACGAAAGGCTATGTTCTAAAACAGTTTCATTCACAAAATCAGGCAGCAGGTGAGACTGGACAACAGGCTACAGTTTGCCAATCCCTGTCATGGTAATCTGGCCAAAAATATTTAACCTGAATCTAAGCATGAGAAAACAATCAGACACATCCAGATTGTGGGACACGGCACAAGACACTTGTCTGTCCTTAAAAAAAAACCAATATAAAAATAATAATAATAATAATAATAATAATAATAGCGTGGTGGTGTTCCAGATTAAAAGACACACCCTGGGGAGCAGGTGTAGCTCAGTGGTTTGGGCACCTGCCATGTATAAGGTCCCAGGTTCATTCCCCAGTACCTCCCTGAAAAAAAAAATACATGCCTTGCCAAGGAAAAAGATAGAGAAAAAACTTAAATGCATATTTCAAAGTAAAAATAAGCAAGTCAGAAAAGGCTACCGACTGCATGATTTCAATTATATGACATTCTGGAAAAGGCAAAATTATGGACAATAAAAAGATCAATGGTTGCCAGGGGCTTTTGGGGAGGAGAAAAAACATGAGTACGTGGCGCACAGGGGATTTTTAGAGTAGCAAAACAATTCTGTATGATACCGTAATAGTGAATACATGACATTATACATTTGTCAAAAAAACAATAGAACTTTAGAGCACAAAGAGTGACCCACGATGTATGCAAAGTAAAAGAAAAAATATATATCATTTAGGAGATCATGGAGTCCCAGGAAAGAATGCAGATTATGACAAGAGATTCTAGCTATATTGCAAAGGTAAAGGAGAAAATGTGCTGACATGACTAATTAAGAAATGAATAAATTCTGTAAGTCTCAAGGCAAAAGGAACTGACATAAGCTCTGTACTCTGGTTGATAGCAAACTGTGTCCCATAGGGGCATGCGTTAACAATTCTGATACTACTATATCCCATACATACAGATACTAGAACTGAACAAATAAGTGAGAGCAGCCAGTCACAAAAACCACATACTGCAGGATTCCATTTATATGAAATATCCAGAATAGGCAAATACAGAAAGATAGAAAATAAAGGACAGTTACCTAGGGTTGGGGATTTCATGGGGAAATGCAAAATAAGTGCTCATCAGGGTGGGGCTCCTTTCGGGAGTGATGCAAATTCTGAAATTCATTGTGCTACTAGTTATACGAGTGTATGACTATAGTAAAAACCATTGCCTTATATGCTTTAAATGGGTGAACTGTATAGTATATAAATTACATCAATAAAGCAGTTTTTTTTTTTTAAAAAGGCATGACTTTTTTTGATTCTTGATTAAACCCTAGGTCAAAACAAATATACAAACAAATAAAACAACAACGTCAAAAAAAAGAGGACATTAATGGAGTATCTAGGGAAAGTTGAGTATGAACCGTAGATTCGATAATATTATTGCATCATTGTGGGACAAGGGTGGTGTGGTTATCTAAGAGAACATTCTTTTCTCAGGAGATGCATGCTATATTAGGGGCAAATACCATGACACCCGTGCCTTACTTTCCAAAGGTTCAGATGGTTCTAGTAAAATAGGAAAGCCTCTATGTGTGTGTGTGTGGGAGGGGGGAAGAGAGGGGAGGAGGGGCAAGGAGAGGTAAGGGGGACCGGAGAGAGAGAAAGAGAGGGAGAGAGAGGGAGAATGCGTGGAGAAAGGGAGGAGAGAGAGCAAGCAAGCATGCAAATAAGACAAAAGGTTGACAACTGGTGAATCTAAATGAAGGTTCATTATACTATTCTTTTTAACTCTGTGGTAAAGTGGAAATTTTTATAAATCAAAACTTCAGGGCAAAATAAAAAGCTTCACCTCAGGAAATTCTGTGCTAGCTGCCCTGTGGGGAGTTACCAGGCAATCACTAGCCGGGAGGCCCTGGTTGGTTAGCAATGGCCTAAGCTGACCCGAGGGACAGGCTGGCGTGGTCCTGCTGTGGTGTCCACTGGGGCAAGGATCCAGCTTCGCGGGGTCCTGAGCCGCGTATCGGGAAAGAGCTGGCCTTGGAGGAAGGAAGCCCAGAATTCCAGTCTGAGCCTCAGTTACTCTCTATGGAAAAAAGTGATGGTCGTGACGGCCAATTCTCATAACTAACGTCCTAAGATTTACATAATGTATATATACATCTCCTGTCATAAAAGAATACTGTGACCCCGGGAAGACCCACCTTCTCCTGCCACTGTAGGAGTCTGAAAATGACGTCTTCTTCTCAAGGACTTCAAGAAGAACATATTCTACCATACCAAGAATTCACAGCATGCACTACATCAAGACTAAGGAACACTGAAACCCAAAATACACACCAAGATTTTTAAATAAAAATGTAGGAATTTGTTTTTATTTTGAAATCTGAACACAGGCGTTTGGTGAGGTCCTTCCAAAGGTAGGACACTCTACACAACATGATCTTAGCTTCAGTATGAACTCTCAATTTCCCCCTAATAATTAAGAACAGAGCATTAAAAATTTATATTCTATATGTAATCTGATAAAGTGACTTTATGGACTAATTATGCTCCTCCTATGAAATCTTTACAATAGTCATTTACAACCAGGCTCACTAGACTGAGGCTTCTTTCTGCCTCTACAAACTCTGCCTACTCCTTAATTGAGTAATACTTAGTAAAATCATACAAAATTAGAACAAAAAAAGGTGAGGGAAAAGAGTCTGGAGAATTCAGTCAGTCAGCGAGTGAAATATCAAGCACGCACTACATTTTAGGAAGTTAGCTATCCACACCTACACTGCACATGTGAAAACCCAGGTCTGATTTCTGGGTAACATTCTCTAGAAATGGGATCTGAGCTCCTCAGAGAAATGGCTGATTCCAGGGCTGGGGCAGAGAAAGAAGACAAGCTGGGAACATCTCCTGTGTCAAAAAGCGAGGATGTACTTAAAGAGAGGGGAGGGCAAGTTCAAAAGGATGCAGGGGCCAGGTTGAAGGGGTTCCCACTGGCCAAAACGGGGACATTTTTTTTTTTAAGATTTATTACTTATTTTCCCCCTTCCCCTCCTCCTGTGCTGCTGTTTTTGCTGTCTGTGTTGTCTTCTCTTCTCATTTTCTCTCCTGTAGGATTCACTAAGATTCAATCCTGAAGACCTCTGATGGGGAGAGAGGTTCCCTATTACCTGCACTACCACAATTTCTGTGGCACTTCACCTTGACTCTCCCCTTGTCTCTCTCTTGCTGTGTCATCACCTTGCTGCATGACTCACTTGTGCAGGACACTGGCTCATCACATGGGCACTCATGTGGGCACTGGCTCACCCCATGGGCACTCACGCAGGCACTGGCCTGCCAAGTGAACATGCTTTCTCTTTTTTTCTTTTTCACCAGGAGGCCCCAGAGATCAAACCCAGGTCCGCCCATATGGTAGGCGGAAGCTCTATCAGTTGAGCCACATCCACTTCCCCAAAATGGGGACAATTTGAGCATGGAAATAAAAAAGAACAAAGGATTTATAAACTTTTTGAATAAAGTAAGAACTCTTGAGTCCACAGTGATATACGGGATTGGTTAAATCAGTGGGAGAGAAGGCATACAAACCCTTCTTTACTGTAGAAAGCCAACTAATAAATGTAACAGGAATGATGGAACTAGAAAATCACCATTTGCCAATCATCAGCATAATCAATTCACGCAAGAAGCATCAAAGAATGCTAGCCCAGTTGGTGAAAGCTTGAGAAGTAACAGCATATTCACACAGTCTCAGATGATACCTTCACATTGAAGATATTTTCAATGACAATCACAATTTACAGTGAAGAAACCTGGCGGACACCACTTTAACCAATGAAACAAAATCAACTTTGCCAGAGTCAACAGTTCATGGCTCCTGGTATGAAGAAGGTAGCATTCCCTCTAAGGTATCCTGCCAAAAAGGTATGGCCTGAATCTAATCATGAGAAAACATCAGACCAACCCAACTGAGCGACATTCTACAAAATAAATGGCATGCACTGTTCGAAAATGTCAGTGTGATGAAATACATTAAAAGACTCAAGAAGTGTTCCAGATTAAAACAACTGAATACAATGCTATAAAAAGGCATTATTGGGACAATCACCAAAATCTCAATAAAGTCTGTAGGTTAGATAATGGTCTCTGATTTTGATCATTGTACTTTGGTTATGTAGGGGGATTCCTTGTTTTAAGTAAACACACACTGAAATATTCAGGGGTAAAGGAGTATCATGTCAGCAACATACTTTCATATGGTTCAGGAAATCAAATAGATGGGAGGCAGAAGGGAAGAGAGAAGGAATAGAAGAAGGAAAGTAGGGGAAAGGAAGAGAGGGGGCAATATATAAGAACTGAAAAAAAAAAAAAAGTCATCTTTTGGGAATCTAGGTGAAGAGTATCCAGGAACTCTGTCCTGTTGTTAGGACTTTTCTGTGAGTCTGATATTGTCAAATGTTTTTAAAAAAAACTAAGTTGGATATAAAGCAATGCATTTATCAAAACTCATGGAACAATACACTAAGATTTGCACATTGCACCACAGATAAATTTGACTTCATTTGGGGAAGAAAGCTCATTTGAGATGTTTTAGCAGATGTTCATGATTAGAACATGTCGATAACTGCAAAAAAAAAAAAAAGGTTAGAAACCAGTCAAGGACCTATCACAGTAAAGACTACCTCCATCCCTACTTTTTGAAATTGAAAATGATTAACTAGCACCAGCTAGCCTATTCATGGATCAGAGACCACAACGGCCACTGGCTCTTGTGGTTTCCTAGCTGAATGATCTCAGCTACCTTCCTGCCACACTCCCCCATGAGGGCCTGTGTGCTCAGCTGCAGAATGAAATCAGCTACACTCCCTCACTAATCAAACTCCAAATACATGAACTTGTCACAAGCAAATCTAGACCTTAAATTTTTTTTCAATAAAAAAAGGGGAGATGGGGAGACACCAAACATGATGGTAACAATCCCTGGTGAGGGTGCACCCTACTAAGTGAGAAGGCTTAGGGGAGGCACTGTGGCTGATGTCGAGGCCCAGAACAGAAGCTAGCCTAGGAGCTGGCTGAGAACCTAGAACAGAACCATTAAAAGCAACTTAACAGATTCTTGCTAATGTCAGAGTCGACTATTTTCAAAGATACTAATAAGAGAAAATGACTATAAAGTCTCATACCATGCTGTAGAAATACTATAAATTCCTTCACGGTTTGGTCCAGATTAACTCCATGATATACTACGGGTTTGAAATTGCGATGCTTAAATGACCGAATGAGGCGTACTGTAACTGTCACGTCTTCAGAAGCCATGTGAAGGAATTCCTGTGGCAAGAGATGTAATGAGAACAGTCTGAATGAACTTGACTCCCAATTCTCTACAGGAGACTAGCCCACATTTCCGCCATCAGCAGGCGGACTGCTGGGCTGACACCCAGCCCCATCTCTTCCACGCTGTATGGGAACAGCCAGCCGCCCAAACTCTGGCCAGATTCCTGGACACCCAGAGGTCCCAACGTCCTAGAGAAGCTTAGTCACTGGTCACTGATGTTCTCACCAGCAGAAAATTGGCAGGGCACAGAGGGTGACCACAAGTGACACAAGTGTATGTGTATGAGGACAAGTAAGTTACAACTACACAGATGACTTACACACAACTGCTTTGGATTTTCTATGCCACTGGTCTCCCTCTATTGGCCCACAGATGGAATTACATTTATATTAGAGTTAACTACCAACAGATCTCATTTGATCACACAAATGCTGCCAGATTCCAAGTATTATCATGTTATATTATAATCCATCATCTTTCAAATGATCACTTGAGTATGTAGATTCATCTTACAATTATGTACTATAGTCCTATGTGCCAGGTGTTTTAAAATATTATCTAATTTAATTCTTGGACCAAATCACTTTAAAGATGAGACTCAAAGAGACAGCATAAATTGCCCAGGGCCATAGAGCTGGTAAATAATGACACCAAGATTCAAGCATTGAGTTAATGCCAAAGTTCCTGGTCTTTCTGACATACTCTCTGAAAATCACCACAAATTATTTCTTCCAAAAAAGACTGCAAAATTGCCAATGTTTTAAAGACACAATTCTGTATATGTAAACCTAGTAGTAGCTACTTTATGCAACTTTCAACTTTACACACAATTTTCAACCTAAATTCAGAATGAGTTTCAGGGGGAAAAAAAATACCTGTGATCTTATTATACATAAGAAAAGATGCCCAACTTGAAAATACTAGTGAGATATATCACAGATCAGACCAACAAATTTAAAAGTCTGACAATATCTGGTGTTGGCAAGGGGTAGAACAACGAGGAGTTAATCATTGAAAAGGTGAGTGTTTAAAAGGGGTACTGCTTTTGAAAACAATCTGGCAAAATTTAGTAAAGGTATGTACCTTGCGACCCAGCAATTTCCTTCATAGGGAGCACTCAAGGGGATCAATCTCACGTTGTACACAAGGAGACCTGTAAAAGAGCATCGAAAGCTTTTTTGTTTGTTAATTGTAAGACTTAAAAACAACTAACTGTCCATCACCAGGATAAGGGACATGTCAGTGACAGCACAATCATACAATGGAACACTCCAAGCAGTAAAAATGAATGCAATAGACCTAGAAGCATTACCGTGATCAATCTCAAAACTATTATGTTGAGTGAAAAAAGGCAAGTTGCAAAAGAATCAGAGGATACCACCAATTACACAAAGTTAGAAAACAGGCTTCGTTATGTTTAAAAGGAGCTAAGGAGTTGTCATCTCTGAGGTGGAGGAAGGAGTGTGCAGTTGGGGAAATGTGCAGAGCAGCTTCCAATCTACTGGGAACATTTTATGTATTAAGCAGGATGTTAGGTATGTGGATATCATATTACTCTTCACGGCTTTCAGTATGTCTGAAATATTCATAGTGTCACAAACAAATGACTGTAACTTGGTCTGGAAACTCTCTCTGACTTAAGAATACTCATAAAAATATTTTACTAAATTGGAGAGAATATGCAGCACATTAAGAATGGAAAGCAAAAGCTCAAATTGTTGCAATGCATAAAAATAATTTGTAAGTATAACTATTATGCTGCTTAGAATTGAGCAGTTCTTGTAAAAAGAAATAAAATAGAGTTACTATGGCTAAGAGATTGAAATAGAGTCAGGAGGTCATTCTGGAGGTAACTCTTAGCAATCTCAGCCAGATATCACAAACTGCCAAAGTATGCAAAGCCTCAGTCAAGATGTTCCTCAAAATCCTAAGGATATTTGGACATCATAAAACCACAAGATAAAGAACTGAGTCAACTACTTAACCTGAAGGACAACTGGAGGACCTCAGATATCCACCAAACCACAACTTAACTAATCTTTTCCTTTTAAAACCCTTGCCTGGAAATGCCAAGATGGATTTGGGTTGCTACCTGAATTTGTGTGCCCTGAATTGGAATTCTAAATAGATAAATGTCTCTTCGTTGCTGGGCAGCTTAGTTATTTCTCATTTGACATTACAAAGGATCTAAAAAGAGATTTTTCCTTCCTAAAATAGGTTAAGGATTGGCTTTACAATCTCCTTTAATGGTTAACAAGCTTTAAAAATCTTCGGATAACTCCAATATTAGCTACTAATCTATTTCTTACTCAGTCTGGCTTATCATGCTCCTCAGTAAATGATCCTGAAATCTACTGAATAATAGCCACCTCGCAGGTATCTACAAAATTACAATTTATTGTATATTTTTTATACACTTTTTTCCCTCTCCGTCCCCTGCCCTGTTTTCTGTCTATGCCCATTCGCTGTGTGATCTTCTGCATCTATTTCTCTTTTTGTCTTCTCTTCTTATTTTTCTCCTCTAGGATTCACCGGGATTTGATCCTGGGGATCTCTGATGTGGAGAGAGGTTCCGTACATTTGCACCACCTCAGTTCCTGGTTTCTGCTGTGCTTCGTCTTGACTCTCCCATGTCTCTCTTTTGTTGCATCATCATCTTGCTGTGTGGCTCACCATGCCAGCTCTCAGCTTGCTGCATGGGCACTGGCTCACCACGTGGGCATGCTTTTTTTTTTTTACAAGGAGTTCCCAGGGATCCAGCCCGGGTCCTCCCATATGGTAGGCAGAAACCCAATCATTGAAGTCACAGCCACTTCCCCAAAATTACAATTTAAAACATACTGAAATACTTAATAAACAAAAATGTCTCCTGAGAAGAGAGTATTTTAAGACTTCTGAAGCCATTTTAAGAGGTCTGTGAAAGACAGAAGCACTTTCTCCTTTCATCCATCCCACCACAAAAAGCAAAAAAAGATCTTCAGAACACACACATGCTGGAAGTGCAGCCCAAATCCCCAAGCAGCGGGACAGACCAAATTTATTATCAACTCTACCTCTTAGCTACAGCTGACTTATACGTAAAATGGGAATAATTCCTCAGAAAATTGTTCCATGAATTTAGGAAAATAACATGCTAAACATTTAATACAGTTCCTAACATATAGTAGGATCTCAATAAAGCATAGCTGCTTTTATGATTATTATCCTTTTTGGGATAAAACAGGTTTGGGGGTAAAGACAGCTTGTGTAGGCAGCAGATGAAGATAATAGATTCCCAACTACAATCAAATGAATCATATAAATGATCCAAATGAAGAGGCCAGGCCAGCTGGCACATGCACGATTTATGAAACTATTTAATAATTGTAGGTTTGTTGTTTTCACTTAATAAAAAGCTGCCTACATGCTATTTTAATTTTAAAACTCCAATTTACATTAATTTCTAATTTTGGTCAATAATGTATCATCATTTTCCTCAGAAATTTGGTGTAATTTATACTGAGTAACTAACAAAAATAGCTACTATCAGAAGGAAACCATCATACAATTTACCTTAAGGATGGTGGGAAGTTCTGCTTGTTCTCTTAGGTAGGAGAATATATTGCAGAGGTTGATTCAAATGTTAATATTACAGATTATAAAATCTGACATTTTTCCAAAAGGTCACCCACATCTACATCTCGGGTGTGTACTTTTCTCTTTTCTCTTGTTTCTCCATAAACTCTTTTTACCGGCCTAATTAAACTGGCACGTTCTTAAATTCTTTTAAGTGACATAGCCAAGAACCAAGAGGACCCAGTATGTTCCGACAGCATCAGCAAGGATGTAGCAAAACTGGATCTCCCATTTACTGCTGGTGGGAATGTAAAATAGTATAGCCACTCTGTCAGAAAGCAGGGTAGTTTCTTACAAAACTAAACACAGAATCATTATACAGCCCAGCAACTGAGCTCTGTTTTCACACTAAAATCTACACACGCATGATTAGCGGCAACTTTATTGGTGATGGCCCCAAAATGGAAACAACGCAGACATCCTTCAAAGGGTGAATGGTTAAATAAACTGGTATATCCATATCATGAAATACTCAACAAATAAAAAGAAATAAACTATGATACACACAACAACCTGGATGGATCTCAAGGGAAATCAGCTGAGTGAAAAAAAGCCAATCTGAAAAGGTTACATGCTGTATGATTCCATTTATACGTCATTCTTGTAATAACAGAATTATAGTAATGGAGAAGAAATTTGTGGTGCCAGAGGTTAGAGAGGGGGAAGGAAGAAGGCTGTGGCTATAAAAGGGTAGCACCAGGGATTCTTGTGATCCACCTGGACTGTGGCATTATTCATATTTCTCTATGTATATAATAAAATTAAATACAACTAAAAGCATACAACATACGAATGCAGATAAAACAAGTGAAATCCTGGCTAAGGAAAACCAATTGCAGCAGTGCCGGTGAAAACAAATGGCATAACAATATTAACGGGTGACGCTGAGTGTATAGGGGGATTATATCATACTATTCTACCTTTGCATACACTTGAAATTTTTCACTGAAAACATTTTCAAAGAAGATGAATGAACAAGATGTCCACTGAGGGAAGATTTTTTTTTTTCCATTGTAGAGCTTCTAATAGTTCCCTGCCAGGGACTGGGAGACCTCTCAGAGGGAATTCCCACGGGAGTCTTGTGGTTGGTTTGTTTAGAGTTTTGTTCTGCTTCAGATGTGGGTTTTTCTTCCTTGTCCCAAACCAACTGGATAAGGATCTAGCCAGACAGGTTTTCTAGGCAGGGCAGTTTAAAGACCCTCCTAAGCCATCCGCACTAGTACTTTTAAAGGCCCCACCCTAAACATATTCACATTAAACATATTCAAATGAACCCATATCCCACGTTACCCTAACTTAACATGATTATGAAGAGCTGAGTTGCAGTTGAAATGTTATGATTTGTAGATATTTATCTAAATGGTAATTTTTCTTTCTTTCTTTATTTTCTTTTAAATGTTACATTAAAAAAATATGAGGTTCCCATATACCCCCACCCCAACCACCCCACCCTCCCACATCAACCTCTTCCATCACCGTGGCACATCCACTGCACCTGGCGAATATATTCTGGAGCACTGCTACACCACATGGACAGTGGACAACATTGTAGTCCACACTCTCCCCCAGTCCACCCAGTGCACCATGGCAGGACACACAACATCCAGCATCCATCCCTGCAGCACCACCCAGGACAACTCCAAACCCTGAAAATGCCCCCACACCGTATCTCTTCTTCCATCTTCCTACCATCAGCAGCCACCGTGGCCACCCTCTCCACATCATTTTTGCAATTTCTTCCCTTATGAATCATAATAGTTCCCCTGCAGAATACCAGTAAGTCCACTCTAATCCATACTCTATTCTTCCATCCTGTGGACCCTGGGATGGTTATGTCCAGTCCCCCTCTACATCAAGAGGGGCCTTAGATTCCACATAGATGATGGATACAATTCTCCAGCTTGCAGCTGTAGGCACGCTCGGCTCCCTGGTGTGGTGGCTGACTTTCTTCACCTCCCTGTCAGCTGGCCAGGGTAAGTCCAACAAACCAGAGGGTAGGAGCTGCAAAGTCTGCTGAGGCCCGGGGCCTGGCCGTCACATGGACAGTCCAGAGAGTCAGGTCTCCTGAGTATACACCAACCAAAATGCCAACCACAGGTCCAGTAAAAGTAACAGAAGAGGCATGTATAGAAAGGTCATATCTGAGTCCAACTCCATCAGACTCAGGAACAAACTCCAAAGTAGGGCCAACTGACATGGCCCTGAACTCCAGAGCCATCTGCTAAGACCATAGAACCTGTGGGTCTCTGCAGCCCTCAGGAGAACCAGTACCTGGGTTTCTATCTACTTTGGCTGTCTCTGGTACACTGCTGAGGCGTGCATAAGCATCACCCCTCTGATGACTTCCCGACTCTTTTTTGGAGACTCATGGCCATAAAAACTCACTTGTCCTTTACATTTCCCTCTTTTATCCAAAGTCAAAAAGCAGTTTCCTAAATGGTAATTTTGATCTCAAGGTTTTCTTTTATATTCTGGAGCCAATAAGGCCTTTTTTCCCCAGGTCTGTAAGTGCAGGATTGATAAGCTAGCCTGTTTTTAGGAAAAGAAGGGATTTCCATTTTTCTCAGCCCTGCAGTTATCACCAGTTCAACAAGCATTTACGGGCCTCTGATGTGCTCCACGATGTTCAAGATGCTGGGTATACAAAGACACCATTCCAGGTCCTTTCCCTCAAGGAGTGAGCAGATCACTTCAGCAGGGTCTGATTAGCTGCTGTGGGTGGACAGAGGGGCCTCTGGCTCACACTTGGGGAGAGCAGATGCTGAGCACTAAGACATCCTGCAGAAGACAGTCCCTGGGCCTGGCCTTAGAGGATGTCTACATGTTTGGGCAAAGAGGTGAGGGGCGGAAGTGGGTTTTGGAGAAAAGCCCAGGGTGCAAGCGTGTGGCAGTGGTTTGGAAACAGCCTGGTAGGTGTGGGAAACCAGAAGCTATTCCAGCTGCTGGTAGGATACCTGAAAGACTGGCTGTGTGCCTGACAGAACCATCCCCGAGGCAGGGAGGGGCTGACGACTGGAGGCCTTCTGTGACATCTTAGACATGTTCAAACCATGTCCGGGCCTGGAGCAGCGCCTGGTACCTTTGGCAGCTGAATACTTTTTAGACATTAGTGTCCCTCGACACATATCAAGAGTAGAAATTTAAACAAACGAAAAAATAAAATTTTAAAGGAAAGAAAAGAAAAAAAAAAAAACAGTATAAGTTTCTGTCCCTGTCCCTGTCCTTTACAGCATTGGATAAGTTCTGTGTTTTTGCTTCTGTGGTCTCTTTTATTTCTGTTCCTTTCCCCCTTTACAAGGTTTGCTATGATTAACAGGTCATAAGGCTGTGACTCCACTCTGATAGATAGATTGAGCAAGCCCAAGAATAAACAAAGTGGAGCAGATAAGGGCCTACACCCCCTCTGAGCCCAGGCACCAGCAACCCCTCCCCCATTCTGCATTCCCAGACCTCCTAGCCCACTCCCTCTCCACCCCCCCCACCACTCCTCCACCCCCGGTCATTTGGCCCCAGGCTGTACTTGGTTTCCCCACCTATTAAGGTACTATAGAAAGTCACCCCCCCACTCTCCAGGGGCAGGCTGAAGTCTCTCTTCAGAGTCCTCTTCAGACACCCTCCTTTGGGATAGCTTCCCAATAAACTTCCTGCCTGCAATCCTCAGTATCCTTGTCAGAGTGAGCGCTGTTTTTCTCTAACAATTTCCTTAAAAGAAATGGAGACAGCTAATGTGAAAACACATGATCATTATCAAAACATCAAGCAATCAAGCAATTTTTAAAAGTATGCAAAACAAGGAGCAGACACGTGAATTTCTACCATTCAGAGAGAGCCACTCTCAATATTTAGTACACATCTTTCTGCACATCTCTCCATGCTAATGCCAAAAATGAGAGACATTACAAAAATGAAAGACATTACTAAAAACCGAGAGCAGAGAATAGGATCAGCCCAAGAGGGGTAGGGGGGCAGCTCGGAGGTTAGTGGGCAGCACCTTCCCGCCCCCAGCCCCTGGTCTGGGCGAGGATCTCCTGGTCATTTTTACAGCACAGGCTCCAGCAGAGTGAATGGGGGAGCATGGCTTGGGAGCTCAGAGGTCCCTCTGCTGAGATGGGCCTTCAACATCCAGTTCTCAGACCTAAGGTGGGAATTCAGCACGGGCTGTCAGGGAATGCAGGACAAGCAGTGTGCCAGGCTCCTCAAACCGCCCCACTGCTCAGTTCCCAAGCTGGCTCCTGTCCCCAGGGCAAGACTGGGAGCTGCGGAGTTGTAAACCAGTTGGGGAGGCTCCTGAGGTGAAAGAGCAGGCTTCATCAGGAGACTCAGAATCTAGCATGATAAGCTAGAGAAGCACAAAATGTGCACACTCAACAGAACACCTCACTGTTGATTCTAGACACCACTATCTGCTCACAAAACCAGGGAACTATTACCGCCCCCCCACCATAAAAATGAGCGCATCTGCCTTCCAGCATTTAAGGAGAGCATGCTCTTGACCTTTTTGCAAGAGAATGGAGTCCAAAAGGAGCTATCAGAAAGATTTAACTTGGGAAAAGCACTCAAGCACTCAGACAATTGACACAGAGAAGAACACAACCATTGGGTGGAAGAGCTCACTGGTTTACCTTCTTTCCCAGGGCAGGTAAATTTCTAAGAAGTGAACTTTATGACTTCGATTTTAACAGACTCCGAGGGTGAATCATTTTGAAAATAAAAACTATTTTGTCAAGTTATTGCTACTCCCTAAAGTATCGTAGAATCAAAATTGTCATGTATCAATTTGGCTTTAAAGTTTAATTTTTTAAAAAATAAGGTTCTAACCACAAGCAAATATATACATATTTGTATATGTATATTACTCACCCTTTAACTTTCCTCTAGATTTAGGAATAAATATTACAAGGCAAAGAATCCATTCACCTTCCATTTGAAACAAATAAATGAATAAAAGAAAGATAATAAATACAGTTCCATTTGTCATTTATGTGAAAAAACTAAACAGGTACAGATGATCAGGTATAAAAACAGGAAACAGGGAAACGGACTTTGGCCCAGTGGTTAGGGCGTCCGTCTACCATATGGGAGGTCCGCGGTTCAAACCCCGGGCCTCCTTGACCCGTGTGGAGCTGGCCATGTGCAGTGCTGATGCGCGCAAGGAGTGCCGTGCCACGCAAGGGTGTCCCCCGCGTGGGGGAGCTCCACGCACAAGGAGTGCGCCCGTGAGGAAAGCCGCCCAGCGTGAAAAGAAAGTGCAGCCTGCCCAGGAATGGCGCCGCCCACACTTCCCCTGCCGCTGACGACAACAGAAGCGGACAAAGAAGACGCAGCAAATAGACACCAAGAACAGACAACCAGGGGAGGGGGGGAAATTAAATAAATAAATAAATCTTTAAAAAAAAAAAAAAAAAAAAAAAAAAAAAAACAGGAAACAAGCAGAGTTCTGCTAAAAAAAATCACCGAATATGCAAAAGATTCTGAGAATACACTTTAGTGACTTATATACTACTAACTATCATCCAAACAGGTCATTTTACCAAAGCAAATAATAAAAAATGTTGTTTAAGGCCAGAGTAAGGGAAAAAAACTGCATTCTTTTCATTATCCTTAAAAATACTAAGCACCTAGCATACTGCTAGTGAATAAATGTTCACCTTATAAAGAAAACTTAATCGTGTCAAATTAGTGACTTTATACAAAATTTCCATTTAACTAAAATCCATAAGAATGACACATTATAATCAATTCACATTTAAGACTAGGACTAAAAGTGAAATAACAATTCCATTTTAATTTCTTGCCTGCTTCAAAACCAAAATTTTTAAAATACAAAACTATACATTTATAGACTAGTACTATGTGAGGATTAAATAAACATTTGAAAACTTCTTGACCTTCTTCCTCCAAGTATTTGAAACTGAGTATTGAGAATTAACAAAGTCATGAATTAACAACTATAGTCACCAAATTATTATATAGATGTTTTCTTACTTTTAGGTTAGAAATGCTTGCTATAATCATGACCTTGATGTATGCTAACTTTCAAGTAACTAGAGACAAATATTTGAAACTGACCTCGTTGATTCTAATACTATGTTTTATATGTGCTAATCTTTAAGTCGTAGTTAGCCCCCATTTTTTTCTCCTATCTTACCAGACATGGATTTTATCAATACTTAACAGCTATATTTGTCAGCCAAAGGGGTGCTGATGCAAAATACCAGAAATCAGGTGATTTTATAAAGCATATTTATTTGGGGTAGGAGCTTACAGTTACCAGGCTGTAAGGAATAAGTTACTTCCCTCACCAGTCTTTTGCCTGTGTTGGAGCAAGATGGCTGCCCATGTCTGCGAGGGTTCAGGCTTCCTGGGTTCCTCTCTTCCTGGGTCTTGCTCCTCTCTGGGCTCAGTGTTCCTCTCTTTCTGGGACTTGCTTCTCTTCCTCTGTGAGCTGACTTCCCAGGGCTCCAGCTTAAGGCTGCAGCATCACACGCCAACATCAAAAACCCTCAATTCTGTCCTTTGCCATGCCCCTTGGTGATGGGGACCCCTAATGATGGGAGCCAATCAAAGCCCTAATCATAACTTAATGACACCCAAGTACAGACCAGATTACAAACATAATCCAATATCTATTTCTGAAATTCATAATCATATCAAACTGCTACAACAGCCCCTTGGCAGCCCACACAATTTAGCTTACAAAATTTTACCGTTCTGTCTAGTTCATGGGCAGCCATTATGCATGGGCAGTGCATAATAAGAAACACAACAAAGCAGGGAGCGGAGGTGGCTCAAACAATTAGACACCTCCCTCCCACATCAGAGGTCCCGGATTCGGCTCCTGGAGCCTCCTAAACAAACAAGGAAGATGAACAGACACAACAAGTGAAAAACAACAAGGGGGCGAAGAAAAATAAATAAAAATAAATCTTAAAAAAAATAAAATAAAAATAAATAACTAAAAGCTGTATGAGACTAACTGAACCAACTTAGTCCCAGCACCTGTCAGTGAGATTCACCAGAGTGGCTGGCAAAATGGCATACTCACGGGAAAATGAGCCCGAAGCAAAGATGATGTAGAAACAAGAAGTGGACATTCTTGGGAGACAATCACCTATGAAACTCGAGTTTCTGCACGAGAAGTGGACACTCCTGGGAGACAATTTTTCTGCACCTCTTGAGAGCAAAGGGACTGGACTATGTCTTTAAGTATGGTGATATGGCCAACAGCCTTGGAAGGTAGCTACAATGACTCCCTCCAGAGCAGGGAGCAGGTTTGTTTACTGTCCAGAATGATAAAGACAGAGCTGTCTACACATGCCTGGATCCAATTCCTCACCTCCCATTCTCTTCAATCCATTCTAAACTGGATTTTGCACCTATGCTTCCATTAAAACAAAATGTGGTCAAATTCAATGAATATTTTTTCTGTCCTTATCTCTAAATCCTTTGGACAGCAGTGAAAGATGATCTTATCTACCTCCTCCGAAGCATGTGATATGGCTGAAGAACCTGCTAGTTCTTCCCTGTTGCTACAACCCCTCTCTCTCTCTGGCTTGTCTCTTCCTGCAGTGCTCCCTTTCTGTCTCCTCCAGGCTCCTCTGCTCTTTGAGACCTCAAAGTGTAAGAGTTACTACACACTCAGCACTACAGCCCTCTCATCCCTCTAGATGGTTTCTTCCATTCCTTTCCATGACTTTGTCATCTGTATGCCAGCAACTCCCTAAAATACACTTGCAGTCTGAGTTCAGAACTCCTACATAAAATTGGCTAACTAACGTCTCTACTTATATATCCCACTGTCCCCCACCCACAACCCAGAGTTCACCATCTCAGTAATCATACAACCATCCATTCTGCCACTTCAGCCATCAGCAAAGGATTCCTCCTTTTCCTTTACCCACCAGTTAATCCACTGGCAACTCGTATCAGCTGAAAGTTTTCACAGGACACCTAAGTTACTAGAGGATATTTATGCCACATTTAATCCAAGTCCTCAGACCTTTACATGGTCTCATAAAAACGAGGAAAAACTTGGCACTAGGGAGATAAAGAGCAAAAGGCATTCAAACAAGCCAAGCTCCTGGTCTCACAGGCCAAGTCCCTTGTTTTCCCCTGCTCCAACACCCTTACGTGATGCAAGTAACTAGAAGTATTGAAGGTAGGAGTTGGGGTCTTATGGCAAAAACAACCCTCAGGCGTAATGCCCACAGGGTTTTGGTCACAGATGTGGAAGGGAGCAGAGGCTAAGCACATCGTTATGGAACAACAACTGCAGCCTGTACAGAAAGTCCTCCAAGAGGCCCCAATGCAAACATGCCCAACTGATGAGTGATGAAGATGCAAAAGCAATTCATGGATGAAAGAAACCTTTCAACAAGTAGTTATGGATGAAATGGACATCCACACAAAGAAAGGAACATGACCATAAAACTCACACCTTGGGAAACGGACTTTGGCCCAGTGGTTAGGGCGTCCGTCTACCACATGGGAGGCCCGCGGTTCAAGCCCCGGGCCTCCTTGACCCGTGTGGAGCTGGCCCATGCGCAGTGCTGATGCGCGCAAGGAGTGCCCTGCCACGCAGGGGTGTCCCCCGCGTTGGGGAGCCCCACGCGCAAGGAGTGCACCCATAAGGAGAGCCGCCCAGCGCGAAGGAGGGAGCAGCCTGCCCAAGAATGGCGCAGCCCACACTTCCCATGCCGCTGCCGACAACAGAAGCGGACAAAGAAACAAGAAACAAGACGCAGCAAAAAGACACAGAAAACAGACAACCGGGGGAGGGGAGGGGAAATAAATAAATAAAAATAAATCTTTAAAAAAAAAAAAAAAAAAACTCACACCTTATCAAAAAAAAAATTAACTCAAAATGGATGATGTTCAGGTGTAAAACACAAAACTGTAAAACTCTTAGGGAAGAAAAAAAACACATAGGAGAAAACCTTCAGGATCTAGGGTTATTTCTTAGAATTGACACCAAGAGTATAATCCATAAAAGGATTTCATCAAAATATAAAGCTTTTGCCCCATGAAAAGATTCTGTTAAAAGAATGAAAAGACAAGTTACAGACTGAGAGAATATTTCCAAGTCACAAATCTGACAAAGGAATACCAGAATCGCTAAAATTCAGTGACAGCATCAAATGTATGAGAATATAGACAAAGTGGGTCTCTCCTTTAGCTGGTGCTAATGTAAAATGGTATAGCCACTCTGCAAGACACTATGTCAATTTCTTATAAAATTAGACAAGGAACTACCCTACAGCCCAGCAGTTGCACTCCTGGGCATTTTTCCCAGAGAAATGAAAATGTATGTTCAAATGAAAGCCCGTACACAAATGCTTAGCGACAGTTTTAATTATAGCCAAAAAGTGGAAACCCAGATGTTCTTCAAAAGGTGAATGGCTAAACAGTGATACAACCATATGATGAATACTACTCAGCAATAAAAAGTAACAAACTACTGATAACATGCAAGAACCTAGATGAACCTCAGAATTATGCAGAGTAAAAAACCCAATCGCAAAAGGCTATATACTGTATGGTTTCATTTATATAACATTCTTGAAATAAAATAATAATAGAAATGGAGAACAGATTCCTACTTGCCAGGAGTTAAGGAGGACATGGGGATGCAGGGAAGTGGTTGTGGTTCTATCAGGACAATGTAAGGCTCCTTGTTGATGATGTGATCTGTGCCTCAATGTCAGTGTCCTGGCTATGATGTGTATTACATGTAATTTGGCAAGATCTTAGCATTGGGAGAAGCTGGGTAAAGGGTACAAGGGATCACTCTGTATTATTTCTTACAAATGCATGTGAATCTACAGTTATCTTAATATGAAAGTGTTTTTTTTTTTAATGGCACTGTCTTCAACAAACAATGCTGGAAAAACTGGATATACACCTGCAAAAGAAATAAAGTGGACCCCTACCTAACACCATATACAAAAATTAACTCAAAATGGATCAAAGACCTAAATATAAGAACTGAAACTGTCAATCTCCTAGAAGAAAATGAGGAAAACATCTTCAGGACCTTGTATAAGGCAATAGATTCTCAAACTTTACACCAAAAGCACCAACAACAAGTCCAGATATGCTGGACTTCACCAAAATTTAAAACTTTGTGCAAAGGACATTATCAAGAAAAAGGAAATACAACCTACAAAATGGAAGAAATTATTTGAAATCATATATTGGATAATGGCTTAATATCCACAATATATACAGCTCCTACAAATCAACAACAAAAAGACAAACAACCCAATTAAAAAGGTGGCAAATGATTTAAATAGACATTTCTCTGAAAAAAAAATCAAAGGGCCAATAAGCACAAGATGGTCATCGTCATTAACCATTACGGAAGGGCAAATCAAAACCACAGTGAGATACCACCTCACACCCACTAGAGTGGCTACTATCCAGAAAACAGAAAAAAAACAAGTGTTGGCAAGGATGTGGAAAAATAGGAACCCTAGGACTTTGGGGGTGGGAAGGTAAAATGGTGCAGCCACTATAGACAAGAGTTTGCAGGTTCCTCAGAAAGTTAAATATAGAATTATCATGTTACCTGGAAATCCCACTTCTAGATAAATACCCAGCAGAATTGAAAGCAAGGACTTGGACAGACATCTGTACATCAATGTTCGTATCAGCAGTATTCACAATAGCCAGAAGATGGAAACAACCCAAGTGTCCATCAATGGATGAATGGATAAACACAAAGTGGTATAAACATACCATGGAATATTATTCATCCATGAAAAAGAATGAAATTCTGATACATGTGACATTGATGAACCTTGAAAACATCATGTTGAATGAAATAAGCCAAATACAAACACAAAAGGACAAAGATTGTATGATCTCACTGATATGAAATAACTAGAATACGCAAATTCACAGAGACCTAAAGTTTACAGGGTACCAGGACTAGGGGTGGGAAATGGAGAGTTAATGCGTAATGGGTACAGTTTCTGTTTGGGGTGGATGTAAAAATTTTGGTAATGGATGGTGGTGATGCAGCACAACATTATGAATGTACTTCAACAGTATTGAAATGTTACCACTTGAAGGTGGTTAGAATGGGAAATGTTATGGTGTACACGTTACCACAATAAAATTTAAAATTATAATAAATTTAAAAATAGAACATCATCTTCCAAAGGAATTATCAAAGTATCTGTCACCAGATCTATTATCTCTAATGTTCTTGTTGACAGACAATAGCAAAGTTCACTAATAAAACTCATCTCTAACAATCATTCTAAAGCATTTACCATTTGTCGTCTACAACTAAAAACTAGGTGATTAGGCAAAGATGTGGAAGACAGTGCTGATTTAGAAGAGAGCCTGTATTTCTGATGCAGCTGAACGAGAACTGCAAGTATTGACTTCAAGTTACCTTCATAAAGTGCTTCATTATCCCAACCCATAATCATAAGTATTCCCAAAGAGTGCAGGCAGGCAGCATGTGATCAGTGTAAGCTCAAATGAAGTACAGTTTACTGCAAAGGAAGTCGTCTTTCCCTTCTTGACTCCTACCCTAAGACTCTTCACCACAACTGCCCATTCCCAAGCCCTTGCCCATGTCTTTCACCTTAGCCCTCACCCAGCTACAGTGACTGGGGTCAACAAGAAGGGGAAAGGAGACTCTTATTCACACTTCTTTCTGCAATTCCTCTGAATATGAATCCTAAGAGACAGAGAAAAGAATGGAAAAGGGAAGGTGTTGGCTAAGACCTCCAGTTGCCATGCCTCCTCTCACTGCAGTTAGGCAAACAGAAAAGGAAGAGAGAACAAGAGGAGAGGAATAAAAAAAAAAGAAAGAAAAAGAAAAAGGAAAAGGAAAGAGATCAGGTGAAGAAAAAGGAAACCTATTATGGCATTGTATTCCCCTGAGCTCTCAGTTACCTCTGCCTTCTCCAAACCACTTTCCTGACTCCGTCCACCTCTCCCCACTCCTATCCCAGAAGCATTACCCAAGTGCCTCCTTCCTTTTAAAGCACACTAGTCTCCTGCCTGCTTTGCTGGGGCCCTGCCAGGGGAATCACATTCCAAAAACCTGAAAAATAAATACAGAATGGAAATAATTCATTATTTATGAATGCTCTAACCTTTGCCTTCTGGTAAAGCTCTTCTGTAACTGAAGTTTGTTTCTTTAATGATTAAGCTACTTTTAGAAATTAGAGGTTTAGTTTTACACCAAGATGCCTAATATTAAACTACTATTCATACCCGCTGCGCAAGAACTGCTTTGGTCTCCATTTATATATCTTGCCTGTCTGGCTTTCAGCTGAGACCTAGCAAGTGAGACCTGTGAGGAGTCCAGTTGGTTATCTCAAGGAGTGTGAGTTTCGACAATGACAATGGCCTTTCTAAGACAGACACGGTCAGTCTGGCTGACATGCTGGCTGGGCAAGTGTCCCATTTCCTCTTAGCTCTCAAAGTGTTCTGCTTCCAAAGCTGGGGGTAGTACAAAGAGACAACACGGTCCGTGCACCAAAGTTCAACTACTTTACTCAAGCCTGTAGTTTCACACTCAGTTCTAACAAACTTAATTGGTTTCCAAGTTCACAGCTAATAAGAAGCAGCAAATCTTCATAAGAAGAAAAGCACTTCATTTATTCATTCAACAACCATCTAATCGGGGCCTAGGAGGTGCCAGGTGCTTAGAGAGCCATCACTGACCAATCCACGGGGACTCCTATCCTCCCTGGCTTATCTGGAGGCAAGAAACTGAGAGAGCAGAAAAGAAAATTAAACAACGAATTGCTATAAGTAAAATAAGAATAATTGCAAAGTTGCTAAGAAGGATACTAGAGCTGAGGATCTTACAGTTTCTCATGATTATGAAAAGCAATGATCCTTTCTGGTAATGTAGAAATATAGAGTCAAAAATTTCATACAATTTATTAATCCCAAATATACTCTTAAAAATTTATTTTTAAAAATTAAATTCCAGAGGAAGCATATGTGGCTCAAGCAGTTGGGTGTCCGGCTACCACATAGGAGGTCCCAGGTTCAGTTCCTAATGTCTCCTTTAAAAAAAAAAAGACAATGAGCAGACAGCGAGCATACATTGAAAAGACACAGAGAGTAGACAATGAGTACAATGAGGTGGAGGGTATAAATATATAAATAAAATAGATCTTTAAAAAAAATGTTTTTAATCTTAAAAAAAAAATTAAATCCCAGATGCCAACTTGTTACCATCACTTTATGTTGAAAGCCGAATGTCATCCCAGCTCCCTAGAGTAGAGGAACTAAATGGAGGGCTCAGAGCAACATTTCCACTCCTGGAAGATGCCAAAAAGGGTCAGTGAGAAGTGAGGGAATGAAAAAAGAAGCATAGCAGAGAGTGGGACTTCAGCTATTTTGAAATTTGATCTCTGGTGAGCCCTGTGAGAAGGAAAAACACTCCTTCTCTTCAAGGTCAAGTGGCACCCTGTTCTCTGGGCCCTACAAGCCTTACCAGTTCCATGACTCAGTTGCTTTAAGCAACTTTTATAGACTCACCTAGGCATAAAACCACTCCATGGAAAACTTATTTTAGGAAGTGGAGTGCATTCCAAACAAGCAACCAACAAATCACCTCTACTTAAACTGGAGACTGCCCAGTTAATTTCAAACACTAGACTTGCTTTCTGTATTTAATTCCAGGCAAAACTCAATATACTCTTTTTTTAAAAAGTGTATTTTTTAAAAAACTCAATCATACCAATTGGTCTTCAGGGAGTGATAATGGAAAATTGTACCTTACCTTTTCAAATACGCCAAGATAAATACAATAACCTAATGTTAAAACATGGGGACTAGGAGATACATTTGACTGCAAATCTGACCCACACAAGCAATAATCCTTGAGTTTCCATCAAGGAAGATTTAAGTACCACGTGAAGAAGCAAAAAATGAGTTCAGGTTTCAATCAGGCCTTGGAAGGAGAAAACAGCTCTAAATCATCATTTTGGAAGAAACCTATATTTCTTACTCATCAAATATAATTTCTCCCAAATTTAACTAAGGCTTTTGTTAATTTGCTTGGCCCTGCTCTCTCAAACAAAGTTATTCATAATCTGAAGACTCCAGATTTGTTTCCTGCTATTGCATTTCCATTCCTTCCCAAACATTTTATAAGCCTGATATGCATTAAGTTAGAAAGTTATCACTGCAAGCTTCTGCCTATCCTTTCTTACTAAACACCTACAAGCTGTAAATTGGGGAGTGTATGGGGATTTATAGTTGTTCAGCCCTCCTGTCGTTGGTAAGGAATTGCAAAGGAACGCTTTTTAAAAATAATTTCCAGAGAATTTTCCACCACTTCCCTCTTTTCACCCAGCTTTGTTTTATTTTTCAATTGTATTTTTTTAAGATACATAGATTACAAAAATGTTACACTAAGAAATATTAAGAGGTTCCCATATCTCACCCAGCTCCTTTGTACAGTCAGAAGTTCTTCGTTAAGTCTCTCAGACATCATCCCCAAACTCCCATCTGCTGCTCCCTTCTTTTCCCATGGAGAACATCATACTCTGCTGAAACCCTCCAATGATTTCCCATTTCATTTAGAATAAAAGTCCAGGCCCCTACACCCGCCTACAAGCTCTGCATCATCTGGCCAGCCTGCCACCTCCTTAACTTTGTAACCACACCTCTCTCAACTCTTCCCTACTCACACTTTAAATTTGTTTGATACGTCAGTGCTTCTTCCTTCCCTCCTTGAGAGGTGTTGTCAAATGCCATCTTTTTTGAACACCCCATTTAAACGTGTAAACCTCCAACTCCCTATTCCCCAATTTATATATTTTATTATCTATTATTACTACTACGTTCTATGAAATCGGAGATTTATCTGTTTTGTTCACCCTTGGATCCCTAAGTTCTGGGACAGGCCAGGAAGAATTCGATAAACATCTGTGAATGAAGGAAAATCATCCGTTTAACTGTTTGCTGTTCCCGTACAAGCTCAGGAAGTCAAAACAAGACAATGACTCTGCCTTTAACGCACCAAATATAAATGTACCATACGGAGCTCAAAAAGCCATGGCAAACCAAAGAACGTACAAAAGCTCAGAGCAAAGGCCTTGCCTTTCTGGGGACCAGCCCTGCTTCCTACCACCGCGCAGCTCTCTAGAGACCATTCTGGGAGGGTCTCTCCTAGACACCCTGAGACCAGCGGGCGAACTCGCCGTCCCCAAGGTCTGAGAATTCGCTTGTCTGGAAAGACAACTTCCGGCCTCTCCACGCTGGGCACGAGATTTAATGAAACACACTTAAAAGTCTCTCCTCTTAGGGCTCCGCCCCCTCCCCTTTACCCCGATCGGCCGCTCCGCAAAGTATCTGGTAGCCCAAACCCAGCACCCAACAACCCCGCCCTGACCATCAAGGTCGCCCCACTTCCGTGGTCCCACCTGCTCCCGGCGTCCCCTTCGGCTCCTCCCCGCGCATGCGCGGACAGGTCCACGTGGGATCCCGCCGAGCGGGCCGGAGCCGCGCAGGCTGGACACGCCCCCAGCGGAGATCTAGCTCCTGATTGGCTATCCGACACTCGCCCGAGCGGCGAGGGAGAGGCCTGGGGCTGCGCTGGCACAGCGCCGCCTGTCGGGTTCTGCTCCATTGCCTTCTGCTCCTTGCTTCCTCCGCGGGCTCTCTGGAATCCTTGCACCCCGTCGGCATGTCTCAGGTACACAGTGCGCCGGGCCAAGCTGGGAAGGTGCAGCGGGGCAGGAAACATCCCGTGGGGTCCTTCCCCCCCACACCCTGCAGTTCCTCCTGGACCCCTGCCCAGCGCTGATCTCTTAGCCTGGGCCCTGTGAGCTCGATCCGCTTTGGGATTCCCAGCACTGCTACCCACCTCGCGGTTGCTGGAAAGTTGCCCAGGGTGTGAACTTCCCGGTGAAGAGAGGAGAGGGGTCGAAGGCGAGGGTCCTGAGAAGAAAGGTGGGGAGCGGGGGGTTGCTTAGATTGAAAGAGCAAAGGGACGGGCTCCACGGTCCGGAAGGACCGTGCTAGGGGCGCCCCAGCAAGGCGGGGAGGTCCGGGGCCGGGGCTGGCAGCTTGGAGGTCGGCTGAAGTAAGGACTTCTTGCTCGGGACGCGGGGAGGGGAGGACCGCGGCCCCGGGAGAGGTGACCCCGGGGCCTTTCCTTTCTTTTAATTTAGACCCTTCACCACCACCGAGCCGTGCAGGGCGACCCGGCCCCGGCACTGCACAGAGGTCGGCGGAACGCCCCAGCCCCAAGCGGGGCTCCGGCACTGACAGCGCTGCACGCGTGCCCTGTGTCCAGCTCAGTTTTTGTGGACACGCCATGTGACCGCGTGTCCGGCCACAGACAGTCGACCACGCTGCTTTCCCCTCCAGGGAGTGGTCACCCCCGCCCCCTCCGCGAGGGCAAAGTCTTGGCCTGAGTCCTTCCCCACTCGATTTCCAGCACCTGAGGTCGGGTACAGGGAGGGCACCCCACACATAGTTGTCAGTTGAATGAGTGAACTGATAGGCTTCATGTCCTTGTTTTGCTCAAACTTTCTAGCTTGCCATGGCCAGAGGGGGGCGGGGGATGACACAACAGACCAGGACCCTTGAAGGGGACCTGCTTTTCTCTCCCTGCATTGCAGAAGTGCTTCCTTTCCCACTTCTCTCGTCCCCTGGCTGAGCTCTGTTCGGGCCAGGGAGAGGACTCCTGTCGCCTCACTTGCCCCAAGAAGTCCTCATTCCTCTCCTCTCCCTCCTGTCCAGGCTGAGTTTGACAAAGCTGCTGAGGAGGTGAAGAACCTCAAGACCAGGCCATCAGATGACGAGATGCTTTTCATCTACAGCCACTTCAAGCAAGCAACTGTAGGCGACATAAACACGGGTATGCCATGATTAAGGTGGGGTGTCCCTGTTCCTCAAAGCAGGCTCTTGCCAAGGAGCTTGGCAGCCTTGATTGGGTGCTGGAGCCCTTGATCTGTGGGACCCTCACTCCCCAAACCACCTAAGGACCTAGGAACTGTGCAGGGGGTTGCTGGGCTTGAAACTTGGAGAAGTTCCTAGAAGAACGTCTTCCTTTATCGGGATTTACAGACCTTGCACTGGTCTTGATTTTTTAGTGGCTCAGATGGCAGAATTGAAATCCTAATTTGGAAAAGATTTTACTGATTATCACCAGCAGTCCCCATTTCCTAGGGAGGAAGCAAAGGCCCCAGCTTGGACGAGACTCGCTCCATTCCCTCAACTCACTGTTCACTTTGTTGAAGTGTACTGCTTCCTCCCCAAGAGAGCAGGATAAAATTGGAGCACTTGATAATCATTGGCCAAGTCCAATGTCAGGAGCTTGGGGCCTCTTGGGGGCAGGTCGGAAGCATTCTTTGTTGATGACAGTCCGTACTCTTGCTCCCCACTGAAAAATTTGGGTACACATTTTGAGGCTATGATTTATTCCATCATTTCAAAATACTGCCTCCCCTGCCTTGGACAGGAAACTTGGTGTACTTGCCTGAAACTTGGCAGTATGCTGGGATAACATATCGATGCATTCAGTGCAGGGGATCAGAGCTGGCGGTCAGGGCAGTGTAGGGGAACCCCACCCCTTCATGGGGAGAGGCAGCATGGCTCCCCGTCCCACTGCAGTTAGGGCAGAACAGATGGGCTGGCCGCTGGCCAGTTGGACGCAGGTGGTGATGCCAATAGCAGAGATCACCGGCAAGGTCGTATCAAAACCTGGGGTTCCCAGGCAGGGCTTCGTTGAAGAAGGTCTTTTGGCAAAGGTGAGTATTATGCTGGGGTTATAAACCATATCCACCCAGGAAGGGGAAGGAGGAGAGGTAGGGGAGCTAAGAGGCTTTTCAGAGAGCCTGGCTTCTGGCCATGCCGAGGCTACCTGCTTTTGAATGGACATAGGAGGAATCATCATCACCCCCTGGACTGGGGGTTCTCAGCTCTCAGTAGGCAGCACTGTCCAATACAGCAGCCACTCACGACATGGAGCCATTTAAATTGAAACTAAAACCCATTCAAAATAAATCCAGTCATGTGGTGCACTAGCCACATGTCAGGTGCTCAGTGAGTGGCTCCAGAATTGGCAAAGGTAGAACCTTCTGTTGTCCCAGAAAGAGCTGCTGGAGCGTGCTGCCTAGGTGCTCCCTCTCAGGTGTGAAGCATCCTGGAAGGGCAAAGGGAGGTTTGCCACTTCCCATCGCCATGGTCCGGGTTGTGCTGGGTCGGTGAGGTCGCTGCCGTTAGCTTTTTTTTTCAGTGTGGCATTGACACAGGTCAGCAGGCAGGGAGCCCATGTGAGCTTCCCAGGTGCAACTGTTAACAGGTCTGGAAGCAGAAAATCAAGAAATAATTTAGAGAAAGCTTTCCCTCAGTAAAAACTCCGACAAATCAGTGAGAAATAGAACAACAATTAGGTTTAAAAAAAAAAAAAATGGGGCACAGACATGAACAGACAGTTCCCAGAAAAGGAACATCCAGAACACTGCTAAGAGCAGTGTACTGGGGAGAGAAGGTGAGTGGCTGAGAGCAGCGGTGGGAGGAAACTTTTGAATATTGAGCCATGTGAATGTACTACCTTTTTAAAAAATTAAACTAAAAAGTTTAAAAGGAGAAACTCTACCATTATTTATCCTGTAAGACAAGGACTGTCTTGTAAGTTTTCCTTCTCTTTTCTCTGGAGTGCTGGATGTCTGGGTTTCTTAAAGCAGAACCCACTGTTCTAGAGCTGACTAACTCCGTGACAGAGCCCAGAGGAACAGATGTAACAAAAGCCACCTTGCATGACAGGAAAGTTGATCAAGTTCTCTGTTAGATCTTGAAACAGATCTAATGTCTCTTCTTTCCTCCTCTAAGAACGGCCTGGGATGTTGGACTTCAAAGGCAAGGCCAAGTGGGATGCCTGGAACCAGCTAAAAGGTAATTGTCTGTTGCAATCCATTTCCATAGTGGGAGAACCCGAACAAGGAACCACTCTTCGTTATGGGGTATAAAGGTGAGAAGAGAAAACAAAGTGGACAAGGCACATGCTGGAAACCAGCTTGACCTGGGTCAGGAATGGAAAAAACCTGGGCCATCTACTTGCCCTCCTAATACTGTTTGTGCCTTTTCCAAAAGCACTGTCCCTGAGCTGCGGGTGAAGCCGGAGAGGAGGGACTTGGGGGACCAAGCCACTGAAAAACAGGTGGGGAGGTGCTGTAGTCAGCATGGGCTTCGGACATGTTCAGAATAAGGAGTAGTTCCCTGCCCTCACCTCCCTGTCCCCAACAAGGCCCGGCAGTGACCCCTACCCACACCCCTAGCCAGAGCAGCCCTCCCAGTTCCCTTCCAGCCCAAAGGACATAAAAGAATGCCATGAGCTAATGCCTGGCAAGCGCTGGCACATCGTAGGCTCAGTGAATGGAAGCTATTATAAATTAAGCAACGGCAGCCAAGAAGTAGCCCAGCTTCTGCTTAATCACGTGCCACCTGTAGCAGCAAGGTCCAAAAGTTGGCAGCAAAATGCCCGCCAGCTTTTGTGTTCTCCTTGGCTAGTTTCTGAATAGGCCCTCTGTCTTCCTGCAAATGAGAATCCCTTGAATTCAGAAAGGGCCAGAATACAATAACTACCCTCGCAGGATGTGCAGGGAACTGGGGAAGGGAAAACCATGCTGAGGCCCCAGGGGCTCCCCACTGGGCTCGCCACTGCTGCTGCGGGATGAGCTCCCAGTCCCAGAGGGTGCCTTTCCTCCACTATGGAATCCAGGAAACCGGGTATGTCTGTTTCTGAGGGGTATTTTAGAGTCGTTTGTACTGCAGCAAGAAGACAAAGATTTGTCTCATGCCCCTCCAAAATCCAGCCGCTTTTGCTCAGAGGTCTCAAAACGTTGCTAGTAGCTTCACTCTGGGGAGAAGACGTGCCTGTTTTTGCATTTTCACGGCTCGTGCAACCTCGGGAGATAAGAGCCCGATGCAGAAACACATGACAAGCCAGAGCCAGCTGTGAGTCCCCAGGACAGGTGCTGTCCCCGCGTCTCTTCTGAGGCTCCCATGGAGCCTCCCACACTGTTGTGTGTAACTCAGTGCCAGCAGGCTGGTGACAGGCCTCTCAGGCCAGCTGCCCTGCAGATTACGAGCTCAGCGCTGCAAGTGTCCGCTCTGGGCCAGGCTCCTCGACATCTTTAAATGTAGTCTCCAAGGTGGAGGTAGCGGAACCCCATTTTACAGATGAGAAGCTGAGGCTTGTAGAACTAGGCCCTGGGGCTCTCCTGCCTGCTTCTTTTCCATCATGCTGCCTCCCTGATAGATTACACCATTGCTTCTTTACAGGGACCTCCAAGGAAGATGCCATGAAATCCTACATAGACAAAGTAGAAGAACTGAAGAAAAAATACGGAATATGAAGGACTGGATTTGGACGCCAGCCAAGCATCCCACCTCAGCAAATAGAATGCCTTGGATTTTTCTAACACTGTGGATGAAGCTAAACAATGAAAAGAAGCAATTAACCCAGACCCTCCATGCTACCCAGGATGCAGCTCTAACACATTAGGGGCTGACACAGTTACTGACCTTCATTGAGTAGTTTTTATCGATAGATCAATTAAAAGTGCATTTGTTACTTTAAGATTTTGGTAATCTGGGTTCTTAAAATAATTTGCTCTGTTACGACTTTTTTTTCCTCATTTACTTTTCCCCAAGATTTCATCTGCAAGTGTTGCCACTTCCCCTCCTCTGTACTCAGCTGAAATGTGAAGTGCGCTGACCAGCCCTATTCTAAGGCATGGCATGAGCTCACCCTTTATGGTAGGGAGGAAAAGGATAATAGAAGTAGTCTTTCCTCTTTTTTCCTCCCAGTTTAGCTGCACTGAAGAAGATCAGGGGGGCTGGTTGGACCTTAGTCTGCAGGTACTAACCATCCTCCGTCAGGGACACTGCTGGCCTCAGGCTCTGGCGAAGGCAGGGTTTGAATGAGGCCGTGAGGATTGTTTGAGGTCAAGCAGTCCAGTGGGGTTGTCCAGGGAGGTGCACAAATGTAGAAGTCCTAGTCAGGAACAGAGCACGCTTCTGCCAGGAGCATCCCCAGAGTCCCAGCAAAAGCTCGGCCACAGGCAGCGAGGCGAGCAAAAACGAGTGGAAAAACGAGCCCTTGGCAGGAAGGAGGGAGATCCAGACCCAGGGCAGACCAGGAGTTAAGGGTGCAGAGAAAAATGCTGGAGTTGACGACCCTGGAGGACGTAGGTTGCTGAAAGGTGAGGAGGAGAAAATGAGAGCCGTGGAGATCCTACTTGCCAGACTTTCCTTTTCAGCCCATTCCGCAGTCAGCCGCAGAGGCACTGGTTTCCTTCTTTTCCAGGTGAGGATGCCAGGGCTGACGGGGACTGAGGAGACGCCATCTGAGGCCAGGCAGCTGTGTCTTCCCTTCACAGCCTGTGCCCTGCTCTCAGACATCAGCTCAGCCTCACCCTGGAGAACGGTGAGGCCTGGACGTTACTGCCACTTGGCCGGGAGCCCTCAGCTGGGAACTTGAACCAGCCCTCAGCTGCTGACCTCCCTGGCTGGGGAGCCTGCGTCCTCCCTGACCCACTCGAGGAGACCTCGAGGCACAGCCAGTGCTATAATTGGGAGAAACAGGAGCAGGGAGGGCGACTGCCTGGTGTGGCTGGAGCCAGCCGTGCCGTCTGTTTAAAATGGGACTAGGTGGTGGAAAGTCTTGGCAATGACGGTGAAAAGTCTAGGGTTTGATCCTAGGCCATGGGCAGCCACTAGGCAGCACACGTGAAAGGCATTAGAACGAAATCTGACCATGGTAGTGGCTGTTAGGAATGGCAGTGCCTCTAGCTCGGGCCCAGGCTGCCCATGGAACTAAGCCCAGCAGCTGAGATGCAGGCAGGAGGAGACTGAGCCAACAAAGTACAGAGGTCAAGATCCAAGGCCTAGGCTTGGGGCCAGGTGACTTGAGTGGCAGTGTCTTCAGGTGGGGGTTAGCTTTTCCTGGTATCAACAGGACTCAGGGCAGTTCTGTTCTCCCACTTGACTCGGCTCCACCCAAAGCGGCCAGACCTGGGGACTCTGTCGTGGACACAACGGATGCATTTGGGAGTTGTACCCACCTACCTCCACCTGTATTTGGGTCATCTTCCTGTGCTCAGTTACTGGCTGCTTCCAGAGTAAATCAAAGTGAAAGGAGGAAGGCGGATGTGGCTCAAGTGACGGGGCTACCGCCTGCCACGTGGGGGGACTCGGGTTCAATCCCTGGGACCTCCTGGTAAAGAAAAGCAGGCCTGTGTGGCGAGCCAGTGCCCACATGGGGAACCAAGTGCCCGCACAAGTGCCTGCGTGGCGAGCCGAGTGCCCACGCGGCAAGCCAATGCCCGCGCAAGCGAGTCATGCAGCAAGATGATGACACAACAGAGAAAGGGGGAGAGTCAAGGTGGGGCACGGCAGGGACGAGGAACTGAGGTTACGCAGGTGACAGGGAACCTCTGTCCACATCAGAAGTCCTCAGGATCGAATCCCAGTGAATCCTAGAAGAGGAAAAAAAACAAAAACGAGAAGACAGAAGGGGAGAGGTGGATGCAGGGGATTGCACAGTGAGTGGATACAGGCAGCAAAAAAAAAAAAACAGCTGAGGCATGGGCCTTGTCCAGAGTGGGGCCTAGTGCACCTGCCCAGACGGTAGGGGCCGACATTGAGTCAGGTTGAGTAGCTCCTGCGTAGTGTACACTTAACAGGAATTGCCCCCCGCCAGCTTTCGAGCCAGCTCTTGGCCCTGACTGCATCCCCTTCCCTCGACCTTAGTCGAGGAGCAAGTCCTTGAGCAAATTACCACTCCTTTGCTATCCCGGGAAGGAGTGTGGCTAAGTAAAACCTCTGCCTCCTTCCAAATAGGAAGCCTGACCTATTTCCAGCTGGTGAGAGCAGGCCCCGTACTGAGCTCACCTCCCAGGTGGCTACTACCAGGCTGAAAGAGTGGGCCTGAAAGCCGGACACAAGAAGTCTCAGTCTGACCACCTGCAGTTAAACTGCTTGAGGTTGTGTTCTGACTCCTCGAGATTTCTCCCTGGGGGTGGAGCCTGCACTGGTTTAGCGCTGAGGCCCGCCAGCGCCCCTCCTAGCGAGGCCCCGACTGACGGCCGTAGTTGACTGAGGGCTGGCGCGTGCCAGCCTCTGGCTCGAGTTCTGCGCTTCAGTTAAAGGCATTCAATCCTTCAGCCCTCGGAGGTGGGGATTACCTCTCATTACTGTGTAAGGGGATTACAGGGCCTTGGTTCAAATGAGGAAATGAAGCTCAGAGGCAATGAATGGATCCAGACCTGCCCGCCTCTTCCCATCACGTGCCCTTGGCATTGCCACCGCCTGGCAGAGTCAGGGAGATGCTTACGTCTCCGGGCTGCTGGAAGGTGCCAGCGTAACACCCCCCACCTGGCTGCGTAACTCCCCGTGGAGGAGTGGCACAGAAGTGCAAAGCCGGCTCTGAAGCTGGAGTGGGGCCCGGGTGAGCTGTGGGTTTTTAAGCACCTCGGAATCTCGGGGCTCGACCCAGTGAGTGAGGTGCCCTCCCTGCTCACTGTGAAGTGGGGGCACAGGTTTCTCTGAAGGTAATGTTTCTGTGGAGAGCAGGTCAGCAGCAGCCACGGGGGCTGTTCCTGTTCTCATGGTTTGCTCAGTCATCTGTGCACAGCGTGGGGAGGGTCAGTGTGTCTGTCCTTTGGGAACAAATGAGATAGGCGGTGGTGGGCGTGGGGGGGCCACAGCAGCAGAGGGAGAAGGGAGACGAGGGGTGGGGGTGGGGGGATGTGCAGGGGCCCAGACTTGACTCTCTCCTCCGGGGCACTCCTTACCTTGAGCCTGCCTTGGTGACACCTCTCTGCTGAAGTCCACTTTAGCCTTAGGTGCTGCATCACTTATCTTCCAGGAGCTACAGTTCTCTCATCTGAGAAATGTCTGGAGTCTGCCCCTTAGAGGGTTCATTGGTGCAATGTCTGTCCCTCAGCAGCTTGTCCCAGCCTGGACATCTTTCACTATAGTAGGTTGAGTTATATATCCCAAAGAAAGACATCTTCTTAATCTTAATCTGCATTCTTAAGAGTGTGAATCCATTGTAAATAGGACCTTTTGAAGATGTTATTACGAGTTAAAGCACGGCCAAGTGAATCAGGGTGGGTCTTTCTCCATACTGGAGGCCTTATAAAGAGAAGAAACCAGAAGCCAGAGTCAGAGGGAGCCACAGGGAAGGCCAGAAAGTCAGTGGAAACCAGAAAAGGAGACACAAGGAGAGAGAGAGAGATCACCATGTGAAGGGGGGCAGAGGTGCAAGCGGAGGAACCCCAAGGATTGCAGCAAGCCAGTACTAGGAAGAAAGCATCGCCTTGCTGTTGCCTTGATTTTAGAACTATAACCTCCAAAACCATGAGACAATAAATTCTTCTTGTTAAGTCAACTCGTGTGGCATTTGTCATAGCAGCTATGGCAAACTGAGACACCCTCGATCCTTGTCTACCCACCCTTGATATCACTCCTGGTGGGTGGTCACACAGTGCTGCCCCCTACCTTGTCAGGGCTCCACTAATTTGGGGGTCAACCATCCAAGTACATGTGGGCTGTCCAAGGACCTTCTCTCCCCATCCCACAGGAATTCCAAGATCCAGAAGTCTGGGAACGAGTGCTGTAGAGATGCATTTGATCAAGATCAGGAATGGGAAATCTTGAGGGGTCATGGTAAGGCCACTAGACTGCAAGACACAAGCTTGGCTCAGCCACTGTCTACATTATATAGTTCTAGGCAAGTTATGCCACCTCTGTAAGCCTCAGTTTCTTCATCGAAAAAAGTGGGGTTGATCAAATGGCTAGAATTACGAGCTAAGTACAGTGGAGGAAGCATACAGAGATTCAGAGGTGAGGAATTTTCTCATTTATGTTTTTGTTATTATTGAAATAATGAAGGTGCTCTAGGTGACTGGAGTGATGAACACACAGCTTTGTGGTTGTACCAAGTGCCGTTGATTGTACACTTTGGATGAATTGTATGCTTTGTTTAATGTGTATCTAAAAAATTGATTTAAAAAAAATAGGTGGAGTCATGTGACTGGCATAGTGTAGAGGGAAAGCCAGAGGAAGGGAAAGAAAAGGCACAGGGGGTGTCTGGCTTGTTGGAAGTTAGCCTGGGAAGCTGTGAGGGGTGGTGTAAGCAGCCAGATGATTAAAGGTGCGTACAGTTACGGGTGCTTGGCATTGAGGATGGGCCAAGAGAAACCATCTGCAGGGGCGGTGCTTTGGCAGAGCTGTAAGCTCTTGCTGTTTGTCTTGGGACCTGGATCAGACAACATGCCTCTGCCTTCGTGAGAAAAGGGAAAGAGGGAAAGGTCTGAATGTTTCTTTCCTTGTTTATTTGTCTGATTGCACCTGCATTATCTTTTCAAAGGACTTGGGGTAGCTAAGAACAGACCTACAAATAAGCCAAGCCCTGTGAGTCAGCTCCTGAAATGAGTGTGGTAGTAGGAGCAAGGGTACTTTTCCTAAAGGTCCCAGATGAAAATCCCAAGGAAGACTGATGAACAATCTTGGAACTAATCCCAAGGCCGGGCATGGAACACCTTGATGGGCCAGGTGTAGGTGAAAAGCCCACGTGTCCTCGGAAATCCCCAGAGGCAACAGCATCCTAAGCTAAAGCTCCTCACTGCTGTGGAGGAAGCTGTTTGCCACAGCAAAGAATGTCAATGTGCAAAGAGAAGCAAGGCAAGAGAGAGATGGAAAGAAGCATAGCAACATTATTTAAGTTCTGGTTTCAACTGTACAAGAAGGCAGATCTGTCCCTGGACTTCTCATAAATGTGAGCCAATACATTCTATTTTTATGCTGGCATGAAGTGGACTCTTGTCATTCTCAACAGAAAGAGTATAAAACAGTATCCTTAGCTTCTCCAGAGTTGACCAGCCCAATAAGTGTATTAGTTATTTTTTTGCCATTATAATGCTCCGTAACAAATAATCCCCAATACTAATACTCAGCATCTTACAAAAACAAGAATTTAGTTCTCCCTTGTGGGTCTCCAGTTTGACTGAGGTCCTGAAGGACTGTCCTTAGATCAGCTGACCTTGACTCTAGGTTGAGTTTGGGTTCAGATCTGTTCTACATCTCCTCATTCTTGGACTAGTGGCCAACTGAGGGATGTTAGTCATCTGAAGGTTGCAGAAAGCAGAAAAGACCAAACTTTTGCAAGCACATTTAAAGACTGCTTATGTCACATTTGGTCATATTCCATTGATCAAAACAAGGCTCATAGCCAAGCCCAAAAGTAAACAGAGTGGAGATGAGATGTTCACTCTGCCTCTTCCAATGGGAAGCACTACAAAGTTTTTGTCAAAGGGCATGGAAATATAATTCTATTATAGGGAATATGATGGTTAATTTCATGGGTTAACTTGACAAGGTTATGGTGTCTAGTTATTTGGTTGAGCAAGCACTGACCTGATTGTTATTGTGAAGGTATTTTATGGATGAATTTAAATAGTCAGTTGATTGAATCTGCAGCTGATTGCATCTACAGTCAACAAAGGGAATTGCCTACAACAATGAGAGGAGTCTCCTCCTCCAATCAGATGGAGTCCTTAAAGCGAGAACTGAGGATTTCAGCAATCAGAATTTCAATCTCCACTTCAGCCAGCCTGAATGTCTGGAACAGTCAACATCATCTTCATCAGAGTTTCCAACCTTCAGCCTGCCCTAAAGAATTTGGACTTGCCAAACCCCACAGTCACATGAGCCAATTCCTATATCTCTTCATATTTACATATTTATCCTGTCAGCTATGTTTCTATGGAGAGCTCTAATATAGGAAAGAGGAATAAAACTGGGAATAGTAGTCCTTAAAAGGGAATAGGTTTGGAAGCTGCGAAGTCCTAAGTCACAAATGTACTTCCACTACTAATGCCATTGATCAAAGGACATCCTCCTTGATTTGTAAAAGTCACTTCCCCAACCAAGTCCCTAATTTCACAAAGAATACACATGGAATGATGAGAGAGAGAACACAGAAACAGACAACGGGAGATGAAGCAATGGTGGCTATATTGACCCATGATGAGACCTTCAGGATGGAAGCAGAGGGGTCCTGACTCCTGATGACCCTGAGGAGCAGTTGAGCTATCCCTGGAATGCTCACCTGAAGCCTTCTTTCCATAAGAGAATAGACCCTTATGTGTTTAAACCACTTTTTTTTTCAGGGCATTGTTACTTACAGCCTAATGCAATTCCAAAGTGGTACAGGTAATGCTTTTGGTCAGGACTGTGTCCATATTAGGTAAGTATGGCAAAATCTTAGTATATGGAACTCAGAATTATACCACAGAAATGACTACATTTATCTAAGGGTTTCAAACATTTGATACTTTATGAGTAGATAAAAAAAATTGGAATAGGAATTTAGGGGATTATTCTACTAAGAAAAATGTCTTAAATTTGGGTTGTAAAAAAAATTGGGGTTGTGAGTACACATAATTTAGTGTGGTTTATACCAGTCTCACTACTTTTCTGTATGTTTTATGTATTTTTTAGAATAGTGGGGAAGGGGGAAGAAACTCATTTTTGGGCTCTCTAGCTCAATCAGGCATGAGGAGGAATTGCTGTAAAAGCTCCCACAGGTGAGGAAAGTGGTTTGACTTGGGCCACTGTGGTAAATCAGATTATTATTCCCAACCTTCTGAATCCTCCCTGTAGTAGAATTGTATAGTCATGACTTTTGCTGCATCACTCTGCAGTGCCTCCCACTCGAAGAGGTGGAGTGCCCAGCCCTGCCCTGTCAGTCATGTGACTTGGTTTGGCCAATGAAATGTGATCAGTCATGATGCAAGCAAGAGCTTTAAATATGCAGGCTCAGCTTGGCTTGGCTTGGCTTTTTGTACCTCTGCCATCAGCCCTGAGAAGAATATGCTTGGGAAGCAGAACCCACCACCCTGGAGTATAGTCCAGCTGATCCTAGAGAAGCCTGGCAAAACCACCATCGACCCCCAGGCCCGTGATCTAGAAGTCGATGAATAAGTGTTGTTGCAAGCCCCTGAGGCCTGGGAGTTGTTGATTATGCATCAGTGTAGCTACTCATCACAGTGCTCCCTTCCTAAATTGGTTGTATCATGAGTCCATTCAAGGCTGCAGGGAAGAGGAGGAGATATGGGGCACTCCTTCCCTTTTAGGATCTCTGGAAGAGAGAATAATCACTCTCAAAGATGTCCACATATTAGCCCCCTGGAAACTGTATGTACGTCATGTTACATGTCACAGGGGAATTAAATTTTCCAAAGGAATCAGCTGACTTGAAAATAGGGAGATTATCCTGGATTACCCAGGTGAGTGATGTGTAATCACAAGGGTCCCTAAATGTAGATGAGGGAGGTAGAATGCTCAGTCTTAGCTTGATGCTAAGTACGAAAGACACTTGACCACCATTGCTGGCTTTGAAGATGGAAGGGGGCCACAAGCCAAGCTCTGGAAACTGGTACAGGCAAAGAAACAGATTCTGCACTAGAGTTTCCAGAAGGAACACAGTCCTGCTAACACCTTGACTTTAACCTAGTGAAACCTATTTTGGACTTCTGACCTCCAGAACTGTAAGATAAATTTGTGTTGTTTTACACCACTAAATTCATGGTCATTTGTTATAGCAGCAATAGGAAACTAATACAGATCCCATCCTAAAGGACCACACACACCTGCTAACTTCTCAATGTTAACCACATAGCCCCTGGCTAAAGAGAGAGTGAGCACATTACCAATGCATCTAAAATTGGGTTTTTGTCACCATAGTGTTGGGGATTGAATCATATCCCCCACAAAAGGTATGTTCAGGTCCCAATGCCTGGTCCTGTGGGTGTGAACCGTTTTGTAACTAGGACCTGTGAAGATATTATTGACTAATAACATTAACCAAGGTAGGCCTTAATTCAATATGGTTGAAGACCTTATAAGCTAGGGACATTGGGCACAGAAGGAGAAGCAAGAGGCTAGAAGTCAATGAGACCCAGAAGAGAAAGGAGAAAATGCTGCCATGTTCACTGCCATATAACAGAAAAGCCAAGGACGCCCAAAGATTGCTGACTAACCAGAGATACCAACCACTGCGGGGAAGGGAAGCAAACCTTCTAGCCTCTGAAACCATGAGCTAATAAATTCCTGTTGTTAAGCCAACCCATATTGGTATTTGTATTAGCAACTGGAAGACTGAAATACAGGGAAAGGAGAGAATGTATGTTCGAAGGGGCAAATGGCAGCCTTAGTGACAGAAGCCCGTTCTTCAGCCAGTGATTTTCCAGGGGTGGGCATGTGACTCAACAGACTGTATTACCTGAGATTTTATTTGGACATTGGAAGAAGATCCCTCTTTCTCATGTAGTTTGCTAGGTGGACTGGTACAAGCCTGGAACTTACTGTGGCCACTCCCTATCTGTATCAATGAGTTCAGCAGAGAGAAAGAGAGATGCAGGTCCTTCTAGTTATCATTGCCATGCGACAAATCACCCCCCAAGTTAGTGCTTAGAATAATAGCTATGACTGCATTGTCACCCCTCATTGTGCTGGGGTTGACAGTGCTCAGCTAGGTGGCTCTTGTTCACACATGTGGTTGCAGTTAGATGATGGTCAGGGCTGGTGTCATCTCAAAGCTTCTTCACACACTTGTCTAGTGGTCGATGCTGGCAGTGGGCTGGGATCTCAGCTGGGATTGTCGCCAGAAGACGTGTCCATGGCCACTCCATGTAGCCTGGGCTTCCTCACAGCATGATGGCTGGGTTCCAAGAGTGAGTGCCCGAAGAGACTAAGGCAGGATCCATGTGGCCTTATATGACTCAGTATCATAAGTCACATGGCATCACTTCTGCCAGTCATAAGCATAGCCACATTCAAGGGGAAGGAAAATAGACCCCATTTCTTTCTCATCACAGTGTCGTAAATGCCTGTGGGATGGGCAATAACATTGCAGCCAATATCCTAAAATCTAATCTGCCAGAGATTTATGACATTACCACGAGATGCCTCCATCAAGCTGTGCCTGAGTCCCATCCCTTTCCTTTCTAGATATCTAAAGTAATACTGCCCCTTTGTGCATGTGCTAGTTTGAGGTGGGTGTCATTTCCAGCACATCTCCAAGGGCTGCTTAAGGATGATAGGAGTGATCATAGACGTGAACTTCGCATCAACATTGCAAACAGTAGGAGCTCCGTCCATGGTAGTTTTCTTTCTGTTCCTTCTCTTCCAGTAACCCTTCCCTTCCCCTGTGGATAGTGGACATTTGCAACTAATTTCACGTACATTGCAAAAGAGCAGAAGCAGTAGCCTTTACCACTGTGGACAGTTAATAGCCCTGAACTATAACTCGGGAAGTTGGGTAATAGATTTGCTCCAGCCCAATGCAGGCAGAGCACATTCTTCTTCTACCCACAGACTGAACGTTTCCATCAATACAATCCTAATCTGGGACCTGCACTCTCTTTACATTATAAGCAAAATATTGTGCAATTGATTTTTAAGGGTTTTGAAATAAGCCTTTTAAGATACTTTCTTAAATATACCATATCCTAACTCCAAGGTGGACAGCTCCTTCATATCACATTTTCAGACTAAAAATATTTTTCCTAATATAAAAAACAATGGGCATGCATTGCAGACAACTTGGAAAATATAGGAAACCATGAAAAATAAAAGAGAACAAATAGTCTCTCAAAATCATTTAGTATATGAGAAAGTCACATTGTGTATAAATTTATAATCTAATTTCCTCCCTGTAGCAGTTTGATATGGATATGAATTTCAAAAATAGATATTGGATTATGTTTGTAATCTGGTCTGTACCTGGGCATGACTGAGTTATGATTGGGGCTTTGATTGGGCCACTTCATTAGGGCATTGAGTTCCCACCCCTTGGTAGGTGGGGACTCACAGATAAAAGTCATGGCAAAGGACAGAGTTGGGGGTTTCTGATGTTGGAGTTTGTTTTTTTTTTTCTTTGCCTTTGTTTTTTTTTTTTGATATATATTTTTTAATATTTATTTATTATTTTTTTTTTTAATTACATTAAAAAAAATATATGAGGTCCCATTCAACCCCACCGCCCCCGCCCCCCACTCCCCCCACAGCAACACTCTCTCCCATCATCGTGATACATCCATTGCACCTGGTAAGTTCATCTCTGAGCATCACTGCACCCCATAGTCAATGGTCCACATCATAGCCCAGACTCTCTCACGTTCCATCCAGTGGGCCCTGGGGGGATCTACAGTGTCCCGTAATTGTCCGTGAAGCACTATCCAGGACAACTCTACGTCCCGAAAACGCCTCCACATCTCATTTCTTCCTCCCGTTCCCCACACCCAGCAGCCCCCATGGCTACCGTTCCCACACCCATTCCACATTTTCTCTGTGGACATTGGATTGGTTGTGTCCATTGCACACCTATGTCAAGTGAGGGCTTAGATTCCACATGGGTACTGGGGGGATCTACAGTGTCCCGTAATTGTCCGTGAAGCACTATCCAGGACAACTCTACGTCCCGAAAACGCCTCCACATCTCATTTCTTCCTCCCGTTCCCCACACCCAGCAGCCCCCATGGCTACCGTTCCCACACCCATTCCACATTTTCTCTGTGGACATTGGATTGGTTGTGTCCATTGCACACCTATGTCAAGTGAGGGCTTAGATTCCACATGGGTACTGGATGCACTCCTCCCGCTTCTAGTTGTAGACACTCTAGGCTCCATGTTGTGGTGGTTGACCTTCTTCAACTCCATGTTAGCTGAGTGGAGTAAGTCCAATAAGTCAAAGTGTAGGAGCTGAAGTCTGTTGAGGCTCTGGGTCTGGGTGTCATATTATCAGTCCAGAGATTCAAATCCCCTACATATATCTTAAACCCAGCACCAACTACAATTTGATGTTGGAGTTTTGATGTTGTAGTTTGATGATGAAGTCTTAAGCTGGAGCCCCAGGAAGTCAACATGCAGAGGAAAGAGAAGCAAGCCCTAGGAAGAGATGACCTGAGCCTGGAGAAGAACACAGAGGAACAGAGATGGCTCCTTAGACATGGCAGAAACCCCAGGGAGAAAGACCCTTCGCCTGACAGTCTACAGCTGACCTCGTGGAAGGAGGCAAGCCTAGAGAGCCTCATAATCTACAGCTGAACTTGTGGAGAAAACAGAGCCCAGAGGAACTCAGGCAGCCTGAACCCTCACAAACGTCGGTAGCCATATTGCTCCAACACTTGAAAATAGACTTTGGTGAGGGAAGTAACTTATGCTTTATGGCTTGGTATCTACCCCAAATAAATACCCTTTATAAAAACCAACCAATTTCTGGTATTTTGCATCAGCACCCTTTCGGCTGACTAATATACCCCTTAAACATATGTCATGAAAAATATCCCCATCATTAAAATATCTTTAAAAACACAATTTTAAAAATTTATTTTTATTGTCTTTTTTTTAAAAGATACATAGATCACACAAAATGTTACATTAAAAAATCTAAGAGGTTCCCATATATCCCACTCCCTACCCCCCATCCACACTCCTCCCACACCAACAACCTCTTTCATTAGTGTGGCACTTTCATTGCATTTGATGAATACATTTTGGAGCACTGCTGCACCACATGGATTATAGTTTACATTGTAGTTTACACTCTCCCCCAGTCCTTTTAGTGGGTTAGGGCAGGATTTATAATGTCTTGCATGTGTCCCTGCAATACCATTCAGGACAACTCCAAGTCCCGAAAATGCCCCCATATCACACCTCTTCTTCCCTCTCCCTGCCTTCAGCAACTCCCGTAGCCACTGTCTCTACATCAGTGATACAATTTCTTCCATTGCTAGAGTCACAATAGTTCTATAGTAGAATATCAGTAAACCCACTCTAATCCATACGCTGCATGATAGTCTAATCACACAGACTACCATTTAATTAGTACCATAGTGGGCAATATGCAATTATCCTATTATTAAAACTTGTGAAACATATTTATATGTAGATCTTTGAAAACATTTTTTATCTTTCACCCCTGGGATTGATATATTTTTGGATGTAAACATATTGGTTCAAAATGCATGACCTTTTATACATGTGGTTAAATTATTTCCACAAAATCAACCTTTTAGTAATAGAAGTATATAAAACTGCCCATTTGTCACATCCTTGCTCACAGTATTATCATTTTAAAAATTGTTTTGATTTTTCCAATTTGGTAGGTTTTTGTTTTAAAAACTGGATCTTGCCGTTTCGGGCTCCCTCAACAATGAAAGTTTGAGGATCGCTTCTTCCAGCGCCTCCCTTAGGGGACCGCTCTTTCATAAGCAATCTGGCATCATTTCTGATTATTTCTCCTCCCTCCTGTGGACTTTGTAACTCTTCTCGCAGGCTTTTCTCTTTTTCGGTTCCAGCTCTGCTCGCCAAAGCTTAATTCTGCCCGAGAGACGGCCAGAGGTCTTCCGTTAACCAAGGTAGGGTGTGTTCAGCGGTTAGCCAGTAACCCTCCGCAGCCAGAAGAGGCGCTGCGTGGCCGCGCAGGAAAGCCGGGCGGCCTCCTTCCTGCAAGCGCGGCGCGGAGAGGCGCCTCCCGCGCCGGAGCGGGCCGGACGCAGCTCTGGGAGGAAGCCGAGAGCTACAGACAGTATCCCCGGAAGCAACCCTCCTTAACAAAGCAGACGATCAAGGCTTCAGCACTGAAAAGGGAACTTGGAAGTCTCGAGATGGCAGAGCCTGGGTTCTGTGAAAATGGTGAGGGGAGGAAGCCACGCTCGGGCGCAGCCAGGCGGGGGCTAGAACAGCAGGATCTGCGCCAGCTGAGTGGGCGAGGAGCAAGGCAGCCCGGCCTGGACCGGCCTGGAGCCAGTTCTCTTACCCACACCTGACTTTCAAGGACTTACTCTTTTATATTTTATTGATTTGTTTATTTTTGTCCATTTTATTATGAAAATGTTCAAATAGAAAAGTTGCAAGAATTTTACATCGACCATCCATGTGTCCACCACATAAATTTTACCAAAGCATTTTACCATTTGTTTTATCATGTATCTATCCATCTATTCATCCAGCAGTGTGACTTTTCTCCCCATTTTTTTTATTGTGATAGTATATACGCAGGATATAATTTCCCATTTTGCCCACTTTCAAGTATACAACTCTGTGGTATTAATTATATTTACAATATTATATGACCATCACCACATCCATTACAGAAACCTTTCCATCACCCCAAGCAGAAAACCTGTACCCATTAAGTGATAACTTCCCATTACCCCTACTGTCTTCTGGTAACTCTAATCAATGTACTTTCTGCCTCTGGATTTGCATATTCAATTTATTTCATATAACTGGAATCATCCAATGTCTGTCATTTTATGTCTGGCTTATTTCACTCAACATGATGTCTTCAAGGTTCACCCATTTGTAGCATGTGTCAAAACTTAATCAAAGCCCCCTCTCAGTTAGAGGTGGAGTGGACATCACTATCCCAGAATTCTCAAGATCGGGGAATGAACTACGGACTAGAGTGGACTTACTGGTATTCTACTATAGACTTGTGATTCTAGCAGTGGAAGAAATTGCAACATTAATGTGGAGGCAGTGGCCACTGGTGGCTCTGGGGGCAGGGAGAGGGAAAAACAGGTGTAATAAGGGGGCTCTTTCAGGACTTGGGAATTGTCCTAAATGAGATTGCAACAAGAGATATAGGCCATTTTATGTCTTCCCATAACATGCAGGATTGTATGGGAGAGAGTGTAAACTACAGTATGAACTATGGTCCATGCTCAGTGGCAATGCCCCAAGATGTGTTTATCAATTGCAGTGAATGTGCTACACTAGTGAAGGATATTGTTTATGTGGGAGGTGTGGGAGGTGTGGGCAGTAGGGCATATGGGAATCCCTATATTTTCTGTGTAACATTTATATCATCTAAGTATCTTTTAAAAAATAAAAAAATATATATTTTTTAAAAAGACATTCCTTTTTATGGCCCTATATTCCCTTGTGTGTATACACCACATGTTGTT